>NC_133166.1:108198495-108542662 GCF_040802235.1 Manis javanica | reverse complement strand
CCACATGCCTGGTGCCCCAGCTGTTGCCAGGGAAGCTGTGAAGAAATAAATTTGTCCGTGGCGTCCCTCATGGTGTGGGGCCTGTTCTGCGCATAAGGAAGGCGGTCGATGGGCTGGGGAAGGGCCGCTGGTCGGTGACCATCGTTGTGGCTTCAGTCAGACAGCACCCTCAGTAAGTTCCTGTTGCCTGCAAATTTGGAGCCAAGATACAAAGCTTTCACATTTTGAAGGCAGTGCTCATAGGTAACTCACTCTTTTCTTATTACCTGTGTTAGTAAACTGGTACCATTCTTAGAATTTTAAGATGTTTATTTAACCACTAATGTTGATGCTATAATAGATATTACTATCAAATGAAAATTACAACTTTTGAGAAAAAGAAAGTTACTCAAAGTAGTGAGCAAAGGAAATAGTTGTGCACTGAGCCCGTGGTCTTTCTATTTACTTTTTCTTGGATTTCTATTTATTAAAATAAGAAAAACACCTAAGTCAATTAAATAGAGGAAGATGAAATGTACTTATTTGTATATAAGATTCTGTAGACATTATTTTCTATTAGATATCGACTTTCAATAAAGTAAGAATTATAGCCAGTCATTTTAATAGCCAGTGATATTTATATTAAACACAGAGTCCAAGTCCTTTTTACACAGTAATATAATTTATTCTGATGAATATGTGGGCTATGCTGGATGGTAGAAACTTTCTCTATTATCAAGGTTGTTAAAAAATACAATCTAATCATAGAATCAGTTACTAAACTAAGAGAATTTTAGAAAAATAAAATGAAGTGACATTTTAATTAAGCTTTTAATTAAGTGCATTACTTTCACATAAATAAAATCACAGTAAGCTTCAAATAATCTACCTCATACTAGAAATACATGGACATAAACAACCACTTCACTGTCAACTAAAATACCCAATTAAGAAGACTGACTGACACAGGTAATCCCCAAAATATTGCCTAATCCTTTTATCTTGATTGACAGCACATCTTATTCCCTGAGGAGCAAAACAGTCAATGAAAGAAGTTTCGATCTTTTCTCCCACTTTTAGTTTTCTGGGCTCATCAGATAAATATGTTGGGCCTTATTTCCCATTAGAGATGTCAAGAGAACTGATTTTAAACAAGGTAAAGGCTTGGCTTACTGTTTATTATTCTATTTTTAATATCTAATTCTGCCTATTGTCTTCAGACTATTGTCTTAACAGACTTTCTCTCCTTCATTACTTTTTGTTTCTTTCCATGATGGCAAATATTTAAACTAAATTCTCTGCTCTGTTTATTTTTAAAGGATATTGGTAGTTATTTTGTCAGAGATAGTAGATTCTTGGTAAATATTTACTTCCTTGCTACCCTTTCCATGTATTTCACACTTGCTCCAAAATCATGCTTAAGCTTAGCACTTTCATAAACCACCAATTTCAGCCAGAGATATGTTTTCCAGGATTCCATTACAGAAAACTGATATTTTTCCAAGGTGTCTTAAGAAAAATAAAAAGAAAAGACAACATGGAAAGTAACAGCAGTGAAACTTGGTATTTGCCACAACAAATTGATCTACTGTCTCTAGCAAATCATAGCTTGAAATGTATTTCAAAATCCTTAACTTCCAACATCACTCCAAAGATTGCTGGTGACAGTGATCAATACATACCTGCTTCTTCCTATTATGATGGTCTCACTGAAAATGTCTGAGAGGTGACTGCAAGACTGCTTTGAAGTCCAGTTGTAATTCACCCTCAGGTTTTAGAGTAACTTGCAGTTGGACAACATCTGGTAAATAGTCTTCTCTGCTTTATATGAGGCAAAATTAAAACCAGTCTCAGCCTAATCCTATTCCATGTATGAGTGGCGAAGAATTATTGGAAGCTACTCACAGGCTTCCCCCCAACAACAATATTCATTATAAACCCTGGACCTGTCTGACAATGAGCTTCAGCACCTACGAGCTCTATGTAATATTTCAAATGCAATGGCAAGTTGTTTCGTGATTTTTTTAAGGATGAAAGGGGAAATTATGCTGAGGCAATGTTCACTTTTTGAAGAAACGCTTAATTGACCTGAGGTAATATTTTTACAACACACAGGAAATACCAGGCAGGTGCTGACTCATCCTGACCGGCCCCACTGCCGCGGCCAAGGAGGCTCCCACTGGCTGCAGGGGAGCTGCTGCCAACAGACACAAGAGGTGCCAGCCCAGCGGAGTCTGGTTTTCTTCATTTTTCCAACTTGGAAAATTGTGACATTTTTAAACCATGCTCCTGACTGGTCACCCACCCCCACTTTTTCCACCTTCCTTATTCCCCACAATATTTGAAACTGCCTCTCATGATAATGCTTGGCTTCAAAGATTATCTTTATAGAGAGGGAAATCTTCTCCTTTGAAAACTCTAGGTATAAGTTTAAGGAAAGTTATATTTTCATCAGACAATTCAAATATTCTGTATTTGCCATTATCTATGAGGATTATTCTCTGGGGAGCTTATTCCTTTTACCAGAGATGCTTACAAGCTTCAGTAAGAACGTGGAATCTTATCACTGTACATGTATATCCGAGAAAGTGGAGACCCACCAAACAGGACGAGGGTGAAACCCACCCAGCTCGGGCCCTTGCTCGGCGTCCCCCCTCCAGGGCACACGCCACAGCGGCCGAGCCGTTGGACAGAGGGTGGAGTTGGCTGAGTAAACAAGAATGACGCAGAGATTTCCAGAATTTTTAAATCGATCTTTTACAAGTCATCAAGTGTCTCAATAAGGAGCGCTCTGAAAGAGTTTCTCAAAGCTTAATTCCCAGAGCTGCGTGTAGGGTCACTTTGGCTTACGCACCTCATTGTGTTGGCTGCATATAAAAACATGGACTTCCAAGACATCGTTCAGAATAGATGTATTACCAACCTCTTGCCTTCTATAGAATATTTACTTTGTAGAGGCAATTTTTATATATTTTATTATCTTCAGTCTTATATCTAGACTTTGAGAATCTTACCCTCTTAGAATTATACTTTCTCAGACATAAAAGGGGTTTCACTCTGTGACTCTTTTTCACCCTGTTTTGCCCGCCAAGTGTAGTGGCTCAAACCTCCACTTACACAAACCTTCAGGAATGGAGAACTCGCTCATTCCGTCAAGCCAGAAACTCCCCCAAAGTTGTTTCCTTACACTGGAGTGAAATACGCCTCCTCCCAGCCTTCATCCACTGGAAGAGCTGGAACTCTTGAAGCCATGCTGATGTGAATCTTAATCTCTGCTTGAGTACACTTAAATATTTGAAGAAAAATCTCTTGTGGCATCCAAGCTATCACTTCTATTATGTTGAAGTAGCCAGTTTCTTCCAGTGCCTCCCACATGACATCGTTTTCAGACACTTCATCAGCTGCTCTCCTGCTTGAGAATCAATCTGCTTATCTGGCTCCTGGACGTGCCTGACGAGGCGGGGTGACACGTCCCTCATGCTGGACCTTCTCTTCCGTTTCACGGCCTGACACGGCACTGACGTGTGTCGGCAGCCACATTCTGCTATCGGCTCACTTGGACTTATTTGCACTCACGGTGCCGCAGAGCCCTGCTTCTTCCACCCTAAGTCAATGAGGTACATTTAGTGGATTCTGTTTATTTGTATACATTTTGTCTAGTTGTATTCTACCAATCATGAAAACTTCAAGTTGCTTGTTATCCCTCTTCATGACTTATCAACACATATGAGAACCACCCCTTCCAGGCCCACTACGCGGCTTCAGGCATGTCATGAGCAAATCGCACCTTCTGGCTACTTGCTCGTGGTCTCTAAAGAATGGCATGCTGGGGAGGGAGGCTTTCTGAGCAAAAAGCAGCTCTGTGTTCTGTTTTGCGATCTGGATGCACAGAGAGGCAGCAGGCGTGTTGTAGGATGACAGCGGGGCCCGCCACCACGAGGCTGAGTGAGCCTGTGCCTAGACCTCAGAGGCTCCAAGAGCCCTGCTTTCTTAGTAGGCACTTTATCTGCTGTGGAAGTGCTGCAGTGCTCAGAGATGTTAACCTCTGTGAATGGGCGAGTCTGTCTAAGGACAGTTTGAAAGCTACCTGCGGCTACCTGGGGCAGGTGGTCTCCAAACGCAGACTCGGAATGGGGTGTCCTGGAGGAGAACAACTCAGAAGCCGAACGAAGGTGCCGCCTTTCGCGCAGGAGGTCTTCAAACACAGATGGCCGCCCAAGCAAGTTTTACTGTAGTTCACTTAAACTAAAATGTCTTACCTTGGCCCAAATTTCCACTGGACCATGACAGCATTTTAACATGATGAAAGTCTTTTCTTTCTGGTCTCTCGGGTAAACACCCTCTCTTCCTGAAAACTCTCCTCATGAGGCTCTGGGGACCTCCTGCCACACGGCCCTCGCCCTCTGACCGCTCTGCAGTCTCCCTGACTTCCGAGGGTCGGTAGCACTCAGCTCCCAGACCTCTTCATTCTTTTCTCTTTATATTCATCTTCTTGGATCTCACCCAGTCCTGTGGTTCTAAATATCATGTCTACACTGACAAATCCAACATTGCCATCGCTAGCCCATAGCGTCTCCCTGAACCTCTACAACTAACAGCCCACTGGACATCTCCGCCTGGGCTGCTAAGGGCACCCTGAGTTCTCTGCTTCTCTCCTGAACCTGCTCCTCCTGTTTTCTTTCTCATCTCTGCAAGTGGAAACTCAATGTCACTATTTTCCTGGGCCAAAAACCTTGGAGATGAAGTTGCCCAAGAAAATTCTGTGGGCTCTACCTTCAAAATATGTCCAAATTCTGATCACTTTGCATCACCTTCACAGCCACCATCACTTCTCTCTCGAATTTCTGCCTTTACCTTCTTTGGGTTTTGCTCAAATGTTACCTTCTCTGAGAGTCCATCTCTGACTCCTCCATTCAGAATTACAGCTCTACTCCTACATATACCGCCTTACGATCTCCTTTCCCTACCCGGCTGATTTTGTGGCAAAGGACCTATTGCCACCTGACTGACTATATATTTGCCTCTTTACTTGCGTCAGGTCTGTCTCCACCAAAAAGAACACAAACTGTAGGAGGCCAGGAACTTTTGTTCTACAATAGCATCAATGCTTTGGAAGGTCAGGGTTCATTTTTACACTTTCCCACACACAGTACTGCCCCGACACTCCCCCGGCCACGGGACATGCTAGAGGGGCTCAGCACTCAGCTCTGCCCCCCGTTCTCTGTCTCCTGCAGGTCCCCCAACCAGGACCATGGAAGGCAGATGCCCTTCCTTTCTTCAACTGCCAAGCCTCTTGGTATTTGGAGTGTCATTCCCAAAGAAGACTTGCAAATCTAATCCTTGATTTCTGTCCTTTACAAAGAAAAAATTGATTTAATGGCATTCGATTCAGCATCAATAACTGCCGAAGACTCTGCTTAGAGATGTTGCAGGAAATTTAAACCCGTGTTCAAATTTCCCCCACAGGTTGGGGTACAGTGGCACCTGAGCGCTGCCATCAAGGCCCAGCATCGTGGAGCAGTGGTGCCGAGGTTCTTAGCAGAGGCCATGACTTTCTCTTTTGTGATCCATGGGCGTCAACTATAAACTTTAAACCAAAATGTGGGTATTTTCAGAATATGATAAACTCACAAGTTCAGAAAATGGGGCCAAATCATTCTATTGAGTAAGCACGTCCCAAACTTCAAAAAATATGTATATTTGTGTGTGTATGTGTACTTATATATACTACAAATGGATTTCATCTTCTGCCGCTTCTTGTTAGTCCTAAAATGTTTCTTTGTTTCCCCTCCTCTATCTTGACATTGAAGAGTATGTGGCAGGCAGATTTGGCCCGGAGGATTCCACAATACATGCTGTTTTTAATCTTGACAAGAGCCATGGAGAGAACTCCACCCTCTCCATGGTTGTTACAACACATCGACCATCAGGCTTACGAGTAGCTTTGGAGACGGCAGTCCGCTTCCTCCGTGTCTGGCTGGAGCATGGCAGCCAGCATCGCTGCATCTGAGTTCTCCCAAATCAGCAACATCAGCAACGGAAATGTCCACCAGGTGTCTCTGAAAATCAAGCCAAATAAAACTGAACTATGTCAGTCTTCATGAGACCTAGGCTTTATTTCTGCACCTACATGGAAAATCCAAAGAGGAGATTCAATCTGCCTGGGTGGCCTACCTGATGGAAAAGGGACTGGTGTTTGTGGTGGCTTCCTCAAAGGCTGCGCCCAAGATATAAGATTAAACAACCAAAATTTGGCAGTAACACTGATGATCAGTAATGCTAATAAAGGCACTTAAGCAACATTCCAGGTTTAATAAAGCTGCTCATTGATTTTGCTTTCTCTCCTTAGGGATTGCCAATGCTGTCTTTAATGCACAAAACAGTGAAATAGTATTCAGGAGCAATGGGAAGATTCCCGGAGAACTCACCAAGACCACATTTGGTTTCGGAACACGGGATGCAAATGTGATCCTACTGCACGCAGGGAAAGAGCTTGAATTGCTTAATATCAGCATTCAAGATCCCAGAGTATCATTTCAGTTGTAAAGTGGCAACAGTTTTTATATGCTGAGTCTGAGAAGTCTGCCATCAGTACATGATGGCATACGGTACCAAGTGACTTTTTCCATGACAGACCCATTGGCCCAGGCCTCCAGGTGGCAAACAGAAGTGGACATCCAAATGCCTTTTAAGACCAGCGCAGCTGCTGCCGGGAGCCTCTGCTTTTTGAAGGACGATATAGACACTTGTGTGGGTGACCGAGCTATTGGTAATAGCAGGGCCTGCAGGTGTCTAAGTACAGTAGAAATCAGTGCATTTATCTCTTACTTTGAAAATGTTCAACGTTTCACTGGCAAACCCCAGGAAGAGCAGTTTCTTGAAATCTCTGTACATTCAGTGGTTGTGGGGAGTTTGCAGTTAAATGCATGTTTGCATGGAGGGAATCGTGAGGACAACTACAGTCTGATCACTGCTCCTGTCTGTGGAATGGTCAGGGACACTGTGAACGCAATGTTGACGAATGCTTTGTGCACCCTGTATCCATGGCAACCACTCCCGCAGCTGAATGCCTATCGCTGCAGGTGTGAGCCTGGGTCTCTGGTATGACCTGCAAGGGGGATGCAGACAGCTGCCAGGCCATCAGTGTGCAATGGGACCACATGCATTGGTGATACCAATGGCTGTTCTTGCCATTGTTCTGGAAAGTCTATGGAAAACTGTGCAGGTGAGTGTAGAGTCCGTATAAAGCTAGTTCTCTGGAGCCATGCCCTACATCTTCCTTGTCAGACTGGAAAGCCCTCTCCTCAGGCATGCAGATGGCTCTGCCAACCAGCAGTGGCATCACAATTTGGCCATGAGAACACGGTACATGCCACGGAGAAGAATGGAGGTGCTTGGCCAGACTTTAAGCAGAATTTTCTCAGGCCTCTTGGTTAGAATGTGTCTCGTGAACTATGGCCTCAGAGCCTGCCAGCCTTAAGTCATCAGGAAACAAATGCACTGACAAGAGATGCAGAAGCTGAATTCCTTTTGAAAGAGCCATGGCTGCCCCTGAAGTGATGCCCTGTGCTGTTGGAGGTGGGTGAATCTTGTCAAATCCAGAAAAGACCCTGTTAAATTTGTAATTGTTGTAATTTCAAAAAAGGTGAAATCATGACTCTCAGACAAATATAAATGAATATTGTTGATGATTTTGTCATTAATTGGTGAGTGAACCAATGAGATATAAAAACCAGTTCAAAGGCAATCTAATTATATATATACACATATGTTTTTATATGTAATAATAGTATATATTTTTTGATAAATATAAATGTAAATATAAACCCAAAGATGAGGAAATGAATTTACTAATAAATACAAAACTGTTCACTACACATTAGGGCAACAAAGTTAGTGTCTGAAACTATCTTTTCTATAGGGTGACAACTGTGCTGCTACAGATTCATTTTCATTTAAATGAACAAGATTCATTTGTATTAATATCATTTTCTACAACTTACAGAGTAGAAAATAGCAAGGAAGAGGAGCCAAGATGGCAGCATGAGTAGGACAGTGGGAACCTCCTCCCAGAAACATATATATTTTTGAAAATACAACAAATACAACTAATCCTAAAAGAGAGACCAGAAGACACAGGACAACAGCCAGACCACATCCACACCTGCGAGAGCCCAGCGCCAGTGAAAGGGGTAAGATACAAGCCCCAGCCCGGTGGGACCCGAGTGCTCCCCCCACCCCAGCTCCCGGCAGGAGGAGAGGAGTTGGGGCGCAGGGAGGGAGAGGGAGCCCAGGACTGCTGAGCACCCAGCCCCAGCCACCCGCATCAGAGCGCAGACACAGTGCGTGCACGGGGTGCTGGAAACTAGGGAAACAGGACAGTAGGACCGGTGAGCGGGTCCCGCAGCCGGCACCCCTGGGACAAAGAAAAGCAAGTGCTTTTTGAAAGTCTTAAAGGGACAGGGACCCCACAGCTGGACAGAAGCATCCCGGGTCACAGTCCAGCAGCTGGAAATTCCAGGGAACTCCGGGTGCACTAATCCCCTGGGCAACAGCTCTGAGACCCCCTCACAGAGGTAAACAGCCAAACAGCCCCCTGTCCATTACCCCTCCGGGCGCTGCGAAAGCAGAGCAGCAGCGTGAGGCTGGCCACGCCCACAGCAAGGGAGCTTCCTCCATACCGGCCCGGCAAGATACAGAGACCCAGTCTACACGCACTGCCCAACATAAGCCACTAGGGGTCGCGGTTGTCCCAGTAAAGAAAGGCCAGGAGCCAAGTGGAAAGCTGATAGACGCACCAACAGCACTCAACTGCACCAAGCAAAATGAAAAGGCAAAAAAATTTGATCCAGACAAGACTAACCCAGACAGCTTCGGCATCTGCTACATCTTCCCCTGAAGAGGAACCTGGGGAGATAGATTTAACCAGTCTTCCTGAAAAAGAATTCAAAACAAAACTCATAACCATGCTGATGGACTTGCAGAGAAATATGCAAGAACTGAGGAGAATACAGAAATAAAACAAGCTCTGGAAGGACTTCAAAACAGAATGGATGAGATGCAAGAGACCATTAATGGACTAGAAAACAGAGAACAGGAACACAGAGAAGCTGATGCAGAGAGAGATAAAAGGATCTCCAGGAATGAAAGAATTTTAAGAGAACTGTGTGACCAATCAAAATGGAACAATATCTGCATTATAGGGGTACCAGAAGAAGAAGAGAGAGAAAAAGGGATAGAAAGTGTCTTTGAAGAAATAATTGCTGAAAATTTCCCCAAACTAGGGAAGGAAATGGCCTCTCAGACCACAGAGGTACAAGGAACTCCCATGACAAGGGATCCAAGGAGGGCAACACCAAGACACATAATAATTAAAATGGCAAAGATCAAAGACAAGGAAAAAGTATTAAAGGCAGCCAGAGAGAAAAAAAAGGTCACCTACAAAAGAAAACCCATCAGGCTATCATCCGACTTCTCAACAGAAACCCTACAGGCCAAAAGAGAATGGCACGATATACTTAACGCAATGAAACAGAAGGGCCTCGAACCAAGACTACTGTATCCAGCACGATTATCATTTAAATATGAAGGAGGGATTAAACAATTCCCAGACAAGCAAAAGTTGAGGGAATTTGCCTCCCACAAACCACCTCTACAGGGCATCTTACAGGGACTGCTCTAGATGGAAGCACCCCTAAAAAGAGCACAGAACAAAACACACAACATATGAAGAAGGGAGGAGGAGGAATAAGAAGGGAGAGAAATAAAGAGTCATCAGACCGTGTTTATAATAGCTCAGTAAGCAAGTTAAGTTAGACAGTAAGATAGTAAAGAAGCTAACCTTGAACCTTTGGTAACCACAAACTTAAAGCCTGCAATGGCAATAAGTACATACCTTTTAATAATCACCCTAAATGTAAATGGACTGAATGCACCAATCAAAAGACACAGAATAACAGAATAGATAAAAAAGCAAGATCCATCCATATGCTGCTTACAAGAGACTCACCTCAAACCCAAAGACATGCAAAGACTTAAAGTCAAGGAATGGAAAAAGATATTTCATGCAAACAACAGAGAGAAAAAAATCAGGTGTTGCAATACTAGTATCAGACAAAATAGGCTTCAAAATAAAGAAAGTAACAAAAGATAAAGAAGGATATTACATAATAATAAAGGGCTCAGTCCAACAAGAGGATATAACCATTATAAATATATACATGCACCCAACACAGGAGCACCAACATATGTGAAACAAATACTAACAGAATTAAAGGAGGAAATAGAATGCAATGCATTCATTCTGGGAGACTTCAACATACCACTCAGTCCAAAGGACAGATCCACCAGACAGAAAATAAGTAAGGACACAGAGGCACTGAACAACACACTAGAACAGATGGACCTAATAGACATCTACAGAACTCTACATCCAAAAGCAACAGGATACACATTCTTCTCAAGTGCACATGGAACATTCTCCAGAACAGACCACATACTAGGCCACAAAAAGAACCTCAGTAAATTCCAAAAGATTGAAATCCTACCAACCAACTTTTCAGACCACAAAGGCATAAAACTAGAAAAAAATTGTACAAAGAAAGCAAAAAGGCTCACAAACACATGGAGGCTTAACAACACACTCTTAAATAATCAATGGATCAATGACCATATCAAAATGGAGATCCAGCAATATATGGAAACAAATGACAACAACAACACTAAGCCCCAACTACTGTGGGATGCAGCAAAAGCAGTCTTAAGAGGAAAGTATATAGCAATCCAGGTATATTTAAAAAAGGAAGAACAATCCCAAATGAATAGTCTAATATCACAATTATTAAAACTGGAAAAAGAAGAACAAATGAGGCCTAAAGTCAGCAGAAGGAGGGACATAATAAAGATCAGAGAAGAAATAAACAAAATTGAGAAGAATGAAACAATAGCAAAAATCAATGTAACTAAGAGCTGGTTCTTTGAGAAAATAAACAAAATAGGTAAGCCTCTAGCCAGACTTATTAAGAGGAAAAGAGAGTCAACACAAATCAACAGAATGAGAAATGAGAAAGGAAAAATCACGACGGACTCCACAGAAATACGAAGAATTATTAGAGAGTACTATGAAAACCTATATGCTAACAAGCTGGGAAACCTAGGAGAAATGGACAACTTCCTAGAAAAATACAACCTTCCAAGATTGACCCAGAAAGAAACAGAAAATCTAAACAGACCAATTACCAGCAACGAAATTGAAGTGGTAATCAAAAAACTACCAAAGAACAAAACCCCTGGACCAGATGGATTTACCTCAGAATTTTATCAGACATACAGAGAAGACATAATACCCATTCTCCTTAAAGTTTTCCAAAAAATAGAAGAGGAGAGAATACTCCCAAACTCATTCTATGAAGCCAACATCACCCTAATACCAAAACCAGGCAAAGACCCCACCAAAAAAGAAAACTACAGACCAATATCCCTGATGAACGTAGATGCAAAAATACTCAACAAAATATTAGCAAACCAAATTCAAAAATACATCAAAAGGATCGTACACCATGACCAAGTGGGATTCATCCCAGAGATGCAAGGATGGTACAACATTCGAAAATCTATCAACATCATCCACCACATCAACAAAAAGAAAGACAAAAACCACATGATCATCTCCATAGATGCTGAAATAGCATTCAATAAAATTCAACATCCATTCATGATAAAAACTCTCAACAAAATGGGTATAGAGGGCAAGTACCTCAACATAATAAAGGCCATATAGATAAACCCACAGCCAACATCATACTGAACAGCGAGAAGCTGGAAGCTTTTCCTCTGCAATCGGGAAAAAGACAGGGATGCCCACTCTCCCCACTGTTACTCAACGTGGTACTGGAGGTCCTAGCCACGGCAATCAGACAAAACAAAGAAATACAAGGAATCCAGATTGGCAAAGAAGAAGTTAAACTGTCACTATTTGCAGATGACATGATATTGTACATAAAAAACCCTAAAGACTCCACTCTGAAACTACTAGAGCTAGTATCAGAATTCAGCAAAGTTGCAGGATACAAAATTAACACACAGAAATCTGTGGCTTTCCTATACACTAACAATGAACTAATAGAAAGAGAAATCAAGAAGACAATTCCATTCACAACAGCACCAAAAAGAATAAAATACCTAGGAATAAACCTAACCAAGGAAGTGAAAGACCTATACGCTGAAAACTATAAGACACTCTTAAGAGAAATTAAAGAGGTCACTAACAAATGGAAATTCATCCCATGCTCCTGGCTAGGAAGAATCAATATCATCAAAATGGCCATCCTGCCCAAAGCAATATACAGATTCGATGCAATCCCTATCAAACTACCAACAGCATTCTTCAATGAACTAGAACAAATAGTTCAAAAATTCATATGGAAACACCAAAGACCCCGAATAGCTAAAGCAATTCTGAGGAGGAAGAATAAAGTGGGGGGGATCTCACTCCCTAACTTCAAGCTCTACTACAAAGCCACAGTAATCAAGACAATTTGGTACTGGCACAAGAACAGAGCCACAGACCAGTGGAACAGAATAGAGACTCCAAACATTAACCCAAACATATTGGTCAACTAATATTCGATAAAGGGGCCATGGACATACAATGGGGAAATGACAGCCTCTTCAACATATGTTGCTGGCAAAACTGCACAGCTACATGTAAAAGAATGAAACTGGACCATTGTCTAACCCTATACATAAAAGTAAATTCGAAATGGATCAAAGACTTGAATGTAAGTCATGAAACCATTAAACTCTTAGAAAAAAACATAGGCAAAATCTCTTAGACATAAACATGGGTGACCTCTTCTTGAACATATCTCCCTGGGCAAGGAAAACAATAGCAAAAATGAACAAATGGGACTACATTAAGCTGAAAAGCTTCTGTACAGCAAAGGACACCATCAATAGAACAAAAAGGTATCCTACAGTATGGGAGAATATATTCATAAATGACAGATCCGATAAAGGGTTGACATCCAAAATATATAAAGAGCTCACACACCTCAACAAACAAAAAGCAAATAATCCAATTAAAATATGGGCAGAGGAGCAAGAAATTCAGATGCCAACAGGCACATGAAAAGATGCTCCACATCACTAATCATCAGAGAAATGCAAATTAAAACCACAATGAGCTATCACCTCACACCAGTTAGGATGGCTGCCATCCAAAAGACAAACAACAACACATGTTGGCGAGGTTTTGGAGAAAGGGGAACCCTCCTACACTGCTGGTGGGAATGTAAAGTAGTCCAACCATTGTGGAAAGCAGTATGAAGGTTCCTCAAAATGCTCAAAATAGAAATATCATTTGACCCAGGAATTCCACTCCTAGGAATTTACCCTAAGGATGCAGCACTCCAGTTTGAAAAAGACAGATGCACCCCTATGTTTATCGCTGCACTATTTACAATAGCCAAGATATGGAAGCAACCTAAATGTCCATCAGTAGATGAATGGATAAAGAAGATGTGGTACATATACACAATGGAATATTATTCAGCCATAAGAAAAAACAAATCCTACCATTTGCAACAACATGGATGGAGCTAGAGGGTATTATGCTCAGTGAAATAAACCAGGTGGAGAAAGATAAATACCAAATGATTTCACTCATCTGTGGAGTATAAGAACAAAAGAAAACTGAAGGAACAAAACAGCAGCAGAACCACAGAACCCAAGAATGGACTAATAGTTACCAAAGGGAAAGGGACTGGGGAGGGTGGGAAGGGAGGGATAAGGGTGGGAAAAAAAGAAAGGGGGCATTACGATTAGCATGTATAGTATGTGGAGGGGGTGCATGGGGAGGGCTGTGCAACACAGAGAAGACAAGTAGTGATTTTACAGCATCTTACTATGTTGATGGACAGTGACTGTGAACGGGGATGTCGGGGGGACTTGGTGAAGGGGGGAGCCTAGTAAACATAATGTCCTTCATGTAATTGTAGATTAATGATACCAAAATAAAATTTAAAAAAAATAGCAAGGAAGATGTAAGGCACACATACGCACAGCAGAGTCAGATAATCCCATATAACACACAGCATTCCGCTGCAAGACTGCCCACTGACCTCCTCTGCCCATTTCAAAGTGTTTCACAATTTTCTTCTGGAATTACAAAAGCAGTATTTTAGTTCCAGTAACCACCTACAGAAGAATCGATATTTTCCTGCTGAGTCACATTGCTTCCGTATTTCCAGAGAAGTACAATTGTTTTTATACCTTATGCTGCTTTTAAATTCACTAAACAATTGAGTTTTTATGTGGAGGTGAGAGGCTTATTATTCACAAGGAAAACGTTCCCAGACCTTGGCGAGAACACCTGGAGTGGGCTGACAGCCTGCAGACACCACACTATTCAGAGGGGAACCTTGAATGAATCTCCAAGCCCATGTAGCACATGGCGGAACTATAAGACGTGTTCCTTGCTGGGACATTTACTGTTACTCAGACCCCATGAAGGCAGTGTTAGGGTGCTGACTGTTGACATTCCACTAAGCTGCCACTTCATGTGAGTTAACTGACTCATTTGCCAAGGGGCAAACTGCCGTTTTAAAAGAACATTTTAAAAACAGCAAAGATACTCAAGATAAATATTAAAAATATTAACCACAATGATTGTGGATAAGTAAAATAAACACATATGCCCCAGTAACTATTGCTCTAGTATTTTTTTCTGCCTAATTCATCAAAGTCAAGTTGTTAAAGATTAAAGTTTTCAATGTACCTCCTAAAGAGATTAAAAAATTATTAACATAAGATGTTTACAAAGCCTCATATTTGCATTGCTAACTGACCTCTTTCAAAGCTGGTTGGCATTTTTTACTTCTTTAAAAAGCCCTGACGATGTTTTCTTTTAAATGCCAAATTGATTAGCTCTTGTGGGAAGAGATACACTTACCGTCACATGGGCTAGTTTCTCCGTATTAGCAACACAACCAATAGGACAGAATTAATTCATGTAATTTCCCTGAATATTAATCAGGTATCAGATAGCACGCACACACACAAGGGGTCAAAGGACCTGGAACAACATTACAGCCTCTGCTGGTCCCTCCACACTACATCTGTCGTGCTTAGCAAAGAGTTCTAACAGTTAGCTCTGCCTTTTCTAAGGATTCCTTAGCACACACAGCTCTGTGGTCGTGCACAAGAGCCGCACCGAATTCTCATGCAGTCACCACTGCCTGCTGGGTGCACACCTGCCGGACGGCCTCTGGCCTGCATCCTGCACGCCAGGAGGTACTAGAGAAGGAGAAACTCAGATCGCTGGCGGGGCAGGCAGAGCTCGGCTCCGCAAGTCCCCAGAGGGCTGTCCTGTCTTCCTGGCCTTCAGAGATGCAATTTTCCTGTGGCTTGTGTTGATTTACCAGCAAAGCTGGCAAAGCCAGCTTTGGCTAGTTGCTAGTTTCCTTCCAACCCTAAATTTATTGCTACCCTGGCATAGATCTTATCCCACGAACGAAGTCTGGGTAGAAATGGAAGCTGGTCCCCAGGCCTCCCGCATGAGCTGCTTCCTGAGGAACCGGTTCTCGCATAATGCAGCACAGTTACACGTTTGTAGCTCAGCCAGCCTGAGTCCTTCATTACTCTGGCAATGAATGCATGTACAAACTTTTCCAAAAAGCTTTCCTAAATGAAATGAGTGAGATGTACAGCTGTGGCCGCTCATCTTATCTCTCTAGACACGCAGATTCCCCGGGACAGTCTGTGGGAATGAGAAGGCGAATCCCACCTGCTACCACGGAGGCGACTCAGGGTCCAGGAGGAACCACAGTGTACGTGCCAGCCAGGCTGTGCGGGCGAAAGGTGAGGTACACTGGGACTTCGAGGATCACAATTCTGGCCTGAAGAACAGTGGGATCACCCAAAATTTATGTCTCCTCCAATTTTTCATCTCAGTTCCCATAGGAAAATCTATGTTGAAATAGAGGTCCAGCCAGAGTCAAACTATTAAAAAGAAAAATTACAGTTTAGGTCAAAGTAGAGAACACTATATTAGCCAGGACTTCAAATAGGGAAATATATTTTTGAAATATGTAATATGGGATATTTTTCTTTCTGGTAAGTACTTCTGGATTCAAGTTTTTCCCACTAACTCTAATACATAATGCAAATATGGTTGTTGTTGAAGTAAAAGAAAATAAACCTAAAAGATTGCCTCACAGAATTACCTAGAACCCTACAAGCATATACAGCTTATCCACACGAGTCTACCTTTCCCAGAGAAAACTCTTCAACTCCATCAAAATCAGGGCTTGCTGATAGGTAGTTGGCTGATGGTTTCAGACACTCTGCGACCCACTGAAAATTCAGGCAAATTTGGATGTGCCCTTGACTGGCGGTGAGGCCAGGGTAAAGAGTGCACACTCCATAGCTTTTGTCACAGTCTCAAAGGGATAAATGTCCCCCAAGCTATACATCAGGGCTCAATATGGTGTAGATACGATGTATGCAGAAAATAAATGCTTAACTGTTTGCTAAGCACTATCTCTAATTATGATTTCCATTCTGCATTTGTGAATCGAGGCTGAGAGGTTAAGTGACAGGTGAGGGGCCAATCCGCTTATGCTGCAGTAACATTGGGCCACCTTCCAAGCCTCTGCTCATCTACTGGGTGGGCTGGCACAAACGTATGTATAAACCTCTGCAAGCAACAATGAAAAGAAAATGGAAAAAGTACTCCTCCATCTCATATACCATCCAGGATAAGATATATTGATCTCTGATCAAACCTCCTACACTGAACAAATTAGATAAAGTCCAACATATTTGACAAAGAGAGTTGGATGGAAGTAATTTTTCCCAAAGTGATGTTAATAGAATAGCGAGTACATCTGTCTTGGTGACAATAATAGTGTGCATACTTTGAATTTTCTTTTTCCTAGCTGGCTCTCTTGCCATCGCACACAGACAGCTCTCTGTGAAACATGCAGGTGCTCTAGACACACCTGCGTCACACCCCGCCCGCACGCAGCGGCAAGTCGAGGTCCTGCGTTCACAGTGTGCTTTCACTGGTCGGCTGTGAGGGGCACAGGCCATCCAAGCACATATGTGCGCATCAGACGCGGCTTCTCAAGGCACCAATTTTTATTATTAACCCAGAGACTAATGTATCTCTGGGTTATTGGCCTCCAATTCCATGTATCTCCAAAAAATTGCAAATATTTCCTGGTCCTGAATTTTGAATAATCACTATATTTAAGTTCTGGTTACTTCCCGCCTCAGTGTCACATTAATGTTTAGTGGCACAATGCTTGGAGGTCACCGGAAGCCTGGGATTACTTTTCTCTGCTATTCACACATTGTCTTGTGTGCAAGAAACACCTGCCTTTCAGCTAACATTTTATTGTTTAAAAACAACATATCTGGTGTTTAAATTCAAATTATTGATTTGAAATGTAAGAAGAGGGAGCTCAAAGTGGTCCTTCCTCTCCCGGGAGTCTTTTCATCTGGATAAACTTCTCTGCTGTAAACAGAATTCTAAAATAGTGAACGCGTGTTCAGTAGTTTCTGTACTTTCAAACATCCTTAATTGCCATCACTGTATCTACTGGGGCCACGGGATTTGCTTGTCTCGATTTCCCGCCTATCAGCTGACCTCTAATGAAAGCTGCAGTAATGTCTGTGATGAATGTACATTTGCTGTACACTGTTCAGTGCAAAAGAGAAGAAAGAAATGCAGGGGGTCCTGGGCAGCCTCCCGAGGCCCCGTGGAATGTGACTTCCAAGATGTCCAAAGATACTGAGAAGCTGTCTTCTAACAAATCGCCTTCTCTTCTGCCTGGTTAAACCCCCAACTTTACAGTGTCCTGCTGGCGGGCTGTAAATGATGGATGGTGTGAGTGAGCACTTGGCCACCCAGGACAGAGCACTTGGCAGGCTCCTGGAAGTTGTCAAGTTTTTCTCGGATCTAATCAGAGAAGTCTCCTTCCAGCCCAGAAGCCTAAGCCAGAAAAGGAAAATGAAATATCTCAGCTATGCTTGGTATCCAATGGGATAAGCAGCTGTGTTTCTGGGAAGAAACCATGTTTTCCCGTATACCTTACACTGGCCTTGTCCAGCCCGGCCCCTCACCCCCTTCGTTCTCAGCCTGGCAACTAGCTGATGACCTGCAAGTTTCCCCTTTTGGAGTAAAAAGGTTTTCACATGAGACTTCAACACTATGAGCTGCTGTGCAGAGGTTTTTGAAGCTAAGATTCTATATAAATTTCCAGAGTAAAGGAGGTACCTTGGTTCCTGTCCAAGGCCTGAAGTAGTGCTTGACACATGGTAAATGCTGAATAAATACCTGCTGAATGACTAAATGATTGATGGGTCATCAGTGAGTATACAGAAAAATGGTGGAAAATAAGCTGAAAAATGAGCGTGTCCCAGGAAAGAGGAGAATTTCAACTTACTTTAGAGCTGATATCACTTGTTTTGGAAAATTTGACTTTTGAAAGTCATTCTACTTGAATGTTCAAAAATATGCTTAACTGTGATGTACTTTTGCTCTTTGTTAAAAAAGAAATAAATCCAGATTCTCTCAGAATAAACCAAATGTCTTTTGATTTTGATGGCCTCTCCCCTTAGCCTGAGGCACTGACCCTCTGCAGGTATGAACATTGACTCAGAGACACAAATGCCCTTGAGGAAGAAGCTGGTTTCCTCACGGCCCAGGCCCAGTTTTCTCTTAGTTTCCAAGTATTTGCACCTGTTTTCTCATTCTAATTAGCTGTGTGTGTGCACGTGTGTACGTGTACAAGTTATTTCCATGAAAACCCAAGTTTGTCACAGGCCTGTTAAAGACTATCACCCACATTAGCAAGTATATATAAACCCTACGGGGATATTTCTTGCCCCATTCCACAGCAGATTCACTCAACAGGGACCCGCTTCCTGTTGACTCTGTTTATTTTCAGGGTGTGGAAAGGACGTTGCCTCTGATCCCTGCTCCGAGCGAGCGAGGCCTGAGCCGAGACTTCCCGACGGGTCCCAGCAGTGCGGTGGCCTTGCTGGCCCGCGGCCTCCCCCCTCCGGCAGAATCCCTCTTGCAGCTCCTTTCTTACCTCCTTCTGCACGTGAGCACGGGGGTGGCCGCTGAGGGGGGGGAACAGGAAGATCATTAACACACGTTTGGCCATTCCCCAGCTTAAAAGCCATGGCAGTTCAAGAAATGCCTTCACTCGTTTCGGATCTCTAAAACAGAAACTAAAAACCATCTTGAAAATTAAAATAAATTCAAGGACTCTTTAAAGCATATCACAAGCATTATGAGTATATCAATTATTTACCGATATTGGCTTTCAGTGTGAAAACAAGTTGCTCCTACTATAACCAGAAAATCTCATCGAGGATACTTAGTACCAATATACTGTCATTGTGCTTCCACATTTGAGCGAACACTGCAATAAGAAGCCACATCCACCCCATATGTTCTTTGACAATGGAGAGATGTGTTTACAACGGACATTCTTAATGCAAAACGCCCTCACTCACCTGATCCTAAGTCACGTAGGTTCTTTCATTCCCGTCTATTATTCATGACACAACAATTTGAAAATTACTGAGCAAACTGTTTTTACACCATCTATGTTTTTATACACAGCTATTCAAATGAAGTGTTGCCAGTTGTCTGGTAAGTTAAAAAATATATTAAAAAGCAGGGAATTACATAAAATCCCTAAAAATGTAGAAAGAACATTTTCTGATATAATTAGTATCAATACTCAAATTATGTCTCACAAGTATCATTTCCAATTCTGTAAAACCTTCTCTTCTCCAGCAAAGTGACAGATGAACTCTTTCTCCATTTTTTTCCCCAGCAATACTTTCTATTCAATACAATGAATTTTTTTCTATTGCTTATAAATCTATGAGCTTGTATACTTCTATCAAATGCACTACTTAGAATTGCTTTTCAATAAAAAATAAGTACTATTACATATGCATACATCAAAAACATTTATTATAAAACTTGAATTTATTGGAGGCATATGTTCCTAAAATTTGCAAGTAAATTAATCATTTTTATGTATCTCTGAAAAAATCATAAAAGCATAGTATCTATCATAATCACAATAGTAAATTAAGAAGATATGCAAAAATGTATATAGTCTCAGGTTTTAGTGGAGTATATTAAAAAATAATTAGAAAAAAACTTTAGTTGATAATATTTTTAATTGCTTCCACTGGCATGTTAGCATTTATGCTAAGTATCTTTGTATGGACATATGCTTCCAAAGGAGACATTATTTGTGTGCACTTAAAGGGAAAATAGTTTGATCCTGTGAATTAATTCAGGAGCAACTACAATAACATGACCTGCCCAATACATTTTGTAAATGTGCCTGTGTGTTTAGGAGCTGCCCTCATTTGAACATGTGAGGGTACTTACCCCTTGGGTGATATCCAATACTGACCTGGTCCCAGTTATTTCAAGAAAGTTGTTTATATTTAAGAAAGTTGTTTACCTGAAATGTCCAAGGTAAACCTAAATATACCCTAAAGCAAACAAAAGGACAAAACAGTATACTAGGAAAGCAAAGGAAATACATTCAATTTTATTTCTCAATAGTAATGGAAGATTCTGTGCAGCAAGTTCATGCAAGTCCATTTCAAACTGGAAGTAGCACATGCTGATGTCCATCCTTCCTTCCTTGTCCGTTCATCTTGCACCCAGGCAGGAGCCGGGCTGCTTTCCCAGATGATCTGTTCCAAAGTTGGACTGTGGGTAAGAGACTTGGGGAATCCTTCCCACAAATATTTGCATTCCCCAATATTTGAAATAAGCATTGAACAGATCGTAGCCAGAGACCATATGTACAGGGTTCACACTGCTCCCCTTTGGACATATGTGTGATGAGATACTTAAAGGCCACTGCAAATGTAATATGTTACCTCCCAGAAATACGGAGTCGCTGCGCGCCTCAGTCTCTGTACCTACTGAGCTGTTGTCACGGTAACTGCCCATTGCTTCTGTTTTCAAGTATCTTGTCAGGAGATATGCGACTTAAAAACAGTCCCTTTTCTCCTTGTTCTGTATTTTCGATTGTATTGTGTGTGACTTTTACACATTTGCACAGAAAAATAAAACCTTTGTTTCTGCGTCTCTGTGTCTAATCCCCCATGACTGTCTTCTTTGGCCTTGACGCTGCTGCACGTGGGGTGCCCCCCCCCACCGCCACGTCGAAGGCAGAAGCGCGGTGCTCTTCCCCCCACGAGGCTCTCGGGCGACCACCCGGCCGTGAGCGCGCTTCCCTCTGCGGGCTCCCCGGCCGCGTTCCGGAACGGATCGCATCCCTGCCCATCTTACCACCGGTTCACACTTGGGGTCCTGCCCGCGCTGGCCACTGCTCAGCCCTAGTCCAGGGAGGCGCTGCCTCCCCCGAAGGGCAGCAGCCCCCACAAACTCCTCTGGAGCAAGCTCCTGAAACATGACCTGTAGTTGGCTGAACAAAAACGTAATTCATTCTGCTCATTTTTAAGATTTAACATTTGAACTACACAAGGCTACATCCCTGTTTTTGGCCAGGCCTCGTGTGTGTGTGTGTGTGTGTGTACATGGAAAGTGGTTTTTATCAGCCACCTTTATGGAAAAGGAAGGTAGAGAAACTAAGGAGCTTTGGAAAAATCAGGTTTTGGCAGCATGAAGAATGAGTTAAATTCAAGTAGCACTATGGGGAGCCTACTCTGTATCAGGCACTGTGATTAGCCATTTTTAAATACATAAGTTTTTCAATATAAGGGCAACTAAAATCTCACCTTCCAAATTCTTCACTAATTTGTGTTTAAAGAGCATTTTGCCACTTCTGGGTTTCAAAACAGAAGTTATTCAGCTTTGATTTTGCAAAATTAAAGTGGGGATTTTCGGGAAATGGCAATACATGACATTAGCACTTAGTGACTCACGTAGGACACCAGTGACGAGAAGAAACCCACGCTTTTCAACTACCAGAATTATTACTATTTCACTTCTCTACCTTTTTGCTGGATTCAACAAGCACTTAATGAACACCTACTATGTGCCACACCCTGGACCTGGGCATACAACTGTCAGGGAGACACCAGCCTCACTCAGGGTGAGCTGTGGTCTCAGAGTGAGGAGGTGACAGGACAGGTCCCGAGTCCGTGTCAGGGCCGCACTGTGTGCCAGCTGTGGGGGCCACCCCCGACGGATTTGCCCGGCCTTCAAGGTGAATGTGGAGGGTCAAAGGAAGCCCCCAGGCCTGAAGTGAGCTTTGAGGGCAAACAGGTGCTAGGCTGTGGCGGGAGGAGGGAACATAGCGTGTTTCGGGCTGAGCCTGGGCAGCATGGTGGGGCACAGGGGGCCTGGGGAAGCGGGGAAGCGAGTCCTGAGCACCATGGGCTCGCCTTTCACCCTATGAGCCATGGAAGTTCAAAGGGGCCCCAACAGAAAAGCAATGTGGTCACACTTACACTGTAGAAATGTCACCAGGGCTTCCACATAGAGGGTGGGTTAAGGAAATTCAAGGCTGGACCCAGAAAGTCACATTCAGGGAGCCCTTGTGATACAGAGCAAAGGCGGGACATTTTGCGCCCCTCGTAAAGGCAAAGAGGACGTGGAGAAGCGGCCGGACTGACAAAGCCTGAAGCGGCGAGACCTCATGGCTGTTCGGAGGCTTGGGGCTGAGGGGTGCAAAGTTAAACTTGGTGAGAATTGTTTTTAGAGTATTTGTTGGCTGAATATGTGTAAGGCCCAGTGGGATATCCAGGAACAGTTATTAGTGCGGCTATTCCAGTGTGGAGTCCAAGAGACATAGCTGAACTGAGTGTACAAACTTGGAAGTCATATTAGATCTACTGGCCTTCTGCATTCCAGCCTCCGTATCTGTGGCCCATGTGTATCTTTTCTTAGTACTTTTTTCAGCTTTACTGAGATATAATCGACATATAATGTCTAAGTTGAAGGTGTGCAACCTGTTATTTGATGTCCTTAGGTATCTCAAAATGACAGCTTTAGCTAACACCTCTATCTTGTTACATAATTACCAGTTCTCTTCTGCGGTGAGATCATTTACCATCCACTCTATTGGCAACTTTCAAGTACACAGTACAGTGCTGTTAACTACAGACACCACGCCATACATCAGACCCCTGCAACTCAGTCTGATAGCTCAGAGGCTGTACCTTTGACCAGCATCTCCCCATTTCCCCACTCTTCAGCCCCTGGGTACCACCATTCTACTCTCTGTTTCTATGTTTCGTTCAGTATTTTTAGATTCCACATATGAGTGAGATCATACAGTATTTTTCTGTGACTTATTTTGCTTAACATGATGCCCTCAAGATCTATACATGGGGCCGTAAATGGCAAGACTTCTTTCTTGTGGCTGAATATATCCTGTTGCCTATATAAACCACCTCTTCTTTATCCATTCATCTATTGACAGACACAGGCTGTTTCCATATCTTCACTACTGTGAATAATGCCACAATAAACATGGGGCTGCAGACATCTCTGAGATCCTGTTTTCATTTCCTTTGCATACATACCCAGAAATCGGAATTGCTGGAACACATGGTATTTCTATTTTGAGCTTTTTGAGGAACCTCCATACTGCTTTCCACAATGGGTGAATGAATTTACATTCCCGCCAGCAGTGTAGGAGGGTTCCCCTTTCTCCATATCCTCACCAGCATTTGTTGTTGTTTGTCTTTTGGACAGTGGCCATCCTAACTGGTGTGAGGTGATATCTCATGGTGGTTTTGACTTGCATTTCCCTGATGTTTAACCATGTGAAGCAACTTTTCATGTGCTGTTGGCCTTTTGTATGTCTTCTTTGGAAAAATGTTTAATCAACTCCTCTGCCCATTTTTTAATCAGATTGTTTGTTGCTTGTTTGTATTTTGAGCAGTTTTGAGCTTACAGGAGAATCGAGCAGAAGTTCTCTGCCCCCACACATGCATCCCCCTCCTGTGGCCAGTGTCTCCCATCACAGCGGCACATTTGTTACAGATGGTGGATCCACACTGACAGTTCACCTCAGGTGTGCATTTTGTGGGTTTGCACCAACGTACAGTGACGTGTGTCCATCATTATATCATATAGGATATTTTCACTGTCATAAAAATCTTCTGTATTCCACCTGTTCATCCCTCTGTCCCTTCTAAAATATTTTTATTTTCAAAAGAATAAATGTTTACTCTACTTAAGATGACACTTGTCATGCTATACTGGTAACCAGGGAGGAAGTGTGAGGTATCTGATAATACAAATAAGAACGTGGTCCTGGTGGTGTAACAGTGTCAGAAGAGTCCTGACTGTGTCCGCCTGCACTTCTGTTTTCCTTTAGTCACATGAGTGGCTGCTTTAAAAGCTCTGCTGATCCTGACCCCTTGGTCATCGGCAGGTTGCTCTCCCTTGACTGGATTTCCCCCTCACATACGGGGCTCATTTTTCTGTTTCTTTGTCTAGCACTTTGGGTTGAGAGGCTTTTTATAGTCCTCCAAAAAATATTAATTATTTTGCCTTAGCAGGTAGTTAATCAGCTAAATCAAACTCCCGGCTCTGCGGCAGTGCTGGCCGCGGGCCAGGTTGAAATCCTGCCTGGCTCCCTCGCCTCTGGCTGGACGGCTCCGTCTGCCCCACCAGCAAATACTGCGGGTGTAGCAGAAGTGTGAGTAACATCATTTGCAGAATCTGAGGCCCCAGCTCTGAGGCCCTCTCCTTTGCTGAGTTCTTGCCTCACTCCCCAGCCACTGTGGGAGACTCTGATCTTCCCTCCGGCTCTTCACGCCAGGGTGATCCCAAGTTTCTCTCCTGGTTTTGATCAGTCATATGGTACCTACTGGGACCTGCACCCAGGAAGCACCGCCCGGTGCCCTCCATCCCTGGCGGTTCATGCCCCTTGCGGCTGCCACCAGCACCCTCAGGCTGCTTCTATTTTATCCCGAGTTGTTAGTTGTTACCTGCTGATGGGCTGGTTTAATAGGAGCTGTGCTGTGTTACCAGAAGCAGAAACCCTCACTTTAGGCAGGGATCCTAGACTGAGTTTGGAGTTTGGCTGCAGAACAAGGGATGTCATTTTCCTTCCGACTTGGGCACTGACTGGGTGACTGAGGAGCAGCAGGTTTTACCTCCAGGCACCACGCTGGACAGACACACTGGTGTCTTCCAGGGCCTGGAGAGGCATGTTAGAAAAGGTGTAGGGATAAGACAAGGTTTTCTCTGGAAAGAGAACACTTCAGGCAAGTCTGAAACTGCCTTCAGATGTTGAATGGTTATGATGAAAATGGAAACGTAGAATTGTCCCATTAATACAGAGAATATAAAAAAGATTAAGGAATAGAATTTATAGGAGAAAGATTTCAAGTCAGCATAAAGGAAAGCAATCCAACTTTGGAACTATTCAATAACGTAGCACACTGGCATTCAAATCGAATATAGGTGACCATATGTCATAAACACACAGAAAATATTTGCCCCTGACTGAGATGTGTGGACCTGGCCACTCCTAAGCATGATTAATGCACTTTGTTCATACAGAATTTCTCAACATCGTTGCTTACTTATTCATGATAGCAGGATTACAGGGTAGGTTTAGAAATGGCATTTGTATCTTTCAGTGAGGGATGTGTGGTGTAAAGGACCAAATATTTGACTAAGATAGCCTGATACTTTGGAGAAAGGGATTGGAAAGGATTCCTCTGGAATTTGGAGTCATTAACACATTGGACCATGTTATAATGAAGAGGTTTTGAGAAGGAGAAATTCCCGAGAATGTATTTTTAGATACAGTACTTGAAACTGAAACGGCAACACCATCAGCTGAGGCCATTCACCACCTGAAAGGCAGCCTTGTCATCCAAGCAGGTATGGGGGCTCATCCTGTGCTTCACGTGCAGACGGAAGCTTTGCAAGGTCTGCACAGCCAGTCGGCTCCAGGCAAGATGTTCAGTGACTCAGGGTGAAAGCCAGGAAAACAGAGCATTTGGGAAGTTTATGTGAGTGGTGCTTTTCTTTTTTAAATCTTATGGTAAAATAATGACATTAGAAAAATATTCTATTGTCAGTTGTGGGGTGTGCTGTACAGAAGATTAAGTTAATTCTCTTTCCACCATCACAATGAAGTACTTGATACTGAAATATTAGACTGAACATACGAGATTGCACATATATTTGACATTTTGGATCTACAGAAACAGCAATCTCGTATGATTCAAGCTGTTACATAAGAAGTGTGTGACATATGCCGGGATGCATCCCTAAAGTCTGGACTATTACTGTAGAATAAAGAATAGAAGGGTTAAAAAGGATTTCATAGATCATTTAGTCCAACTTATTTAGATAAAAGATGAAGAATCTAAGGCTCAGAGAGGATCTGCCTCATACTTAATGTCTAGTCAAGCCCTTTCCCCGCTTTTTAATTATTAGTTTTTTTCACCACTGAGCTGTAGGAGTTCCTTATGTATCATGGATATTAACCTCTCTTTAGACACATGGTTTACAAATACTTTCTCCCGTTCCATAGGCTGTCTTTTCACCCCGCTGTTTCCTTTGCTATGCAGACGTTTTTAAGTTTGATGTCGTTCTGTTTGTCTGTGTTTGCTCTTGTGATCTATGCTTCTGGTGTCACAGCCTTGAAATCATTGCCAAGACTCACCTCATAAAGCTTCTCCCTTGTGGTCTCTTCTATGCGCTTTACCGCTCCAGGTCTTATGTTTAAATCTGTAATCCATTTTGAGTTGATTTTTGTGCATCGGTGTAAGATAAGGTCCAATTTCATTCTTTTGTGTGTGGACGTCCCACTTCTCCAACACCATTTGTTGAAGACCGTCTTTTCCAGGCCGTGCATTCTCTGAGCCCTTAGTGAAGATCAGCTGACCGTATATGTGTGGGTTTACTTAGCAGCTTTCCCTTCTGGTCCATTGGTCTTTATGTCTCTTTATTCTAGTACCCAGATGTTTCAATTATGGCAGCTTGTAATATATTTTGAAACAAGTGTGAGGTCTCTCGCTTTGTTCTTTCTCAGGATTGTTTTGGCTGTTCAGGGTCGTTTGAGATTCTGAATGAATTTTAGTTGCTTTTTTTTAACTTTCTGCAAAAGAATGCCATTGAGAGTTTGATAGGAATTATATTAAATGTGTAGATAATTTTGAGTAGTATAGATATTTAAAAAATATTAATTCTTCCAATCCATAAACATAGCCTATGTTTCTGTTGATTTACCTCTTCTTTAATTTCTTTCAACAGTGTTTTGCAGTTTTCAGTGTACAAGTCTTTCATCCCTTGGTTATGTTTATTCCTAAGTATCATATTCTTTCAGGTGCCAGCAAGGTGGAGTCGTTTCCATCACTTCCTTTCCTGACTGGTCACCGTTAGTGTACAGGAACTCAGCTGATTTCTGCATGTTGATTTTTTATCCTCCAACTTTGCTAAATTTGTTTATTAGTTCCACAAGTTTTCTGTGGACTTTTTAGGATTTTCTACATTTTTGATGTCATCTACAGAAAGATAGATTTTACTTTTTTCCAACTTGAATGACTTTCATATCTTTTTCTTGCCTGATTTCTGCGGCCAGGACGCCCGCGGCTCTGCTGGTGAGCGTGGTGAGGGGGACCATTTTTGCCTTTTTCCAGGTTTTAGAGGGAAAGCTTTCCATTTCTCACCACTGGGTATGTTTCCTGGGGGCTTTTCCTATATGGCCTCAATTATGTTGAGGTAATTTCCTTCCTTTCATACTTTGTTGTTTTTATCATGAAATGGTATAAATTTTGTTAAGTGCTTTTTCTGCAGCAGTTGAAATGATTGTGTGATTTTTAGCCTTCATTCTGTCATGTGTTGCATCACCTTGAATGCTGACCTGTCGCCAGGAACAAATCCTATTTGGCCATGGTGTGTGAGCCTTCAATATGCTGCTGAGTTTGTTTTTTTGCATTTTGTGGAGAGTTCCGCGCCTATGCGCATCAAGGGTGTCGGCCTGCAAACTTCTTTTCTTGCGGTGCCTCCGCCTGGCATTGTTGGTACCAGGGCAACACGGACCTTATAAAGCCAGTCTGGGTATGCTCCCTCCTTTTCAATTCCTTTGAAAAGTTTGAGAGGGATTGCATAATTCTTTAAATGTTGGGTAGAATTTACCAGTGAAGCCATTTGTCCTGGAATATTCTTTTTGGGAGGTAAACCACCCAAATCACTGTGAGAAGGCAGAGAATGTATAGATGACACTGAAATTGAGAATACATGACATGCAAACCTACACTAGCACTTTTCCCCTTAAGGCAGGTCCCCTTTTCGTAAGCCCAGTTCCCCCACCCCCAGTAACTCTGAGAGGCACGACTGTCTTTATCTTAAAGGAGGGCACCTGGGTGGCTACAGGCCGAATGCCCAGGGAGCATCAGAGGTGGGGCTCATCCAGTCTTGCATTTCCAAGTCTAATGCTAAAGAAAGGCTTGTGATCTATCAGTCAGGACCCAGGAAAGAAATCAGGGTAATTAGCAGGAGCTCCCTTGTTATGTGGTCCAAACTAGCCGAAAATATGTTAGCCATCAGCAGGAACAGTCTGGAAAAACAAACAGGACCCCTCTCCAGTTCAGTCCTAAAACTGGTGCCTGTGGCTGGCTATCAGGTCTCTAGAAGGAGGGACACAGTAAAGACAATCTAGAGGAGCGCCACTAGAACGATGGAGGCTGAGGGACTTGAGCAGCGGGCAGAGAAGTCTCATGACAGTTACTATAGCAGCTAACTGAAGAGTCGGAACAGCTATGTAAACTGACAGGGGGCCCGGTCAGAAGGTCCCAGAATTGCAGGATGTATTCAAGGTCTTAGCTTCACTGACACAGAGCCAGTCCAGCAAGTGATGGGAAACTCTCCTTCGCACTAGTAAACTTACAGAACTCATTAAACTAGGAGAGAAAAGGAGAAAGTAAAAATAAACTCAGGAGAGACTCAGGGTCATCTGTGAATGACAGTCACAAACGATTTCTGCAAGGGTTTGAGTCGCGCTTCATCGTAAAGGCTGGAGTGCAGGACGATGCCAACGGGCCCCACCCTCGGGCTTCTCAGGAGAAACCTCAGGGCGCGGGCCCAGGGCACCGGCTGCCTCCCCTGGAAAGCGGTCGCTGTGCCCCCAGCTGGCCTTCAGGAAACAGCCCGAATGACGTTCTCTTCGATGATTGTTTTAAAAATCACTGTCATTTTATCATTGAGTTTATACTAATTAGCATCCAGAAAGGAGTAAATAGTGCACTAACATAGAAACAGTTCTTAATGTTGTTTTGATGTATTTCAGTCTCTGAACCCAGATCTGACTTGGTTCACTAATCTGTTTGCCTTTCATATTTTCATACATTATTAAGATTTCTGCTTCACCAAGCATAATTAATGCTCTTCATTTCCTAACGTGAGGTCACTGCCACCAGCTTCCCAGAAGCCATGTAAGGTAGACTTTCACCTTCAGAACACATTTCTTCATGTGTCCAAACTAGAGCAGAAGCGGGAGAGAGCGGGGCTCCAGGGCTGCAGGTTCAGGGGCCGGTCAGTGCTGGGCCACAGCCCCGGGGAATAAGGCTGAAGTGGCTGCCGAATCTGCAAACCTGCTTCTCAGGTGCCTGTCCAATGGATCTCATCATCCTTTAAAATCTCCCTGAAGTGATCATTGCAATCTTGCGCTTTGTACAAACTGTTTTTAACAATAATTTATTCACCCATTTTTCCCCCCATTTACCCAGGCAAGACTCTGAGCCAAGCATGGGAGCAGCTACAACATCCACAAAGGGTGAGTCCCGTCCCCAGGAGCGTGGGTGGCCTCCACGTGCTGCCCACCCATAGTTTTCCAATTTTATAAATCATGAAGAAATTTCAAATGTGCCCATCATGATGTATTTTGGTCATGACAAGATGACCGTATTATTGTTGTTCAACAGGAATGCTCTGAGAATGAGAGGGGGAACTGTTACAATCACTGCTTTTGGCGAACTGAGAAGCGTCCTAGTCACACTGCCCCGGGAAACGCGCTGTCCTGCCGGATGCACGTAGCTGCGGCCCCCCGAGGGCGTCTCAGAGGCTGCGTTAGGGACCCGGTGACCGGCTGAGTGATGTGAAGCTCATGGCGAGGTGACGGCATCTTATTCCTTACCGCTTTATTTATTTACCTGTTTTCTACTCAATAGCTTTTGCTACTGCTTCCATCTATTAAAAACAGAGTTGTGATCAAGCGAACTGAAAACTGCTCGTATCAAGGTAACACCATGCTGTTGTCTAGTTGAACATGTCATGAATTTAATTTCTCCTCATTTTTAATTTTCAAGAATGGAGTGCACGGATAATCACGTCATCTGGATTTTCCTTTGGAATGAGCCACATTGCCTTCAGAAGCAAGGCCACAGCTCACTGAATCCATTGATCTTTTTCTGTGAGAGCAAATGGAATGACATGCAGAAAATGGGGACACTCAGGGAATTTAATATTCAAACAAATGTAAATATCAAGATAATTAACTTGAAATTGCTAACTGCCTTAATATTATTTCTACTTAAAACTTCTGTGAAACAGTATTTATTTATGAGTTTCCTATACATAAATAATTTATATATAATACATAATATATAATATGCATATAGTTTATATGTATTTATATAAATGTAAATATTTATATAAATATATATATTATATATACATATATAAAATGTCCCTAACCTTCATATAAATAAAAGGAATTCTTCTAAAAGGGCACAGAGACCATGGCTATTATCTTCTTCTCACAATTAGAATCACTGAATCACAGACTGTTTACAGATAGGAAGCAACATATTAAGCATAACTCACCCAAAACCAAATATGCTATTTGCAGTAAAGAACATTTGACTGTTTGGAAAGCATGTTCACAACTGCCTCACTGCCTGCCTGGGTTCACGGTGGTTCAGTTCTTCCCCCGGCTTCCATAACGTTTATTTAATGATCCCACGCTGACGCTGTTTCAAAGGAAAACAGAGGTACCAGTTTTTTTGTTGTTGAATATTTTTTATTCAAAGTAGCAAAGTACATATTAACATTTGATAAATGACTGAAATCACCAAAGTTGACACCTAAAACTCAGAAAAAATTACATTTTAAAACTAATACATTCCTTTGAATTTTTCAATAGCCTGCATCACGTTGTGTATAGAGCAGAGAGTCAATACATATTAACTAACTTACTGATATAATAAAGTGTTTTTGAGGTAATTTCACACAGGCAGTTTCTAACTTGGAGAATCATGCTTGTATTCAACCTGACCCACAGTTTCTGAGATAAAGATGAAAATGATGGGACTTTTCAAGTACAAGAAGTCACCCATTTCACCAAATTCACAGAATGAAGGCAAGATGTGGTTGTAAAGATCTAATGACCCTTTGGTGGTGACAGGACAGGTGAGCCGCACGCTGCGGAGAGGGGCTATTCCCAGGTATGGACCACCTGCACAGAAACCCTATTACTCATGTTGAATGGAGTCTGGCATAAACCACTCTTTCCTGGGGCCCTTCCAGGGGAAGCTCAGACCCACAGCGACCCAGGCTCTCACCTGCGACGTGACCGCGTGGACAGCCGGGGACACTGCCGGAGCAGCCCTCCGGGGTGGACTTACTGCAGCTTCCTCTCTGCTTTCAGGAAAGCATCACATTACGTCAGAATGGACAGGGCCCCTCAAAGCCTCAGTGACCGGGAGAGGGGCAGCTTCCCTCTCTTCAAAGGCAAGAGTGGGTGAATTGTTAAAATCCATGTCCTTTGCATCTACCCCTCTACAGCCGGTGTGCGCTTCCACGGCTCCAGCTCTGGAAAAAGACGCTTTGAAGGATATGCTGCTCCTTGCTCCTGAGCCTTAAACCTCATTCCTTCTGTCCGGTCAATACGTATGTTCTTGAAAATGCCAGCGACACTTCCCTTGCTCTCCCCCCACCTTCAGGACCGGGGCGTCTTCACGTCCCCCACCACCCTAAACACACCTCGTGACAGTTCTCTTTTTTAATTGTAGTTGACGTGGAATACTGTACAGGTTCCAAGTATACGATACAGTGATTCGATGGTCATCTGCACTATTAGATGCCCACCCCGACTAGTGTGTCACCGCCTGTGAGCGCAGGAAGGTGCTGCGGCGTCACTGGCAGGACTCCGTGCTGTGCCTCCACCCGGGACGGACATCACTACGGGGACTTGGCACCTCATCGCCCCTCACCCACCCCACCCACCCCGACACGCCGCCCATGGCTAGTGTTTGTGGGGTGGTGCTCGGGCCAGGCGCTACGCTAAGGTCACAGCACCATTATCTTATTTATTATCCACCAAATATACCAAGACTTCAGTAATATTAGTTTCCCATTTTACTGATGGGAACACGGAGTCAGATGGGGGTAAGTGCCCCCCCAGGACGGCAGCTCCGAGGTACCTTGTCAGGTGTGTCCTTGGGGCCTGGCGGGCGGGAGGGGTGCCCGGTGTCACCGAGGGGTGATGGGGGGCGTGCGGGGTGCAGGGAGGGGAGGGGGCGTGTCGAGGGCGGGAGGGCAGTGACCTCACAAGGAGCGCATCTGGCCCGGGCCTTAATCAAACAAAACAGCACATTTTCCTGGTTTTTCAGTCGGTTAGGCTGTTTCTACTAAAGTGCTATGGAATGTTTCCTGCTGAAGAACTTCAGTCACAGGTCAGGCCGGGTGCCCAGACTCCCACTGAGCGGGGGGACCCCAGGCGGACTGCTGAGCACCAGACACCAGCAGGCGGGCCTCGGCCAAGGACAATGGGTGCAGGGAGTCTAGCAGGTCCCGGGGGAGCCAGGGGGCATGGGGGGCAGGGCCCGGGCGCCGTCAGGGCTGCCAAGGCTCATTCCCCATGAGGCTGGCAGCTGGGGACGCCCTGCAAGGCAGAGCCCGTCCTCCCCGCGCAGACCCAGCAGGCGGCCTGTGCTCCCCGCCCCGGGCCCGGGTCCCCCCAGGCCCTGTCCCGCAGCCACGCTCCCGGTGGCTGGGGCAGACCTCCGGGCCTTGGGGCGGGATGTGTGGCGCCTGCCCGTCCGAGGCCCCTGGGCAGCGGGGAGGGGCTGCAGTCGGGGCCTCCCACCCGCCCTCCCGCAGGGCCACTGGAGGGTGCAGGCACCTCCCCGGTAACCATCCCTCCGACCCTCGTTTCTGCAATGCACCGACTGCAGGGCACGGGGAGCGGAGGCAGGGCAACAGTCAGGGACGTATGATCCATGATCCCCACCAAATAATTTCAAGACAATGACAATCTAGTTTTAGAAAAAAGAGCAGGAAGCTACAAGACACACTGAAAACAATCCCCCGTTCATGTTATATTATGTCTCATCATGTCACATAATGAGAAAACCACAGGATGCAACCACACCAGCATGGCCTCTATGAGCTCTGACAAGAGGGAACATCTTCAAGGAGGTCGTGGGAATTACAGGTGGCCTTGAAATGTGAGAAAGAGTATTTGGGGGACAGAAAATGGGAGCGTTGTCAAGAGAGAAGAAAGGCTGTAAGCAATGATGTGATGGTGGAAAAACTTTGGAACAGGCAAAGAATGCTAGGAAATGATGGGATATGGGCTGCATCAGGACAGGGCTGGATGAGTGGTTAAAGTGCCTGGGCTGCTGGTAAAATCAGGCCAGAGAAGGGAAGGCCTGGGACCTAGGCCTGGGCCTTGCCCCCCCGTTTTCTGGGGGCTGCGCTCTGTGTGGGCTGCTTTCTGGGAGAAGGGACCTTACAGTGCAACCGGGAGCATCTTTCTTTAATGATGGTTTTCTTCAGTGAAAACTCCCAGCGGTTTTCTTAGACTTATTCTTTCCTGTTGGAGCCCAATACAAACTGCTCCTTGTTCCAGAAATTCTTTTTTTATATAATGTGCAGGAGGAAGCTTGTGAGCAGATTCAGTTTTTTAACTATCTTATTAAAGGCACACATTCTTTAACCCAATATTTGATTTCAGCTAATTGAAGTTTCCTCTAGGCACAGTTGTGTTACTACAAAACCAGACTGCTTTGAGCACTTCTTTAAGTCATCTGAATCTTTCTAAAGTTCTTCATCATTAACTGACAGTCTTCAGGCCTGTGACGCCCCAGGTATGCCTGGGTCTGAGGAGGTGTGAGTACAGTCAGATCACATCTCCCTTCATGAAAATTCGACCAAGTTCCTGGATGGGCACCACTGAAAAACTCTTCAGGGGCAATAGACTGATGCTGTTATTTTTCATCATCCTAAAGTATGTAAAATTAAGAAATAAATTCTACTCATTTTAAAAAGTGTCTCAGTCACACCGATCAATATGAAATGTACCCTATACCAGGCAGTAGGTGGTTTGAATACTCCTGTGATCAGTGGAATCTGTTTTCAGAGCTAAGGAAGTCAGAAGATTCTGGAAGCGAGCCGCCTGCTGCCTGAGGGGAGTCAAGCCCTGGCACCAGGAACCTCATGGCTGGAGGTTGCCAGCACTAGGTTCCCATGGTGTCTCTGCTGCTGTGCCTCCTCCAGTATTGAGCTGTCCTAGTGACACACAGATTCACCATGACGCGTCATTTACTGTGAACCATCAGTAGTGCCACTGTTTCCATGTTACAGATGCAAATGCAAAAACAAAGATAAGGGATTTCCTGAGCCAAGCAGTTTACCTCAACACACTTCCGCATCTTTTCCTTGAATGCACAATCGTGGTTTCTATTTCCTACTCTGTAAAATGCAGCCTGTGGAGATTGTGTCACACAGACTGCCCTACCTGAAAATTTTAGAAATGTTGACATTTCTTAACTGTAAAGTGGGTGTTTAAAATAGGGATCACGTGGCGGAGCCAAGATGGCGGCGTGAGTAGAGCAGCGGAAATCTCCTCCCAAAACCACATGTATCTATGAAAATACAACAAAAACAATTCTTCCTAGAATAGAGACCAGAGGACACAGGACAACATCCAGACCACATCCACACCTGCGGGAACCCAGCGCCTCGCGAAGTGGGTGAGATACAAACCCCGGCCCGGCGGGACCCGAGCACCCCTCCCCCCAGCTCCCAGTGGGAGGAGAGGAGTCAGCAGGGAGGGGGAGGGAGCCCAGGACTGCTGAGCACCCACCCCAGCCACCCAGACCAGAGCGCAGACACAGTACATGCGTGGGGTCCTGGATACTAGGGAAACAGGGCGGCAAGACCAGTGAGTGGGTGCCTGAGGCTGGTGCCTGAGGACAAAGAAAATCATGCATTTTTCTTTTTTATTTTATTTTTTAAATTTTTTATTTAATTTTTTTGTTGTTGTTCTTGTTGTTGTTTTGGTTTGGCGAGTGCTTTTTCGAAGTCTTAAAGGGACAGGGCGGGACACTTAGCCCAGAGGCAGGGAATCTGGGGATCTCTGGGCACTCTAACCCCCTGGGCAGCAGAGAGCACAGAGGCCCCTTATGGAGATAAATAGCCTCCCCACTGCTCCCCCTCCAACAGGGCTCCACCACTTTGGAGCAGCAGCCGGAGCCAGGCCACGCCCACAGCAAGAGCAGAGATAAACTCCACTGCAGCCGGGCAGGAAGCAGAAGCCCTGTCTGCACACAGCTGCCCAGCACAAGCCACTAGAGGTCGCTGTTCTTCCAGGAGAGGAAGGCCACAAACCAACAAGAAGGGAAGCTCTTCCAGCCGTCACTCGTACCAGCTCTGCAAACTATCTCTATCACCATGAAAAGGCAAAACTACAGGCAGACAAAGATCACAGAGACAACACCTGAGAAGGAGACAGACCTAACCAGTCCTCCTGAAAAAGAATTCAAAATAAAAATCATGAACATGCTGACAGAGATGCAGAGAAAAATGCAAGAGCAATGGGATGAGATGCAGAGAAAAATGCAAGAGCAATGGGATGAAGTACGGAGGGAGATCACAGATGTCAGGAAGGAGATCACAGAAGTGAAACAATCCCTGGAAGGATTTATAAGCAGAATGGATAAGATGCAAGAGGCCATTGAAGGAATAGAAACCAGAGAACAGGAACGTATAGAAGCTGACATAGAGAGAGATAAAAGGATCTCCAGGAATGAAACAACACTAAGAGAACTATGTGACCAATCCAAAAGGAATAATAGTCGTATTATAGGGATACCAGAAGAAGAAGAGGAGGAAAAGGGATAGAAAGTCTCTTTGAAGAAATAATTGCTGAAAACTTCCCCAAACTGGGGGAGGAAATAATCGAACAGACCATGGAATTACACAATCCCCAACAGAAAGGATCCAAGGAGGACAACACCAAGACACATAATAATTAAAATGGCAAGGACCAAGGACAAGGAAAGAGTTTTAAAGGCAGCTAGAGAGAAAAAGGTCACCTATAAAGGAAAACCCATCAGGCTAACATCAGACTTCTCAACAGAAACCCTACAGGCCAGAAGAGAATGGCATGATATACTTAATGCAATGAAACAGAAGGGCCTTGAACCAAGGATACTGTATCCAGCACGACTATCATTTAAATATGATGGCGGGATTAAACAATTCCCAGACAAGCAAAAGCTGACGGAATTTGCTTCCCACAAACCACCTCTACAGGGCATCCTACAGGGACTGCTCTAGATGGGAGCACCCCTAAAAAGAGCACAGAACAAACCACACAACATATGAAGAATGGAGGAGGAGGAATAAGAAGGGAGAGAAGAAAAGAATCTCCAGACAGTGTATATAACAGCTCAATAAGCGAGCTAAGTTAGGCAGTAAGATACTAAAGAAGCTAACCTTGAACCTTTGGTAACCACGAATCTAAAGCCTGCCATGGCAATAAGTACATATCTCTCAATAGTCACCCTAAATGTAAATGGACTGAATGCACCAATCAAAAGACACAGAGTAATAGAATGGATAAAAAAGCAAGACCCATCTATATGCTGCTTACAAGAAACTCACCTCAAACCCAAAGACAGGCACAGACTAAAAGTCAAGGGATGGAAAAACATATTTCAGGCAAACAACAGTGAGAAGAAAGCAGGGGTTGCAGTACTAATATCAGACAAAATAGACTTCAAAACAAAGAAAGTAACAAGAGATAAAGAAGGATATTACATAATAATAAAGGGCTCAGTCCAACAAGAGGATATAACCATTATAAATATATATGCACCCAACACAGGAACACAGGAGTATATGTGAAACAAATAATAACAGAACTAAAGAGGGAAATAGACTGCAATGCATTCATTCTGGGAGACTTCAACACACCACTCACCCCAAAGGATAGATCCACCGGGCAGAAAATAAGTAAGGACACAGAGGCACTGAACATCACACTAGAACAGATGGACCTAATAGACATCTACAGAACTCTACATCCAAAAGCAACAGGATACACATTCTTCTCAAGTGCACATGGAACATTCTCCAGAATAGACCACATACTAGGCCACAAAAAGAGCCTCAGTAAATTCAAAAAGATGGAAATCCTACCAACCAACTTTTCAGACCACAAAGGCATAAAACTAGAAATAAATAGTACAAAGAAAGCAAAAAGGCTCACAAACACATGGAGCCTTAACAACATGCTCGTTAAAAATCAATGGATCAATGACCATATAAAAATGGAGATCCAGCAATATATGGAAACAAATGACAACAGCAACACTAAGCCCCAGCTACTGTGGGACACAGCAAAATCAGTCTTAAGAGGAAAGTATAGAGCAATCCAGGCATATTTAAAAAAGGAAGAACAATCCCAAATAAATGGTCTAATGTCACAATTATCGAAATTGAAAAAGAAGAACAAATGAGGCCTAAGGTCAGCAGAAGGAGGGACATAATAAAGATCAGAGAAGAAATAAATAAAATTGAGAAGAATAAAACAATAGCAAAAATCAATGAAACCAAGAGCTGGTTCTTCGAGAAAATAAACAAAAGAGTAAGCTTCTAGCCAGACTTATTAAGAGAAAAAGAGAGTCAACACAAATCAACAGAATGAGAAATGAGAAAGGAAAAATCACGACGGACCCCACAGAAATACAAAGAATTATTAGAGACTACTATGAAAACCTATATGCTAACAAGCTTGGAAACCTAGGAGGAATGGACAACTTCCTAGAAAAATACAACCTTCCAAGACTGACCCAGAAAGAAACAGAAAATCTAAACAGACCAATTACCAGCAATGAAATTGAAGCGGTAATCAAAAAACTACCAAAGAACAAAACCTCTGGGCCAGATGGATTCACCTCAGAATTTTATCAGACATACAGAGAAGACATAATACCCATTCTCCTTAAAGTTTTCCAAAAAATAGAAGAGGAGGGGATACTCCCAAACTCATTCTATGAAGCTAACATCTCCCTAATACCAAAACTAGGCAAAGACACCACCAAAAAAGAAAACTACAGACAAATATCCCTGATGAACATAGATGCAAAAATACTCAACAAAATATTAGCAAACCTAATTCAAAAATACATCAAAAAGATCATACATCATGACCAAGTGGGATTAATCCCAGAGATGCAAGGATGGTACAACATTCAAAAGTCCATCAACATCATCCACCACATCAACAAAAAGAAAGACAAAAATCATATGATCATCTCCATAGATGCTGAAAAGCATTTGACAAAGTTCAACATCCATTCATGATAAAAATCTCAGCAAAATGGGAATAGAGGGCAAGTACCTCAACATAATAGAGGCCATATATGATAAACCCACAGCCAACATTATACTGAACAGCGAGAAGCTGAAAGCATTTCCTCTGAGATCGGAAACCAGACAGGGATGCCCTCTCTCCCCACTGTTACTCAACATAGTACTGGAGGTCCTAGCCACGGCAATCAGACAAAACAAAGAAATACAAGGAATCCAGATTGGTAAAGAAGAAGTTAAACTGTGACTACCTGCAGATGACATGATATTGTACATAAAAAACCCTGAAGACTCCACCCCAAAACTACTAGAACTGATATCAGAATACAGCAAAGTTGCAGGATACAAAATCAACACACAGAAACCTGTGGCTTTCCTATACACCAACAATGAACCAACAGAAAGAGAAATCAGGAAAACAACTCCATTCACAATTGCATCAAAAAAATAAAATACCTAGGAATAAACCTAACCAAAGAAGTGAAAGACCTATACCCTGAAAACTACAAGTCACTCTTAAGAGAAATTAAAGGGGACACTAACAGATGGAAACTCATCCCATGCTCATGGCTAGGAAGAATTAATATCGTCAAAATGGCCATCCTGCCCAAAGCAATATACAGATTTGATGCAATCCCTATGAAACTACCAGCAACATTCTTCAATGAACTGGAACAAATAATTCAAAAATTCATATGGAAACACCAAACACCCCAAATAGCCAAAGCAATCCTGAGAAGGAAGAATAAAGTAGGGGGGATCTCACTCCCTAATTTCAAGCTCTACTATAAAGCCATAGTAATCAAGACAATTTGGTACTGGCACAAGAACAGAGCCACAGACCAATGGAACAGACTAGAGAATTCAGACATTAACCCAGACATATATGGTCAATTAATATTTGATAAAAGAGCCATGGACATACAATGGCAAAATGACAGTCTCTTCAACAGATGGTGCTGGCAAAACTGGACAGCTACATGTAGGAGAATGAAACTGGACCATTGTCTAACCCCATATACAAAGGTAAACTCAAAATGGATCAAAGACCTGAGTGTAAGTCATGAAACCATTAAACTCTTGGAAAAAAACATAGGCAAAAACCTCTTAGACATAAACATGAGTGACCTCTTCTTGAACATATCTCCCCGGGCAAGGAAAACAACAGCAAAAATGAGCAAGTGGGACTATATTAAGCTGAAAAGCTTCTGTACAGCAAAATACACCATCAATAGAACAAAAAGGAACCCTACAGTATGGGAGAATATATTTGAAAATGACAGATCTGATAAAGGCTTGACGTCCAGAATATATAAAGAGCTCACCCACCTCAACAACCAAAAACAAATAACCCAATCAAAAAATGGGCAGAGGAACTGAATAGACAGTTCTCTAAAAAAGAAATACAGATGGCCAACAGACACATGAAAAGATGCTCCACATCACTAATTATCAGAGAAATGCAAATTAAAACTACAATGAGGTATCACCTCACACCAGTAAGGAGAGCTGCCATCCAAAAGACAAACAACAACAAATGTTGGTGAGGCTGTGGAGAAAGGGGAACCCTCCTACACTGCTGGTGGTAATGTAAATTAGTTCAACCATTGTGGAAAGCAGTATGGAGGTGCATCAAAATGCTCATAACAGACCTACCATTTGACCCAGGAATTCCACTCCTAGGAATTTACCCTAAGAATGTAGCAATCAAGTTTGAGAAAGACAGATGCACCCCTATGTTTATCGCTGCACTATTTACAATAGCCAAGAATTGGAAGCAACCTAAATGTCCATCGATAGATGAATCGATAAAGAAGATGTGGTACATATACACAATGGAATATTATTCAGCCATAAGAAAAGGGCAAATCCTACCATTTGCAGCAGCATGGATGGAGCTGGAGGGTATTACGCTCAGCAAAATAAGCCAAGTGGAGAAAGAGAAATACCAAATGATTTCACTCATCTGTGGAGTATAAGAACAAAGGAAAAACTGAAGGAACAAAACAGCAGCAGACTCACAGAACCCAAGAATGGACTAACAGGTACCAAAGAGAAAGGGACTGGGGAGGATGGGTGGGTAGGGAGGGATAAGGGGGAGGAAGAAGAAAGGGGGTATTAAGATTAGCATGCATGGGGGGTGGGAGAAAGGGGAGGGTGGGCTGTGCAACACAGAGAAGACAAGTAGTGACTCTACAACTCTTTGCTATGCTGATGGACAGTGACTGTAAAGGGGCTTATAGGGGGGACCTGGTATAGGGGAGAGCCTAGTAAACATAATATTCATCATGTAAGTGTAGATTAATGACAACAAAAAAAACCAAACAAACAGTTCCTGTGTGGTGACCTCCAATGAGTTCTACACAATGGTATAAAGGGCATATAAAAGTGTAGGCAAAGGGTCTGTTTGTGTTTATACAGAGGATCAAAGCCTAATTTGGCTAACCCAAAAATGAACTAAGATACGATATGAAAAAGAACTTCCAACATCAGCACTCTTGGGAAGACTTATGCCAGAAGATGGCCATCAAAAAACCCCAACAAAGATCTGCTACAGGTTTAGATGCACTCATCCCACCGGTTCCTGGATTTGCCATGGGAATGAAGAAGGAGATATCTAAGCTGGCCTGTGCTTAAACAACAAATTTGACTGGATCTATACTGTTGGAACTCAACCAAGAATTAGGAGAAGTGCAAGTTGCAGCGCTCCAAAATCTTACAACTACAGACTATTTACTGTTAAAAGAACATATGGGATGTGAACAGTCTACAGGAATGGGTTGTTTTAATTTGTCTGATTTCTCTCAGACTGTTCAAGTACAGTTGGACAATATCCACCATATCATAGATAAGTTGTCACAAATGCCTAAGGTGCCTAACTGGTTTTCTTGGTTTCACTGGAGATAGCTGGTAAATATAAGTATGCTTTCGTTATGTAGCTGTATTCCTATTATGTTAATGTGTGTGCACAATTTAATTAGTAGTTTAAAACCTATACAGGCTGAAGTTACTATACAAGAAGATATGTCAAAGAAATAATCAATCCTCCCATGTTTTCTTCTGTCTGCTACCTCTATAGCTTTTCTTCTTCCTTCCTAATTACAACCCTTAAATAGAATTCGTGCCTCATATCGAATTTACCGAGTATCACAATTCTTCCAAGTAGTAAAGATACCTCAAGACAAATGCTGGGCATAGAAGCCACAGGGCATAAATATGCAAAGAAGTAAAAAACTAACCTTTTCAAATAATACGGCCTCTCTTTCACTTACCAACTTTACATTTCCCTGTATGGCCCCGGAAGATGACTGGTTAGCGAGAGACGGGTAAGATTCCTCAAGGGAGGAACAACCTAAGACAGGCACAGTCACAGGGGGGCCATCAGGTGAGAATTTGGGGATCAACAGAGGTGAGGCTCAGAACCTCACCCCCCCTGCTTTGAGAGAAATCTTCTGCATCCGTGGAGGTCTTGCTGCCCTTGTCTAGCCTGGATTAATACTTAGTCCATAGGCACACATCTGATCATCTACATTTGCCCTCTTACAGCACTAAACTATGTTTTCTACCTTTATCTTGCATCTACCTACCACTTCAGCATTTTATTAAAAATAATAATAATAAAGAGAGAAATGTGGTATCCACATATAAATCAAGTATAAAAATCAAACGAATATTCATATTTGAACTGACTGTTTATAGTTCATAATGCATGATCAAAACTGAAAGTTTCTGTGATGAATGCCCTTGTACTATTCACCATGTAACTTATTCACTATGTAAGAATTTGTTCACCATGTAAGAACTTGTTCGTTATGCTTCAGAAGATTGGAGACTGACGAGAATTAGGCTTGGGGTGGATTAATGATTATATATTGAGCATTGAATCCCCTATACAGAAGTTTATTGTTGTTAACAACCATTTGATCAAAAAAAATAGGAGAGATGCCCTCACAAAATATAAATAAATAAATAAATAAATAAATAAAATAAATTTTAAAAAAAGAAAGAAATAAAATAAAGTACACACTTCCAATTGTAAAATAAGTAAGTAACCCGGATGTAATGTATAGCATAAGGAATATAGTCAAAATATTGTGACAACTTGGTATGGTGATAGCTGGTACCTAGAATTATCATGTATATAAATGTTCAATCACTGTGTTGTACACCTGAAACTAAAGTAATACTGTATGTTAACTACCCTTCAATAAAAAATAATTATCTAAAAAAAATTACAATAACAAATAATAGCTAATAAAATACATGCTCTTATAAAAAAAGTAATTAGACTTCATAACATCTCATAGCCACGCAATGTCTTCCTCAATTACGCGTTGGTGCAGGACCCCCCTGTGCGTCAGACTTTCTATGGGGAGTAACGGCCGTCGCACAAGCCGGCAGCGTGCGAGCCACCCTCTTCAGCAGGCATCTACTTAATTTCAGCTTGTAAATAATACACACCTAAATTCTTAGTGAAGTATGTGTGTGTGCATGTTTCCATGTACATAAATGTCCAGGCCATTTTTGTTTTACATCCACAAGAAAATAGGAGCTCTTAGGTAACAGTCTTGAAACCAAGCGTCTCAAAAGCAGCGTAAGAACAGGTCTGCAGTCATCCCTCGCTGCAGGTGGGGACGGGAGTCCTTTGGCCTTGGGGGACACGGGAGGTGCCCCAGCTGCTCCTGAGTGTTCCCTTGGGTCCTAAAGTCATTATGGATTCCTTCATTCATTCAGAGGCAAAGGAACCAATTTATTTTGGGGAACCAGATGTAAATGCTATGCATCCAAAAGGATTAGCTACTTTTACTTGGAAATTAGCAGATTGATGTACAATTTTTAATTATGCATGAATTTCGAACTTCCCATCAAAGTCAAAATGTGCTGATGTTAGTCAAACCTAATCGAGGCATTGATTCAAGAACCTGCTGACGGAGTAAAAAAATACATGGAAATTTGCTAACAAGAAGTACAGCTATACCTACATCTCCGCAAATACTGCCACAGTGTCTTACAATACGCTGAGCTCAGGCAGCCCACAGCCAGCAGACTGCTTACTTTTCCTCACTGCTAATATTTACAGTTGGAAGCAGTACATGGCTGCAATGTACATGCTGCACCCGGAAAGGGGGCTGTTGGCACGATACCGCGTTTCCTGACACTGTGAGGCAGGGAACAGCTACCTTCTTACCACCGCCTGGTAACGTCGTGCTGAAGCTGGAGGGGAACACGTGGCTCAAGCAACAGCCCTGGGAGATTTCTTGCAGTTTAGTTGTCTCATTTCCTGGTAAATATGCTGGGGTGTGAAAAGCTTAGGACTGAGAGTTGTGAATTACGGGTCCTTTTCTTTGTTTTCCTGCTGAATTTTTCAGGATCCACATAGGTGCAGTTTGTGGAGATGGTTTACCTCCCAGACGCCTACTGCGTGCTAGCCACCTTCCTAGAAGTCACAGGTGAAATCCTTCCACCCGTCAGCCTACATTATTGAAGCTTATTTTCACAGTCAAAATCCTTGAAAACACTGGTAAGTAGGGAAGCATGGCTGGTTGTATGAGCGTCAGGCATAGTAAAAGATCCAAAATATAAAATAAGCCTTATTTTGCTTTTGCTGTATGAATACGGTAACTAAGGGTAACACGGGGGTAAATTCAGGGGAGATTTGGGGTCATGTCTGCCCAGACTGTCCAGTGGCATGTGCGTGTGACTCTGTGTCCTGTCTGCCGCCTGCCCACTGCGGTCCTCTGGGCAGACTGCTCAGCTCCCCCTGCAAGGAGGGCAGTCATCTCTCTATCACTGGGCTGTTGTGGAGATGAAAACGAGAGGGCATATAAGATGCAGGAACATCCTAGATCTTCTGATTTCAGTGACTTCTCCTTTTCCCCTCTGCACCACCTTCTAGTTCCAAAGTATTTTACAGGTAACCTTGCTGCGGGAAATGAACTAGACACCGGAAAGATTATTGCCTAGGGAGGCCGCACAACCAACCAGAGACTCGGTGCCATCTCCTAGTAGAAATCACACACTTCCTGTAGGTTCCTGAGACTAGGAAAAGAGCCCTAAAAATAGCGACCAAATGTTAGTAAAAGAGGACAATGACACCATCTGGTAAGTCCCAGCACCCACGAGCCCCTTAGGAATGAGGTTGCCGTAATGTGGAGGCCACTTCTCCTCAAGGCCGCCCTGCGAAGAAGCTGGGCCGAGCTGGGCCATGTTGGGCCTCCTCTCCTCCTCTCAAGCTTGTAGCCGCTGTTCATGCTGTAAAATCGCAGCGGAGGCTCCCTTTCCCCCCCACGCTGTCAGTGGAATGTAAACGCGTCTCGTCGCCGTAGCGGCTGCGTGTTTAATCTGCTCTGTGCAGGCAGAACGACCCCGCAAAGTTCATGAGGACGGAGCTCATTTGCAGAACTGGCTCGATCCTCATAAACAGAATCGGGGAGAATTTTTCAAGCCTTGTGACTAATCACAGTTTTCTTCCTGAGGCTTAACACAGCCGTATCCCTGAGGACAAGCAATCTACGTGGCGACTGAACAGGAGAGTCACAGACCCGAGGGAAGTGGTTTTCAGAAGCGGGACAGGGGAGTATTATTCTGAGGTGTGGGAAGAGAAGGGCCGGCCCCACGCATGGAAGAGGGTCAGTCCACAGCTGAACACAGTTCTAAGTCTCTTGGGGAGTTTAGAAAACAAAATTTCCCTGTGTTTCAGATGATTTCAGTAAAGGGAATATTCTTTTAACAATCCTTAAAAATTTGGGGAAAAAAGAATGATTCAAGCATCAACATGGCACAGAATACAGAATATGAGGAAATGTGTGATCAATGAAGATTGTACAGAAAACCCTGCATTTTGAGAATATTAATGGCAAATCATACAATTAAAATAGAATCAAACACTTCACCTGGGTTATCTCAGCTCTTCTTAAACAGGGTAGGAACTGGGTAGGAAACAGAAATCTGACCTTTATTTTACTAAAATAGTCACTAAAACCTAGTGGCAAGGGGAGAAAAGGAGTCCTTTCGTGATTTGTCCTTTGCGCCTTTGTAGGGACCGAATGGAGCCTGGCACTTCTCAGTCCCACCTTTTCCTGGGCAAGGAAACTATTATTCCTCACCTATTATCTTGAAACACCATCCAGCATTTTGAACATCATAATTACTGTACACATAGACTTAGAGTCCAAAAGTATAAGGCAAGCATCTCGGTTCTATTGTCTGATCTAATTTTACAACAGACTGTTAAATTCTGTGCTGAATTTATACCTAGAGAAAGGGCAATTTTAGGTCAGCAGTATTTTTAAACTAATAGGAAAACGCTGTTAGACTTTATTTTTGTCCTTCCAAGAAAGAATGCTCTACATTCCTCAAACTAATGTAAACATATCCTTTTCCCCAGTTGTGTTTTTGGGTATTTAAGTAAATAATTAACAAATTCAAACATAAGCGGGGTGTGTGGAGTAGATGTTTAATCCTGACAACTTTAAAACCTGTGACTTCTACCAGATGGCTTATTTGGAATTTGAAAGCATGACTTCTGGAAAACTCTGTATTTCTAAGTAAAATATTATTTCAATAAGTCTTCATGATGTGAAGGCTTCTATCTGTGCTGGTTGTAAGACACTTTGGTGTTTAAGTCACTCCTGGCTCATAGGTTTGGCGATGTTCACTTCTCGTCTGACCAGCCTCAGTTTAGCAGGACCTTTTCCTGTTTGGACGCATCCAGCCCCCGGCTGTTCTAAAGGCCCAGGCCATGGAATGGCGTGTGGATTTCCACCGGAGCATGTTGTGTGTCCTTCACCTTCCACCAGGCAGACTTCGAAACTGAAAGTCTGATAATTTGATGTAAACTTACAGTGACAACAGTAATAGCTACTTCTGAGATTGTTTAAGAGAAGGTGCAGGGTATAGACATTTATCAATGAAATAATGGAAGAAAGGGTTTTTATTTCTATGTTTGCTTTTTAAAATAAGAATAGAGTAAATGGCACAATAGATTATACAAACAAGGACTTCAATGACAAGCTGTCAGAGTTAAAGTAATCTATTTTACAAGAGTGACTTGACGCCACACTTTATCACCTACACGAGGAGAAGGCAATTTAGTCTGGTCAATAAAACACAACCTCCACAGTCGGGCCTTGGGGCCCAGCTGATGTGGCGCGGCAGAGCCTGGCCGTGAGGTGCACTCCTGCTGGGGCACCGTGCGGCTGCCATCTGGGGCGAGCCGGGCACTGGGGCTCAATTTGATGAATACCCACTTAGGCAGCTATATCAGAAGGATGGTGCACTTGGCCCTTGATGCTCCGGTAATTTAATGCAGGTCTGAGGTATATAGGGAGCTGGTTATTCACAAGCTGGATTTACTGCAGTCTCACAACTGTTGAAAATTAAAGTGCATATGCTGCAAGTTAGGGGTTACCAGGGCATCTCATTAGGGGAGGCTGTTTTTTTCAGAGGCTGAAATCTTTGCTGAATTACTGAGGGACTTTTTTGAATGTAGACTTGGACCAAATAATTTTCTGATAAGTTGGTCATAAATCCTCAGCAAAATAAGCTTGGTGTTCTCGGCATATCTATTGGCTTTTTGATCATTTTTACGGCTTTCCTTTTGCCGGTCAAATTACCCTTATATGCCCCTAAAGCTCCTCTGACGTGGATTAAGTCAACACAAACCAATAGACCTTCATTACTTTGGCGACTGTTTCTGATTTGAGGGCAGTAAATACACTGACACAGACGAGATTGCCTTTGCCAGGAGGATGCGCGATAAGCCATAAGGATGTCGGGGATTTGGCGTTCTTTTTCCTGCATAATGTGAGAATGAATTAAAAGCAGCTTTTGACCAACTGAAGGAAGTTGAGAAGAAAGAAATCTGAGGACAGAGCCACGGCACGGCTTTGGGTAAAGAATGGTGGCACCAGTAGATCATGAGAAAGTCAATGAACACCCACTGTGTGCCTGGCACTGTGCTGGGCACCGACGGACAAGGTGCTGGCCAGATACGCGAGGAAATTACATCTGATGTAATCCATGAATATCTCAGTGTCTAGTAGGGGCGACAGACCACCAGGGGGGCAAGATGAGCAGGCAGGAAGTGTACAGAGAGAAACCAGCAAGGGCATCCAAGAAGGGGTGACACCGGAAGCCATACCTGCAAATTTGGGATCGAAAGGAATTATTTTCACTATAAAAGTCATTTTTAAAAATGTTACTCTTCCTAGATTTTTAATTAGAAAATAATTGAAATGTACAGAAAACCAGCAAACTATAGTACCATGAACACGTGCCCAGCTTCCCCAGTTTTAACTCTGCTACCCTTCTTACACCCATTCATATTATTCGCACATTTTTTTACTGTGTCTCTGGAAGTCGGGCAGACGCTGTGACACTTCAGCAGTGGGTGTTCCAGCAAGTGCTTCTGAAGGAAGGGGACCCCCTCCTACACCCACAACATCAGTGCTGCATTCACGGAACTTCTCGCCATCCACGCTCCGACTTCCCGATTGTCCCAGGGACGTCCTCCACAGATCTTTTCTGACGCAGGGTACATCAACTGCATTTAGTTGTTAGCTGACATGTCTTTTTAGTATCTTCTAATCTTAAAAGTCCCTGTCTTTACAACTCATTTGCCAAATATTCTCTTGTAAAATTACGTATAGAATCAATTGACGTATTTGCCGACCACCTCCTAAACTCTTAAGACTATGGCAGAGGTGGGAGTAAAGAAATTCAGATCCTTTTCGGCTCCAAAACTCCAGGCTGGTAGAGGACTCCTGGCATATAAATAGAAAGAACAAAGGAGAAAACATTTCTAATAAAGGGCATGAGTCCTACGTGCTGAGTTGCTGGCAGGGGAAACACGTGGACTTGCCCCTGTGAGCCCGCCCCGCTTCGCTGACGGAGGGGGCTTCCTGCTTGGCACCGGGTGTCACACGCCTGCAGACCCCGGCGCGCCACGGAGCGGGGGGTCTGCTGACAGCGATGCTGCTGCTTCTGGATTCCTCCGCCTGATGCTTCGAAGACACTCGGTGCAAACGTCCCCACGACGGACATGCCAGGCCTATGCAACTCCTCTTGGGTGGAAAAGAACTTAAGGATGCCGGGAGCAGAGCCGCGGACGTTCCGAGAGGGCGTCAGCATCCGCCCATCAGCCCCTTCGTGCAAAGCACCGGCTTCGCATCGACGGGAGGTTCCAGAGGAAACCGACACTCTCGTGGGAGGCCCGCGGGGAGGGGCCGAGGGCGGCGGCCACAGGGAGGTCGGGGCGCCCCGCAGCTCTTCGCAGACAGGCCGGGCCCCGCAGGGCTGCGCACCGGGTGGTCCCGGGGCCCGCGGGGGCTTCGCAGAATGCAGGCGATAGTGTCCCCGGAGGCGGAGCTGCTGACCCCGTACACGGTGTCCCCAGGAGAGGCGGCACGGGCGGGGCCGGGGACCCCTGCATCCATGCTGAGGACCCCTGTGCCCGCCGAGGAACTAACCCTGTGCCCGGCTGAGGACCCCTGCACCCGGCTGAGGACCCCATGCCCGGCAGAGGACCCCATGCCCTGCAGCAGGCCTAGGCAGGCCGTGACCGACGACACGCGTCCCGGGGAGGTGCAGGCGCGCCAGTCAAGGGCTTTGGCTCAAGACTCCGCGATTCAGGGGCGATGCGCGCCCCGAGGAGGCGGGCCTGGTGGGCTTGCGGGCCGGTAAGCGAGCTCTCGGCTGCAGGGACACGGGGTCCTCTCGCGGCCACTGCCCTGGTGCACCTGCCTCGGAGTGACCGGGCCCTTCCCGTCAAGGCCCAAGGACGGCCTGTGCTGTGCTTGGGCTGGGGCACCGGAGGCTGACGGCTCCAGGCACAACCACAGATACTCGGCGCCTTGCGGGGCTCACCTCCCGCGCGCCCGGGCCCATCTCCCCGCAGCTGCCTGGCCTCCTGTGCAGGGCGGCGGCTTCCCGCGCTGGGGCTCCCTGAGCTGCCCGGTCTCGGCCCGGCTTTCCATCCACGGGCATCGCGACGACACCCTCCCCCCCCCGTCGGTCAGGATGGTTACAGGGACGACAGCGACCTGGGGAGAGTAACAAGTCTGGCTTTATGCTGGGTCCCCCTTTTCCAGGACGGGACCACCGGCCTGTGTTTTCTGGGAGCAGCAGAACCTCACCCAAAGCGGGGCAGAGTCCAGGGGCCGGGGCTCCTCAGCCCAAGGCTCGGGCACCCCTCCCTGCTCTGCCCCGCAGCTGCCACCGCTCCCAGCACCCAGCTGGCTCGCCCCCTCGGGCCGGGACACGTCCATGCCCTCCCTCTAGCTTCTCAGTCCCGATGTCCCCTCTGAAGAGGACAGTGTCCTTGCGGCCGGGGATTGGCTGCTGTAGCAATCATAATTTTAAAAACAGAGTCTGGCACATTTTCTGATTACTATGGAAATGGCTGTTCCTAGCAATTTGCTGATAGGATAGAGGTCAGGGACTTGGCTCTGTGTGGGCGGTTCCACCACCCACCAAAGGGCTGCGCTCCGGCGGGAATCCACGGGAGCTGCTCTCCTCGGCCTCAAGCTCGCAGTGGTCCGTCCCTCTCCCCTTGGTTTTCTTCTTAGATTTGTGGGATTAGAGTTAAAGAAATGTCCCCATTTTGCTCTGGATATACAGATGGAAGATAAATACTGCAACTAGTTTTTTAAAAAACAACATCTTTGAAGTACTTTTTCCATTGTTAACTCTTATTAGTAAATAATGGTCTTAGCCACTCATGTAATATTAGGCACAGGTCACACACACACACACACACACACACACACACACACACACACACACACACACAGACTCTCTCTCTTGTTTCAGAAACTCACATTTTGAAGCTGGGATTAACTTGTAATCACCTGGCACCTTAAACACCCTGCCTTCCCGTGTGGGGTGGTCCACACACACCTCTCCCGCCCGTAGCCAAGCCCCAAGGCGGAGCTGCAGGGATCCACTCCACTGTGGTGTTTCCAAGGAGCCGACTTCCAGCCCCCGAACTGGCGCTGCTGTTAACCAGACACGCGGGTCTCCCGGAACCTAAGGTGGTCCCAAACCTCAGCCCCGACTCTCCTCACTTCACATCTGACTTTGGTGTTTTCACCTCCTTCCACCTGGAAGTGTGAGCTTGAGTCTCCCAAGAAGCCCTGTCCTGCCTCACCCTTTTTCCACGCTCCTTCCTGTGTGTGTGTTGACCCCACATTCCCAAATGCAGCCGGCGGCCCTAAATATCGTGACAGGCAGACCATGATGCTGAGGATGGAAATGGTCTCATTTCTTTTCCTTTCCAGACAAGCCGGCTCATAATGTGTTTTCAAAATTAGAAGAACTGCTCAGCAATCAGTCAGTGAAGGAGCAGCAGGTCCACATCTGCAAGGTGGGGGTGATGCCGGGTGCCCCCCACCACTGGGCTCTGAGTGCTGACATTTCACAGGAGCAGGTTGTGGGGGTCAGGAGCTCTGACCCGATCAGCGCCAGGAATGCAGCCAGGGAGGGAGTCTCTGGGAACAGTGAGCTGGAGCCGTGAGGACGCGCCTCACCCGTGCCTGCTGGTCACGAGGGGCCCTGTGAGAACCGGACGGTGTTGCCTCGGGGCGGTTCTCAGCGCCGGGAATGATGATGCCTGTGCTACAAGGGGCCCACGTGGCTCACGCGAGCTCTACCACACCAGGGGCAAACCTGGATTCACGCCCGTTTCTGTTTAGCAAGTGTATACTTCTCCAGGCTCCATTCAGAAGAAATACAGCATAAAATTCCTTCTCTGGAATTTTACAAAACAGGATGGTTCCAGCATATCCTGGCAAACAGTCAAGTGAAAACCTTCAAAATTGGTTTGAGTTTTGCCTCAGAATGCCAGTGTGACACTGGGTCACACATGGGCCACAACCAGTAGTGTTTCAGATGAATCCTCTTTGGGGAAGAAAAAAACCCCCACCTATTTATTCTGCACATAAATTAATCACATATAAACTATACATATTTATAAGATGTTAACATAATAACTGAATACAGATTGCAGCATAAGCCATTTTTTTTACAACAATCCTGCACAAGATTTGTATTTAATTTGGGATGAATCTTTTCACAAAAAGCTTATTCACAAGCGCGTGTTCGAAGCACAGCTCACCGGGACAGGGCTGGCTGCCAATCCGCGCCGGTTCTTGCTGGTTTTCAGGGCAGGCCAGCACCCGAGGGCCGCCAACAGTTCGTGTGCACAGCAGGTTCAATTATTAAAAGATCCATTCCAGTGCTGCGTATTTTAAGCACAGCTGAAGAACAGCAGAATGAAAAGGCCTTTCAACCGTGGGAATTCAAAAGCATAAGGCCCTCAAGAGGCGATTTCAAATCCCATTTCAAACCCAATTTCATTGTCCAGCTTTCCTCGCAGGGCAATGACAGGGCCTGTCTGATGAGGGTTGGCCAACTGTTTCATCGGGAACTTGACCTGAAGCTCAGAAGTGCAGTATCAGTTTTATAGGTCGGCTTCTTGGTCACACTGTGAAGGGCAAAGGGGGTTGTAGCTTCTTTTCTAGTAAATGCAATTAGGGAGGAGGGTGATAATGATACATGGCGTATTAAAAATGGTGATCAATATTTTTATGTGAACGTGGTCCCGCCACCACGGTGGGTCCAGCAGGGACGCGGCGCCTGCACCAGGATCCCTCTGCCCTCCCCAGGCAGCGGACGAGGGCGTGTGGGTGGTGTCAGCTTCCCCAGGGTCATCGGTCTCAGGCCAGTTCTGAAGGGCCCAGAGAGGCTCAGAAAACAGGCCGGCCCAGTGACGTCCCCCTTCTCTGCCTGGGACGGCCCTGTCCACTCCCTCTTCAGGAGAACAGCGTTCATTCTGGACAGGGACGCAAGTTACTTTGCAGATTATGATTAAAGCAACATCCAGGAACAGGAGCGTACAGGAAATACCAGGGATTCTGCCAGTCAGATCCCATCGCCCCTTCTTCGTCCCAGACCATGGACCTCTCAAGGCCAAGTCTGTAGTTCCATTCATTTTCTCAGCCCACGGTTACCACCAGAGGTAAAAGATGCAATTACTCAGAGGATGGCCTGAGAGCTTGCTCTCCAGTTGAGGAAAACTATTTTTCTCAAAAACTACTGAATTCTGTGAAACTCTATATGCTTTACCCCTAAAGCTCCTGTAACTGGGCGATGATGTGCTGTTATGGCCCAGGATCATTCACAGTGACATGGAAGTGGACAGAGGAGTAATGGTCTAAAAGCCCCACATACCCGAATGTTTCCCAGGCACCGAAACCAGCTTTTCACAAACTGAGCTCAGTTTTCCTTCTAAACCTGCCTCTCCGCCCACATACCTGACCAGGTCGATGTGGGCCTCAGGGTCAGTCCCTGCAGAGTTGTCAGCCGCCTTGACCTTTCCTGCCGCCGTTGGCCTCCCACCACTGAACGTGCAGAGACCACTCAGAAATCTGTCTCAACTGTTCTTCTCCTCTTTCTGATTCCTGGAAAAATTCAGACCCAGGTCATCTCTTATCATGACTGATAAACTCTACCTCCAGCTTCTCCCTCACCTCTCCTCTCGCCCCTCTGCCACCTGTAACCAGAGCCAGGTGAATAAAACACATGATGAGCGCATCGTGCTCTTGATTAAACTTCAGCGGCCCTGCACCCGCCGTGACTACAGGACACAGTCCGAATGTCAGTGTGGCATTCATTCAAATGTCTTCTCAGGATTAATCTATATACAGTCTGTCTCTCCCCAGCTTGTAAAATACTTTCCTAATTCAAACATACACATTCCTGACAACATCTCTGCTTCCTCTGGGGTTCTCACCATCTCCCCCAAACCCTAAGGACGTCTATACCCACCTTGCCCTTTTTATTTCAAATTGCTTCATTCAAGGAGGATTTCCTGCTTGAAATATTTGAATGTCTGCTCATCCTTTAAAAGAACAATCACGTGCCTCATTCCAAGATTCCTCCACCTACGTGTGAAACAAAGACAGTTCATTTTGACACCACATAACATGTATTTATAATGTATCATGATTTGTGTATATATATGTGTCATGTGTGTCCTCTTCTCCCATCCCCAGAATCTGAGCTCCAGATTCCAAACTTTGACCTCTCCTTGTATTTTTATTTCCTAGCTCGGTAAGGTATTGATAGCGGGCGGTCAGAGAGTGGCAACCCTGAGCAAGGCCCACAGAGAGGTCGCCCAAGGACAGCGTCACAGGGAGTGAGTAACAGTTCAAACTGAGGCACAGGAAAAAACAAATGGAAGACTAAGGTTGGTGAAGGGACTTGGATTCCTGCGGATGTTCCAGCAAACAGATGAGGACTTCACGGTATCGGCGGCTGGCTTGGCGAAGGGTCAGACGCGAGCGAGGTGAGCCCACTTTCCCTGACAGAAATAGCTCTTTAAAAAAATCAAACAGCAACTGCTTCCTGCCTTCAATATTTCTATGCAGCTAAATCTGTTTCATGTTACCAATTGCTCGACAGTGCTTGGCAAGCAGTGAAATCCACATCAAACACACGTGTGTGAGCCAGCCGCGAGCCCTGGGTGCAGCGCCCCTGGCCGGGCTCCACCTGCGGCCGCCTGTTTCTGAATGTTTGGCTCGACACCCACTCATGTGTGTGTTCCTACAGTCATTCAGTCTGGATCAGAGCAGAGACGCTGGGACCGCCATGACAAGCACGCTGTGGTCCACCTGGTCCGGGATCTGCCAAGACGCAGCTCGTTCAGTCCACTCCCTGTCCCAAAAAGCCCCAAATCAGGTATTCCCCCCTGTGGGAGGGCCTCGCGGAGTGTCTGCAATGAACTGTCCTTAAGGTGAGGGACTCACGTGCTTCCCTACTCGCCTTAGGTTGGAAAGTCTGCTTTCCGCTTCATCAATGTTGGCGCAGCTTTCCCATTGGTGTACTTTGCAATTTGCGTTACCTTGGTTTCCAAGTGGCCAGAACAACCCCTCCAATGCCACCGCCAGCCGGGGCCTGCCTTCCCGGGGTTCGCGGGGGCCGGCAGGATGCCAGGGAGACGAAAGAGGCTTGTGGCGGGCAGCCCTGAGGGTGCCTTGCCGTAAAGAAGCCTGGAATGGAAACACGTGGTGAAAGGCCCAGCCGGCCAATCCACAGAATGAAAAGAAGTAATAAACCATTATCTGAATCCACGAAGGGTTAGGGCGGCTTGTTACACAGCAATAGGCTCCTGAGACTCACTCACAGCGACGAGGCAATCTGAGGGACACGGCCACATACCGCACTGCCCCCAGTCTAATTTCTGCGCTCCCAAGACTGTTGCTGGGGAGCTGGTGGGCTATGCAGCATTCATCGGCATGGTGACCACGACTAGTGCATCACCACTGTGGCAAATGTGTGCCTGGTCCCCAGAGTGGGAAGGAAGGGCGAGGATCCGCTAAATGCAAACATGGCCCCAGGGGCCTGGGGGTCGTGGTCCAGCCGAGCACCCCCTTGCAGGCTTTGGGGAGGGATGAGAGTGGATGCGACCGCCCACCTCCGGCCGGGCAGCCCAGGATGGGGTGCACCTGGTGTTTACAGGGAGTGACAGGAGGCACCTTCAAGTGGCTCTGGAGCTGCTTCTGTACTCACAGGGGTGCAAAGAAGCAGGAAATGACAAATAACTGCAATTTACATCAGCTGTCAGATCTGCCCCGCTTCTTCCTCCTTAAATCATCTCCCCCCAACCCCTGGCGAATGGCTCCTCTGGCCCGGGAGAGACGGGCCACAGAACCGGGGAGTAACTGTGGAGGTAGAGTCAGGACACGGCACGGCGGCAATCCTGATGGTAACCCTTCAGGAAGGGCCTGCTGAGCACCAGGGCTGCACGTTCTGTCTGAAGGAAGCCTTACACTAGCTCCCTGAGGGACTTTCATCCTCAGTTAAGAGGTGGGACAAGGAAGCAAAGATCTGCTTCTGATCTGCCCCAGGCAGCAGGTGTGATGGGAAATGGGACTCACACCTCTGCCTCAAGGGCACCTCACGGTGATTATTAGTGTAAAACACTTGATCGTGAGTAGACACTCAGGGTGCCTCATCTATCGTCCTTTAGAGCAGGTGGGTGTTTGGATGAGCAGCGGAGGCCACATGTCCTCCCCTCTCTGCACAACAAGCCGCAGGGACGCTCCCTCCCCCTTCCCATCAGGCTTACATGACTCTGTAAGATGAGCAGGTTTTGTGCAGAATTCTCACGCCTCAGGACCACCCATGATGGGAGCCTCAGTCTGACTGGGGACGTCTGACCACATCTGAGGACAGACTGACATGAATTCTATGAAGTAGTGCTTGTACGTTCTTGATGTCAGAGAATGACCCAGAGGGTCTCCAGGCTCAGTCCCCCAAACAACTGATAATAATTTAAAAAATCATTTTCTCTTCACAGCGGTGACCTCTCTCTCTGGCCCAGGCTTGTAGGCTTTAAGTTACTCTAACTTAAACCTCTTTTGTCAAAGAACCCCAAACATCTGCAGTCATCAATAGGAAAAAAGACTGACCGTGTGTCTTGGTTTAGATCATGCTTTCGATCACGATCAGCAAGCCGACTTCACCTGGCTTAATGCTTTGGGTATGATTCAGATGATGAAGTTTTCTTGATTCTGGGGTGAATATGACCTTTGACCTTTCACATTTCAGCCTCTTTCAGCAAGTCGCCCTGCTGTGCATTGATGGTGGTGACGGACAGCCTGTGTGCGATGTAAGCCCATCCTTCTGTGACCTGGGACTCAGGCATTGCTCTGTATGTTCCAGAAACCGGGGAACATCCATCAGATAGATACACACATTCCTGAGGGCAGCTACTTTAAGAACAGTCACAGGGTCTCCTAATATGTTGGGAGACAACCTCCCCTTGACACCTGCTCCCCGATCCACGTCTTCCAGCTCTACGTGGACCGCTCCTGGGAGGTGCTCACAGTTCACAGCTCGAGGTTCCAAGACTGAGCTCATTCGGGGCCGAAATAGAGCAAACCCCAAATGGAAGCAAGTGTATGTATTGCCGTAGGACCCAAGTCCAGCTGCTCCAGAAGCCGGCGGCAACACGGCCCTTCGTGCTACGGGTCGGGGCATGTGGCGGGTCAGTCTGTCCAGTGACTGGCTCAACACCAAGCCTTTTACCGCTTGGGGCCGCTATCCGCAGACAACTTCCAGCTTAGCTTCCCCATAACAGAGATGATTCAGTCATTTTGTCCAAGAAGCCAGTCCTGTTTCCTAAGAAAAGAAACTGTTCTCTTGAATAAGTTAGGGATGTTTCATTTTGCAAAAAGATAAATAACTGAACACTGACTACCAAGAATAGGTTTAATTTGCAAGTGCTTAGTCACACAGACACATTCAGTTCAGCCTAACTCTCAGGGTTTTGTTCATGGCGTTCCCAAAATCATCAAGTCTCCGAGGTGCAAACACACATGTTCGCACACGAAGGCAGGCTCAAAAGTCTTTCCTGAAAGTTGTTTTCCTAATGCATTGTTGTTTATTTCTCTGATAGAAGGAAAGCCAGAGAGTCCTCTTGACTGGCGATCTGAACAAAATACGGATTTCAACATCCCTCAATACACCAAGTGTGACTTCAGCTCAAATATTGAATCTGCGGTAACAGGACATAAGTGCCTCAAATTCAAGGACAAAGAATCAATTTGATAGACATGAACTGTTTGTCTGAAGTACGTCGTGGCCAGAACCACTGATGGGAGGAGGATCCCGTTCTCTCAGGCTCTTTGGCTGTTGCAGAGGCGGGGTGTTCCCCCGTGCCCCGTTGTGTGCCCCACTGTGTGACCCTGGGCTACACAGACCGGCATCGTCTGCCTGGCTGGCCTGGGGTGGAGGGGCAGGTAGCGATCATAGGGCACCTGAGCTCCTGTGCCCCGGGGCGCTCTCCAGAATGTTCTCGTCTCCTCAGGTGCATCAGATCAGGCCTCGCCCACTGCCACACGCGCCTCTGCAGGGCCCTTCGCCCGGCTCCAGACCGCCTCGCCCGAGAGTGCGGGCTCCCTGGAGTTCGGGCAAAGCGCTCCACCTGCTCCTAAGGATGGCCAGTTTCAGGACACACAGCAAGGCTTTGCCACGCCAAGATTCTTCCAGACAGACGTGAGCTCATCTCTCACTGGCGACCTTGGTAAGTGCATGGAGGGTGAGCATTGCCTAGCAACAGACTCCCACGTTAGCACCAATGTCCGCAGGCAGACTGAGCCCCTCCCCCGTCTGTATTCTGTTCCAGAGTTCCCTTGCTCACCAGCACCATCTCCCGTTGCGCCCCGTGAAGAGGAAATCTGACCTGACTTGTTCTTGCTCGTTACTACTTACTTCACAGCACAGATTCTCCTGAGTTTAAAGCCCACTTCTTGATCATTTTCATGCTGCCTTTTCCACCTAAAACAAGGCAGAAACCTGAGCTCCTGGTGAAGCCAGACTCTCTTACCTTGTATGTATCGCATCACCGACGTTAAACTAAACACGGGGTTTGATGCCCCCTGAAGGGTCTCTTCTTCATCCCCCTCGTCCCCAGGCTGGCTTTTGCAGACACACAGCTTCACGGATGCCCGCACCTCCAGGGCTTTAGCGCTTCCCACATACGTGAGGTTGCTCAAAGTGCATGTTTTTTTGCATCACTCAAACATACCTGCAAAATAGAGATCTGACTTTATAACCAGTACATATCATAGTACTTCCCTCACATTTATTCTAAACAGAGCTATTCAGTTCACTCATTTAATGAAGAAGAAAAAATCACCAGATTTCTTGCATTCAGTGCCAAGTACAATATAATTAGTGAAACAAAACACATCACCTGAAATCTTACCTGGGAGGAGGAATGGTGGTGGATGGAAAATTGTACAAAACACAGAATGCAGAATTTCTCAAAGGAGAGGATTTTCCTGAAAGATTGCTCTACTCTGCAGGGTGAGAGAGCAGCAGAGCTCCAGAAGAAATGTTCTTGTGTGGAGAGACGCGGCAAGAGGTGGAAAAGACAAGAAAACGCGAAGCCGGTTACATAAACACAGGGCTGGTGACATTTAAAATGTGGCTGGAGGAGAAAGGTGAAGCGGAGAAGGGCAGTCCGCACCGCGGGGGCCCGACATGCCCAGTACAGCGCGGCTGCTCGGCCTGGAGCTCAGCGGGGCCACCTGTCAGTCAATGTCCCCGATATCAAGATGGGACCCTGACTTGCTTTGCAATGTGCCAAGGGTCACATTTGACCAGGAGTCTACCAAATAATTTAAGCACAAATAATCTTTAAATGACCTCTAAATTCCTTCCTGCTATGCTAACATTTTCAAAAGCATTAAACAAATGTGCAGAATGTCAGTTGTTTGTATGTGTTATTCATTTTAAATTTTAAAGTAATCTTAAATTCATAACGGTCTCTACTGTCAACACTGGGCTTCATTAATGGACAACAATACATAAAGAGGTAATGCTAAAAAAAATTTCAACTTTGTTCCTTCTATAAATCAGGAAGGGCCAGACAAATGTTTAAATTATCTTTTGGTTTATGCATCTTCTGAAATTACATACAATACTTCCTTCTACTTTGAGAACTTCTACTCATAATTCCTGCAGAAACCAACTTCCCCCAGGGTCTGACTTTAGGTAGCGTTCCCTGGCCGCTTGCTTGTGTTTCCTGCCCTTGTGCTGTCATGTCTCCAGGGTTACTCTGAGACTTCCACCTTTCTTACCACCAAACTCAACACCATTCCTTTGCTTCCAGTTTGGCATTTCTGATGTTACTATTTGGTGGCAGGTCATTCCCACAGGAGGGACAGTCTATTATGCTCAAGTCAGCAGACCTGTAAGGCCCTTCCGAAGCTCTGCCACCTTGAATAAGTGACGTTCTGCTCAGTTCCTCTCAACACAGCTAAGAAACAACTAGTCTGAGCCAAGCGCTGTGCTCAGCACTGGAGATTCAACAATTAACAAGATTTGTGCTTTCAAGGGGATGAATGAGAATTGGCTGTTTCAGTGTGGAAATCAAGTTAATTCATGTACACAAAAATTAGTTAATTTTTAAAAATTGGTTTCCCTCTGATCTCTAATAGGAATAGAGCAATAGACACAAACTGTTTGTTTGAGCTGCGTGCAAGACTGGGTCTAGCAAAGGCCGCAGACAAGCGCTCAATGACAGAACAGGGGACGACCCTGACCACAGAGACTGTGCCCGGACGGTGCGGGACTTCTACTCAGAAGACGCAGGATGATCAGTCATGACTTCTAGAGCGGTAGCTCCCTTCAGCTCTGCATATCCAGGAAAATGACTTCCTATTCACACTGTCTTCTTGAATTCCATCTTGTGTACGTAATGGCAGTTTTGTTCTCCAATCTTTAAATATGTTTATTGTACAGTCAGTGTCGAGTGCTTTACTTTTTCTAGTTCTCAAAGAGCAAAATTTCTTCATGTGATTTATTTTTCTAAATCGCCGAGGTGGGAGCTATATGTGCTCTGAATTTTGAATCGTACCCACAGAATGACTTTGTGTGTGTAGGTCTCCCGGAGTTGTGGCCTGTGCGGACTGTGTGCTACGATGACGTATTTGTTGGAGGGCTGTGTGCTGTGCGCACAGTATACAGACTCGAGGGACACTATAATATACCACAAAAACCACATGAAGCAAATACTGAGACTTGATACAAAAACTTTGTTTCTGGGTTTATTTTTCTGTACACATCCAGACAGATCCTTTGTCACATCTCTGGGTCTGAAAGTGGAAATTTTCTTGCCCCAGTAGATCAGATATTCCTCCAAGAGTCCTGATACAGGAGTCTTAATTTCTCATCCAAAACTCTCATGGACCACACGTTACACCTCCTGTGCCCACGAGAATATGAGCCAGATTTTAGCTCACATGCACCCGTACCTACCACCTGGCACATATGCACAATGGAATGTTATTCAGCCACAAAAAAAAAAAAAGGGAAATCCTGCCACTTGCGACAACGTGGATGGATCTAGAGGGTATTATATTCAGTGAAATAAGCAAGGGAGAATGACAAATGCCATGTTTTCACTTATTTGTGAGATCTAAAAACAAAATGAAACACAATGAACAAAACAGCAGCAGACTCACTGACACTGAGAAGTGACTAGTGATTTCCAAGGGGGAGGGCCTGGGTCATGGGGGTACCGTGAGGGGGATAAAGGGGCACAAAAATTCTCAAACATAATATAAATTGGTCACCGGGAAGGTAGTACAGCATGGAGAATATAGTCAATGATTCTGTAACATCTTCCTATGTTGACAGATAGGAACTACACTAGAAGGGGTGAGGATTTAATAACATGGGTAACTGTTGAACAACTGCGTTGTATACCTAAAACCAAGATAAGATTGAATAATAACAATACTTTAATAAAAAAAACATCTTACATGTCAGTAATGAGAAACAACTCAATATGAATATAGGTAAAACATTTGAACATACTCTTCTCCATTGAAGATATGTGAATTACCAATAAGCATATAAAAAGTTTCTCAACATCTTCAGACCTGATACAAATTAACAACCAAAGGAGACACCACCAAACACCCACCAATGGCTGAAACCAAAATGACTGACAGATCATGTATTGCCAAGAATGTAAGAACTGAGACTCGCCTGCATCCTAATGGTTATTTAGTTAACCATAGAAACCAGAAATCCTTCTCCTACCTATTAATTCAGGGGAAATGAAAGCGTGTCCCTCACAATAACTCCCATTCAAACGTATGGAGCAGCTTCATTCAAAATGACTCCAAATTGAAAACAAATATGCTTCACAGAGTAAATAAATTATTACATTGTTTCATAGCCACACAGTGGGCTACTACTCAGCTGTAAAAAGGAACAAATCAATGGTATGTGCAACACCATAGATACATCTAATAGCACTAAGCTAAATAAAGAAGCCAGACACAAAAGGCTGCACATTGTATGATTTCATTTATGTGAAATTCTTGAAAAGGCAACTGTAGTGAAAATATATAATGTTGGCTAGGAGCCAGGATCAAGAGGAAGGGATGGAGGCAAAAGGGAACGAAGCAATTTGGGGGGTACTGAGGTGTTCTGAATCGATGTGGTTGTATGACTGCATACATCTGTCAAAACTCATGATACTCTTAAAGTGGGTGAATTGTGTTGGATGTAAATTTTATCTCAATAAAGCTGATTTGAAAAAATGTAAAAGATGTACCTCGAAAGCAAAGCATCTTTACATAAAACAGTAGTACTTTAATTTTCAACAGCCTTATCTACATCTTGGACTAAAGGAGTGTTAGCAAAGCAACTTGAAAGTCCTTTAAAAATCTCGAAATCAAAATGTCCAGGGACTTTTAGTTCACTTTACAATTGCAAATTAAAAATGAATACTTTGCAACAGGCCCCCAGAATACTATTCCTAGTCATACAGAATGTTAGTTACTCTGTGTTATGTGTACAATTACCCTTTTTAAACAAAATCTTTATTGATGAGAAATAACTGCTTATGTTTCTCTAGCAGAAAGCTTTAAAAAGACTAATTACAACTATTTATCAATTGTCACCTGCTTACAAATTCAAACGGTTTTCTGTCTCCCAATAAGCATGTCGCTTATGCAAGGAGCTTATACTACAGAACAGAGCGTTTCCCTGACAAATTGTTTCACAGATTGAGAATTTCGGCCTAATGGATTTTATCCAATTTGGACATCTGTCAAATCTTTGAAAGCTTAGCTTTTACTTAAAAATATTTTTTTAAGTTTAAATTTGGGGGGAAATTGAATAAAATGCTAAATCAATACCATTAGTGCATTTTGCTATCTCAAAATGAGTCCTCGAATTAGAAGCTGGAGTTATAAAAGGTAATTCTTAAAATTTAAATACATATTTTAAATTAAAGTAATATTTACATGGTGTTACAACAAAACACCGTGATTATGAAACAGCTCATATTTAGAGTAGGTGTGATTCTAAAATAGCACATAAGAGGGGGTAAGTTCTTGAGTGCGAGAAAAGTAGGAAATGCCTGCGGAGATACTGAAAATAATGTTTATGTGCTGTCAACAGCTTCATGTATCAGCAAGTGTCTCCACATTAAAATATTTCCAAGTTACCGACTTTCCTTTTCCTCAGAATCGATGCCCCCAAGCATTCTCGCACTTCTCACGTGTAATCGAGTGGGGGGCCCCCCACACACTTTCCAAAACCTGCCAATAAAATGAAGAGAAAGGGAAGACGCCATCGAGAACATACGGATGATGTTTGGCAAACATCAGCTGAGACAGAATTACGGGAGCTGGGGCGGGGGAGGAAAGGAGAATCCAGACGTGAATACTATCTTCCTAAATGATACTAGGGAGTTCTGTATTCCAAATCAAAACCTGAACCTGCATTTTGTCAAAAAAGCGTCGTCTGATACTTCAACGAGAAGGCCGAGCTAGAAGAGAGGGTCTTACGGGGAGCGCTTCTGCCCAGGGCCATGGAGGCTGGGGCTGGGGTGTCAGGCTCACCCCTCCTTCTTCGAGTTTATGAAGGACTGGCTACCTCAGGGGCCCCAGGGATTAGCATGGTTCAGGCTTTTTTCCCCCCCTTTTTAAGCTGTACAATTAATTCTAATGAAAGCCAGGTTTAAGACCCACTGGATTAGATAAACTCTAATATTTTTTTTAGTTATACTTTATGGCTTTATAATCCAAAAAAAAAAAAGCCCATGAATTCAAATGAGATTGGATATTTAGGAATATTTTGTATCCCTAAAATTATATGGGAGTCCTATGTATAAAAAAGTTTGTCAAAAAATAATTCTAAGAAGAGACACTTCTATTTTCAATAGATAGAAATAAAGATTTGGATAAATTAACAGGCCCAAATCAATGGCAGAACTTGGGTGTTTTTAACTCACCTGGAAATTTCCACAGTAGACTATTTTTATGCTGTTCAGGCTATATTTCTCATGTATGCACAAATTTTTGTGTGTCCTGTAATTCACTGTTAATGCAGGGCAAGAAAACTCTCAGACCCACTACATAATCCTGCTGCAGACGGGATGACTTCTTTCATCTATACTTAAGGAAAATCCAATTGGATATTTTGTTTCTACATCTATAAATTAAGATATGACTCACACACAGACACCCTGGGAAGGTGGCAGGCCAAGGGTTGAACATCAAAATCAATAAAAGTTAGCTAAACCTTAGAATTACAAGGATAGTATCTTTCTTATTGTCAGACTTCTGCATCTTCTACAGAAACAAGGGAAGTTAAGCGTATTATTTCCCAAGTTTCTGCACCAAAGGGAAACTTTGCTTATTCCATAGGAATCTGGTTTTTGCTGCGGGTGGAGCCGTCACAGCTCTGGGATGAGGAGCGAGTGCCCCCAGCCTCCGGGGCGCCGCGCATCCCCTTCCTGCATTTCACCGTTCTTGACGCTTCCAAGGAGGCCACTACGTGCAGCTGTCTGGCTCGGGCGGGGCCGCTCTCCTAGGAGCCTGTACTTACCTGTGCCGGTTCTGGAGCCTCACAGACTAGTTCGCCAGAGAGGAAGAAAGGACACCTGTCCAGCAGCCCCGTCAGGAGGACTCAGGCTCGGATCCACCCTGCACGGGCTACGAACTCAAGGATGGTCGTGGGGCCCTCGCGGCGGTCCCCCTGGAACGCTGAGGATGACAACTGGCCAGTCACACAAGAAGGGCCACCACTAAGCGAAGCCTGGTTATGACCGATTTTATTCTGTGACTGCAGTGTTGGGCTCTTCACGGTGATGTGTAGATCATCCCATATTTATTTCTGCATATTAAAAAAAATCCCCAAACAACACTTTTATACACTGTCCTCCCAATAGTTAGCCTACCTTAGAGACAATTTATCCTGTAGCCTCGAGGACACAAGAACAAGGAAGCAAGCCTTGGTGCTGGAGAGCTTTCTGCAGACACCTATCACCAAGCCCAGCAAAAAGCTAAGATTTTTAGTACTCCTGAACAGTTATTCATTTAAAGCAAAAGAAATAAGCTTTGGGAAAATTCAATTTTGAACCTCTCACATACCTTTTATGAAACCAGCTTTTATGCATTTTAATATTAGATTTCATGCAGTTCATACGTGTTATTTTAGGCATTGCTGTAAATACTAAATCATAACAGATTCAAGACCTCTCATTTCTGGTATACGATTATTAAATGGTTTTCAAAATAACCACAGGAAGTCACACTGTCTGAGGGATGGTGATGGCACATGCGTTGCTCAGACCCTAATTCTGTCCCTCCCTAAACATCACGCGATGAACCAGAGTGTGGATCGGTCCATGCACCTTGACAAGGCTCCCGTCAGAGGACTGAGACACAGACACAGCCTTGGAGGTTCATCATATCAAAGAGGTGACCACCTGTCACTTTGCGACCTTTAAGATAAAAGGGTGTGTATTTCAAACTACTTCACTTAAGTACAGTTGAAAAACATAGGTTTTTGGATATAAAGCATCCAGTTACCACTGTTCTCCGGTACCTGTTTGATTTTTATTTTTGGTATGTTTGCTATTGCATCCAGAACTACAGATTTTCCACAGTGCTTTCTGCCTCATTCAAGTATAAGTAGAAATCTATAGAAGCTCTAAGGTTAAACAAACTGTACATCATACAAAAATTAACTTACTTTACAGTCAAAAAGTATTGGCGATGCCCTTGGTAAATCTTACCAAGTATTCAACACAAAGGATTACTACCATCCACACATGTGGCCACGAACATACAAAAGCCATGTAGATCTGCGTGGTACAGAGCTCAGTATTTGTTAATGTGTACATGTAGGATCAGCATTCTGTATTATATACATTTTTAAAGTAACAATATTAACAATACTTATCTAAGGTTCAGAATTTTCTTATTGCATATTTATTGTTGCTGAGGCAGTTTTGATACAATAATGCGATCTCCATAATCATTTTAAATAAACAAAAACATTTCTCTTGCCAACAATATAAAGAATATTTTTTTCTAAAATCACACAGAACATTGCTACACAGTTTTACACAAAAACTGAAAAACATGACCTTAAGGAATCTGCTAGAAAAGCAGATGTGTGTATTTATATAAACTAAATAATGCAAGGAAAAAATATTGCACAAATTCCTATTATTTTGAAAATAAAATACACTTCTTTCTAACGACACATAATTCCCTATCTTGACCAAATTAAAATATTAACTGGTTTGCTCAAAACAATGCTGGCTCTTAAATAAGCTCTAAGAAACAGACACTAATAAACACTGGGCTCGAAACAGGACAGATGCCAGCACTGACAGAGTTTGTAAAAACTATTTTCTATACCAAGAAGTGCTTTGGGAATTAGATTTGGGTATTCATTTTTATACTCTTAGATTTATCTTCTGAGTTACAAGTATCTACCCAGAAGCAGAGTCTTTTATGCTAAACCAAATGGAATTCTCACCAAAAATTTATTCATGAAAATAATCTTTTCCTGAAAATCCACACTTCCTAGGAGAGAAAGAAGAAATACTGATTGTGAGAATATTCACAGTTTTCTCCTCTGGATCAGGAGTCTAATTCTTCATGTCATTTAACAAACTAATTGGCGAGCGTTCTTGAATCCTCCTGTTAGGGGACCAGCACAGAATCCCACCAGCCACACTGATACGTAAAGTTTTGATTCACAAGCAAGGCAGGAAGAAGGGGCTGTTTCCAGAGAAGGCTGCTTTCAGGATAAAGGCAGTAAAAGCCAGATTCCCAGCAACACGCACCCACACCCTCAGTGAGTCCCAAATGAGCAAAAAAGCGGCATCGCTCCAGGACCGAGAGCCCTGCGCTGCCTGGGGAAGGCTGAACGGAGTGGTGGCATCAGACAAGCAAGGACACGTACTGTCGGAGAGTTTCTGAGTCTGTTTTTTAAAAGTAGATACCTTAGGTAGCAGCATTATTACACTGTGTGTGATAAGAGAAAAAAAGTCAATGAAATTAGAAATGGTACTATGGTTCTGGACTTGGAGCATGTTCTAGATTAAGCAGCTTTAGAATAAGTTCTTTTTTGGTGTTAGAATCTTGGGTTAATAACCAAAATATGTTACTACTACTACTACTACTACTACTATTTTTAACAGCAGTTTGCAATTCCTTTTCTTTTTATTTGGTTCCTTCAAAGCAGGCCACATCAATTATTTTATTTCCCTATATCCTCAGTTACTATACCTTGCATATGCCTGGTACAAAGAGGAAATAAATATTTCCTAAATAGATGAGTTATTAGTTTAATTAGAAAATAATCATGCTATATTTTGGTGTCTTTCTAAAATATGCTAAAGTAGGTGACCATCAAAATATATCACTTAACCCATACTTTGACTTAGCAAGAGTTCTCAAGTCCGCACACTACTCCCCCACCCCTGCACCACGGACGGAGCGCTGAGGCTCGGGGGCTGCGGCCCCACCAGGGGCCCCGTGTCAGGGCCACAGGGCGCATCAGCTTCCTCGGTTTTGTGGAAGAACAAGTGTTGCCTCTTTGAAAAACAAAATCCAAACAGCAGGGAGTTTACGAATATTTGATCAGTTATAATAGAAATTATGAACATAGTAGGAAAGGAAATAACACTTTTATTTCAGAACTCACCTAATTTCACTTCATTCTCCCTACTTCCACCATAATATGGGGAAGACTAGGAGCAGACACTGAATACTCAAAATTGTAATGGTTTGAAATGCTCATTCTTGCTACTAGTCTTTTGGATTTTTTTCTAAGAAAAAACTTGTAGAATTTTGTTTTTGCTTTTGTTTTTTATGTGGAATATAACAGCTGATTTTATATGTTGAAATAAGGCACAAATTCAGTTTAAAATACCTTGATGTGAATGTCCCTTGTGATGCTAACTAGTCTCAAAACACCACCGTCCTCTGTAGTCAAATGTGAGGTGATGTGGTCAGAGGACCGACACTTCTGAGACCATGTTTATTAAGTAGACGAAAACCCAAATTTTGCTTTCACTATACAAATGATAGTCTCAATGTTTACACTGAATTCTGATGGAAAAAATACCTCATCCCAATTACATTCCTTTCAAAAACTGTCAAGGAATATTTGCCAAGCAGATTAACACCACTGACCTTTTTCCCGTCTCACTTAAAACAGCTCTTCTGATAAATGGACTCCTTTTATTATAGATACTTCAATAAAGTAGAATGGAATTTTGTAATTAGTATATAAAGGCAAAATTTGACAGGAACCTTGAGTCTTACTTTTGTGTTAAAAATAATAATGATTAAACACATTTTTCCTTAATATAAAGAGTCCAACCTTATGATAAGGAAAACAAGGTTTGCTTTTGTTTATAAGCATCTCAAATAAGACATAATCATTCAGATTTTGGAATGTAGTCAAAAAATGAAAAACTTGGTCTTTTCTTTAAATTATTTAAGGACTGAACTGAATAAATATTTTTAGGCAATGTTTTTAACAAAACCCTTTTCAGAAGTTTTTTAAGCTGAAAATTAAATTCTTTCAGTGAATATTTTAGAGTATAGTCCTGATGGGGTTCCTAAGTAGTTTCTTAAACACCTTTTCTAAAATGGTCATTTTAAAAACATAATCATGGTTAGAAATGCATAAAGTATATACATTGAACATACTAATAATAAATTAACCACAACATCACTGTTTTTTTTCCTGATTATACCTGTTGATCTAGTCTGTCATGAATCCATATTTGAGGGAGAAGAGATGAATCTTCTACGGGGAGAATCCCAAATTATGTATGTAGGTCCTCTGCCCTCAATGAGAGGAAGCGTGAACCCCGACTCCTCAGGTGGGGCTGCACACTGGGGCCTCCTCCCAGACGACAGCGCAGAGGGAGGCGGAAGAGGGACTTCGGCTGGAGGAACTTGACCGCTGCCTCGGCAGGGTGGCCACACTCAGCACCGATGCTCAACAGGCATGGGGGCACCTCGGACCCTCGGTACGATGTCGTGACCATGGCATTCTGCTTCTGCCACCTTCCTCCCCCGAACCCATGGTCCCAGTGTGACTGCGAGGAAAGTACCAGACAGACTCCAGGGGAGGTTTGCTTTGCAGCACATGCGACCAGCACTCCTCACGACTGTCAAGGCCACCAGACCCAGGGGAGTCTGAGAAAGCGGCGCTGCCCCGAGGATCTAAGACCTGAGATCCAAATGCAGTGCATCATCCTGGTCCTGGAGCCGGAACACGCCCCTGGGGGGAGAACCAGGGAACTCTGAGGAGACCTGGCGTATACGTCCCGGCTCACTGACCTGTGGAGAACGTGCCAGGCTGACACGTGGTACCGAGAGCAGGAAACTGTGTGCACATGCAGGAATCCTGTCCTGTCTTCACAACTTTGCCATGAATTTAAAACTTGTAAAACATCAAGTCAATTATTGTAAAAGGTAAATTAAGATGAGATGAAGCATTCTGATAAAAATTAGCTGGGAACAAAAGTGGAACTTTTTTATCAGGACAGATGACGTTCTGAGGGCGCATTCCCAGCCAGTGAAGGCGACCGAGGCCATGTCACTTGTAACAGCAGTCACTCACTTCACGCTGCGATGCAGCATCTCACACATCCCACTGGCTGAAAGGGCAGTTGTGCCCGAATGCTTTTTGGAAAACATGGCTGCAGTGTCCGTAAGAGAGTTTTGACTCTGAAAAAATGAATTTTGCCCTTGATTCAATGAATAGAAAAAGGCATTATTGCTCTGCAGAGCCCTTCCCACTTATCTTTCAAAATATACTTGTAAATCCATAAATTATTTAAGTATGGTTAACACAGGCTTAAGATTAAGGCAATTAGGGGGTCAACAATTTCAGCAGTTTCCGGTTAGTTCTGGTAAGTGTTAGTATCTTGATCAGTTCATGCTCAACCAGGTCAGCAGAGCAGTCATCGGCAATGTGCGAGGGTTAGACGTGCGTACGTAGTTTGAATAAAATGAATGGCATTAAGCACCAATACTGGGAAATCACATGTTCGATATATACCTCAACACATAAACAAACTAGTGCCTGGCTTAGGAGCACAGGAGGCGAGTCAGCTTTACATTTAATGCCAGTGGATGATACACACCCACGAGACAAACAAGCAGAGGTAATGTATCTCCCAAATGAAAAATAATTTTTAGACAGTAGTAAGAGTTGTCATTCCTACAAATAATTGTTTACTGTACAGATTATGTGGAATCCTACAATGTTTCCACAGAAGCGTGGATGCAAGTGACTGACTCCCAATTGTTGATTTAAGCTTTGTGCCCACTCGTGGGTCCCTCTGACACGTTCAGGCCCTGCTGGAAGGCAGATGTTAAGTGGCACAATGATGCTACCTCGTGAAGCAGGCCACCATCTTCTGCCATCTCTGCAGCTTCTTCTCCTTCTCTCTCCCAAGGCACAAAAGCAGGCGGGAGTCGCCCGTGGCTGGGTGCAGGCGGGTCTCCTGAAGTCTGTCCCAGGGCTCCCTTCTGCTCTGCTTCTCCTCGTTCAGTCCAGGAAACTTCCAGTGAGGCCGGCTGGGTACCCACCCCAGGAGGACCGGCTGGCTTTCCCACCCCAGGAGGCCTGCTCGCACTGCCCACACGGAGGTGTTTTCCGCTGTTCTCCTCTTTCAGGATGAGCAGGGACTCTGTGAGCCCGCCGGGGGAGGTGTGCCCCCTGGGGGACGCTGAGAGGCGCTCGCAGGGCGCGGCACGGTTCTGCCCGGGGAGCCGCTCTGCTGGGTCCCCAGAACTGCTGCAGGGCAGGGCCAGATTATTCTCACTGGGAGCATTGGATTTATTCTGGAAGAAGAAACAGCACATTCAGAAAATTTTAATAAAATTAAAGTAATACTTTAGCAAAACCTTTTTTCCCATTTGGAAATCAGTATGAACGTCTTTTATATTGGGAACACGGAGTTCCTCACAGAGGAAACAGAGCGCTGACAGTTAATTCTGAACACCTCCCAAGGCTCTATTACAGGGAAATATATAAATACATACAATTTTTATTTGTCAATTATACTTCAGTAAAGCTGAAAAATAAAAGTATTTGCCCAAAAAACCCAAAGACAAACAAACTAGGTCGTATAATCAATGTCAAGTGCTGGAGCCACTGAGAATCGGAACCTGGTTGATGTCACTCAGACCTGTACCTTGAGTATTTAAAGCACTCAGTTCAACTTGTTTAAAGCATTGTTTATTTTTGGGGCAATACAATGAAAAATTACTTGAATGCATTTATAAAATTTTTTTTGAAGATCCAAGAAATTTAGAAAATAAGTGGAAACATTTCACATTTAAAGAATTCCCAGAAAAGACAAGGGTAAAATTGGATTGTGACTATTACTACTTGACCAAAGAACCTCAATCAATGACAATAACCATCAGGTTTGGATAAATGAAAGGAAAAATACTGGAATTTATTACTGGAAGTAATCCTCAAAGATGAAATTTTATCATATTTTTGAATATTTGACACATCATACAAATAAAATAAATGCTTCTACCAACTAAGATTATAATACTGGGTAATCATAGCAGGGTCTTATAAATTGAAAAATCCACTAACCATAGGTCTATAATCAATATCATCCATGGATCTAAAGAAATCCAAGCTCTTGGCCGCCGCCAGCTGCCCCTGGTCTGAGCTGTGTGTGCTCAGGGTGTCCAGGATCTCTCCCAGCAAGTCCATCTCTCCTGAGCAAGTTTTCACTCGCATCTCAGCAGAATCATCACTCTCATAAAAATACGTAGAAGCGTCTTCGCCATCTTCAGAAGATAATCTGGAGAAAAGGGGACACGCACATGCTGAGTACGCAGCCTCTCCCCAGTCACATTCCATTAATGGAGGAGTTTAAGACCATGAACAACAAAACGGGTAATTTGTTCATGGCTGAATTCCTTATAATGTCGCATATATCAATTCAAATACTGAAAATTTTGAATCATGCATTAAGAACAGTTTATGGTCCCTAATCAATCTGGGAGCAGAAGCAAGGCTTTTCACATAGTCTAATTATGTGGGTTTCGGGACACTAGCCTTAGAAATATTAGATTGAACACTTGAGAAATCTGCTGTAGCTCAAGTTCATTTTCAGTATTTTTAATGTGGTTTTCCTTATACTTATTTATTCACTTATTTCAGAGAAGAATGCATATTCCTTTATATAGGCAAAGATATTCTTACTGCAAAGAAAGAATGTCCGTTTTGCCATATATCTTAGAGTTAACAAGTTAAACATAACTATTATTACTGCCTTCATTCTATCTTAAATTAACTCTTAACACACTTCTTCCGATTCTACCATAGATGTAGGTGCTCCCTCTTCCCCCAAAGCAGTTTCTATCAACTGATGACCATCGCTGCTCCCGATATTCAAGGTGCCCCTCTTCAGCCGGGAGGAGCCTGACTTGGGTGGGCCCGCTTCCCTTCCCGCGCCAGTGACAGCGTCTTTCTGCACCGCAGCTCTCCAGGAACATGGCAGTTCAGGTCCATCTTGCTTTCCTGTCTCAGGGGTGCATATTCCTAGAACTAGCTCTCATGACCTAAAGCTCCTGCCATCAAGCCTCCCGCTAACAGACACCAAGCCCCCTACTCACCTGCTTGCTCTCTCCGGGTCCTCACAACCCTCACCACACAGAGCACGGTCAACGCTCTTCAGCGGTCCTTTCAAGCGTGCCTAGAGAGAGGGATCGACAGCAAATTGGCATCCGGGGCTACAATAAGTCTTTCATACACTTTAAAAGAACAGTTTGATTTGATAAGGGACCCTAAAAAGAAATACGCATTCAGGGTTTTGTAATATTGCCAAATAACTTAACAAGCTGGGGAGGAAGAAGGGGAGGGAATCATACAATGTTTATTTCAACACTCAGACCTCAAGCTAATGAATAAAAAATTAGTCACTGGACTGAGTATTTTTTTTTTTTTTTTTTTTCACTGGACTGAGTATTTTGTACACATGTACAAATCACCAGTCTGTGGATCATCTAGGCAAACCTGACTTACAATCAATCGTATTTTCATGGCTTGTCCCCCATTTCAAAACTCATGAGTATCTGCCAATCTTGTTTCTTTTATCCCACCTCCTCACTATTTTAAAGCGATGTTTCTCAATTCCTAACATGCATACAACTCTTTTGTGATCTTGGTAAAAATGTAGCTGCTGATTCTCTGGTGGTTCTGAGGATGGGGTCTGAGTTTCTGCATTTCTAAGAAGCTCTCGGGGCAGGTTAGCTGATGTATCTGGACGTCACACTGAACAGGGTTGAAGCAAATGATGGACAGCCTATTATTTCGCCTGGGAACACTTCACTATGTATCTTTAACAGATAAAGATTCTTCCACACAATGAAAATACCACTATTATATCTAACAAATTAACAATCATTCTTTAATATATTCTATTAAAGATACTTCCATCACAAATTTCTCACTAGCCTCTCACTTGATGGTCCTGGCACCCTATGATACCCACTGCCTAATCCACTGTTTCACTAGGGATTCAAAATGATATTTTTCAAAAGTATTCTGTATTTATGTATTGGCATTCTACAAGGAACTTTGTCTTATTAAGTTGTTTGGCTAGCCTGAAATATGTGTACAGAAAAGGCAGGATAAATCCTTGATTATTTCCTTTTATTTAACCATATTCAGAGTAATGAGCTGATTAAAATCTCTAAAGGTGAACAAACGTTTTTACACATTAGCATCATCTGTACATATTTGATGTGGCCCATGACAATTCTTCTTCTTGGTGTTCATCTGCCCCATCTTTGAATCACACCATGATTATATTTTTAAACAGATCTTATCTTTTAGAGATACATCTTGACTATCTGCATATTAAACAATGCACTGCTGGGTATCTCAAGATGATCCAGTGGTGGGCAGGGACCATGGGCAGGGCTGGCACTGAAGTGACAGTGGCACTAGGCTGATAGTTTTTGAGCTGTAGGAAAGGCACTGGGAATTCTTGTAGGCTTCTCTTTTCTTTTGTATGTTTGAATTATGTTGAGCGTTCTTTCCACAGTAAAAGTTTTAAAGCTTTTTAAAAAATGGTCCCATTAGTGTTGCCCTCTCAGACTGGCTCCTGTGACATGTAGACAAGACCTCAAAAGTCCTTAGCAAGCTTCCTGCTTTGGGCACAACATGATGCCACATTTCAAATCAGTTTCTGCATCAGACCTGAAATCTGCACCTTTCTCTGAGAGCCGTGGTCCCTTTCAGTGGGAGCCGCACGGGGAGGCCAGAGGCTGGGTGCGCTGGGTGCTCGTGGCTGCAAACCACCCCGTGAATCCTGAAACTTCGCGGGAGGAATCACTTTCTGCCTTCCGATTTTCATCTCCCAATCTGCAAAATCACTTTCTTTTTTTGCAGCCATAAAGAGAGAGCAAATTCTAGAACCTATAGGAACTGATCCGTACTCCCCCAACCCCAGGCCATGGCTGGAGAGGGGCAGGAAGGAGGGAATGAGTAGGGAACTCCACTCCAGTCACCCCTGCCTGGGTGTGTACTGAGTTCCCTGGAAGCTGGTGATCAGCTATGCATTTGGGACAAAACCCTAGCAAACAAAACTATGAGGGAGCTGTGACTTTGCGCTATTTTAAAAATCATTACTGACTATTTAAGAGGCAGTACAAGCAGATGATAAATATGTAGTATTTGTGTTTGGGTACTACGCAAAGCACACACACACCAGGAACAGAGCTAACAAACTCCCGCACATCTGGAGGAACAGCAGAGGGCCCCGTGGTCGGCCGAGGTCACACGCCTTACCTCGGAGACACAGGGCCCTGTCTTCCCTGATGCTGCCCGATGCCAGCCACTTCCTTACTCTGTGCCTGTGTGCAGGGACCACAGATTCTCGGTTACCTTTTTGTCAACTCTAACTTTTTTTTTATGAAGCTATGGTTTTTTTCCTGCAGTGATCTAAATCACCTAAGCCATGATATGAGCTTCACAGGCACATCTCAGTATAGTTTTGCATTTTGTAGCCAGGCTAATGTTTGTCAATTTCTACATCAGGATGTTGTTAAATGATGTATCTTACGATGAATTTTCACAACAGAATTAGAACCAATCAGAAACACAACTGATTAATACAATGTTTTCCTCTCTGTGGGTGTTAAGCTTTGTACCACCTACATAATAAATGTGCTTACAAATTACTTGGCTATTTGAAATAAATAAGCTTCTAATTAACTTATTGAATATGTATCAAACATTAGAAACCGCAATCTCCATATATGAAGTAAGAATATTCAAATGGTGAATGTGGCAACTGCTTGATAACGTCAAATTACTTAATTTGTTAAGGTCACAAAATAAGAAAACAAAAGTAAAGAGAAAAAAATTACAATTTCATCAACATTTAAGATAGAGAAAAATGGTAGCTTATTTAATGGAAGCATCATCAATTTCTGAGTTTATATGAATCTAGATCACCTCTCCTTTACTGTCGCGGTGCCCTGGGACCCAGGCACAGCACTTTCAGGAAGGACTGCACCATGCCCAGAACACACACCAGGGGGCAGCAAGGCCTGGGCACAGCTTTGTCACTGCAAGTCTCTGGGGGTGGTCGGCAGCAGTAAAGCCCAGGCCGCAGGACGAATGGCCTACTGTTTGGGTGGGAATATTCAGCCCGTAACAGAACATCTTTATCTGGATTCATTAACCACAGGCATGTATTAGAAGCCTGCACATTAAACTAGACAGAAACTGAAATATAAATGGCTAGGAAAAATAATCCCAATACACACAATACAAGTAAAAAAAATACATTTTTAACAATACAACTGACTAACTTTTGGGATGGAGTGCACATCTTCTTTATCTACAAAGATAGTAAACAGGTGCATACTTAATAGAATGAACTTCTCATAATGTACATATTTAGACAAAACAGTATTTATTCTATTTCAGATCTGGACAGAAATCACACAGTGGTAAGTGAACATCAGGAAACTTCCTAAGGGCCAATAAACACTTTCCTCATAAATTATTACCTACGACTCCCAGAAGCAGGCACCCAGACAGCTACAATACGGCCTGTATTTGGGAACAGATGCTTTTTAAAAAGAGTGATTAAGAAATGGATCAAGAGAGAAGGCTAGAAACAGTCAACAATGTGGAAAAAAATGAAAGAAAAAGAATTGACTTCCAGAAAGAAAAACCCTGGAGGTACTTGCTTCGAAGTCCTGGTCGGCGATGCGACATGTACCCACGCCCGGAACACCCGCCGGCGTCGCGGGGGCCTCCGCGTGCGGCTGTGCCCGCTGTTTGCTCTTGTCTGGGCTCTGCTCTTTTCTATATTTTGAGATGTGTTAGCTTTTTCCATAAAGTTTTGTGAGAAAACAGAGAAAGACTCTTCTTTCTGATCGGAATACTAATAATAGGCAGGCTTCTTTGACTTACTGCCGTAAGAAACAAGATCGTAACACAGTTTTCTGCTACTGGAATCTTCAGGAAGCATTAGTTAGACTGTAACATTTTCTGGGTGTCCAAAAAGTGAGGTAACAGCCTCTTTTCATTACGAAATTCAGGTTTTTCACGTTCTGATATTTTAAAAATATGACCAACATGATTTTAGGAAATGAAGGTATTATAGCTAATGGTTAAGTCACAGAAATAGAAAAAAGTTACAGTGTGCATATTATATTCCTTGGTTATCACACTGATTTTTAGTCTCAGGCAAAACCCCTTGGTCTGTTATTTCTTTAATGGATACTGTTCGAAGTTCATTTAATGGGTTTCTTAATGGACAATGACACTAGTAATCAAATCTAACTTGGCATTAATAAATGCACTTAAGCAACACCTTATTTAGTAAACAATACTCTCATAAAAATGCACATACGCTGTTTCTACCAAGTGAAATGCAACCATTTCAACCATCAAATATTTTACAATATACCTAGAATTAAAAAATACAATTAAGATGATGTCTCCCCATCCTTCAAATTATCATCATAAAATTTTTATAAAACTTAAATATTCATGTATCAGAATATGCCTTGGTAAGTCACTTTTTAAAAACCTCTATCTGGTAATTATGCTCTCGACTGATTAAGAGCATTAATTTCCCATAAAGGTCACACTTCTTGGCATTTCCCACCCGTCATGGTCAGGACCTACCTTTTTGCTTTGATTTCCTACTTTTCCCTGCACCCAGCTGGCCAGCACCCACTATGGGAGCCGACGCGAATGACTGGCTGGCCCCCACACGGGGTCACCGTCCCCCCCCCTCCACCGCTGTCACCAGGCGGCCTCGGCCAGAACCGCCCTTTCTGTTGCTCTCCCGTTAGTGCTGCAGTCCGGGCCTGCCTGCATCCCTGGTCACTCTGTTCTGACCCACAAGGCTTTTCTCCAATTCCTTATATTTGCCCTCATTTGTTCACCACGGGACGTTTGCAGCACACGCTGCTTTCTCTGCCTGAGAAGCTCTTCTCTTACACTTCTCCCCCCTTCCTATTCCCACTGTGTCTGTGCTTGAAAATCTGTAGTAAGGGCGACCCCGTACCCGGGCTGTCAATCACCCTGCCCTGGGGAATGCTGCAGTCTCGGACGGCCGCGGAACGAGGCTGCGCTGCTCCTCAAGGACACCCTCCCCGGGCTCCTGACGGCTCCCAGGGCACACCTCGCACCCTTCCGTAGGCTGGCCTCTCGGGCCGCCCCAGCCACGCGGAGGTCGGCTCCAGGCCCGCCCGACCGCCCTCCTCTCGCACGCCCCGCAGAGCCTCCTGCATCTCCCCCCACGCTGACGTGTCTCCTGGAACTCCCCTCGCCGGCTGTCCCTTTCTCCAAGCGCCCTTCCTGCCGTGGCTCGAGTCCCCCTCTCAGGAAGTGCCTCCCACCCGTCAACCAGCCTGCGCGTCGCGTGTGCTCCCGCAGCACCTGCCCACGGGGCTCGAGCACTCGGCTGTGGTCACGGCGACGTTCTCTCCCCACTGACAGGCGCCCTGCCGGTGTCTCTCACCCCACACGTGTGCGGCACGTCATCAATGTCGGGAAAACCATGCGGGACAGAAAGGCCAAAGGTCACGGATGTCTTGCCAGCGGGGTTCTGGATGCTGCTCAGGGGACTCCGCAAGGCCGCCTGATTCTGGGGCTGCGTCTCTCGCGGCCTTTAACTCCCTTTCCAGGAGAGACGGGACAAACTGTGCGACCACAGGCCTGTCTGACCTGGGGCCAGGACAAGCCGCTGTCACGGGACAAAGCTTGGCCCTGTTATGGAGCCGGTGCCTGCGACGTCCTTCCAGGAACACTGCCTGGTGCCTGACTTTCTAGCAGGCCTGGATGGACCCTTAGCAAATCTGTAAAACCTCTAGCGAAATTCACCCTCATGTGTAAACATTTCAGGTAAAACATATGGTGGAAAACTTTACTTGGCTTAGTTTCCTAAAGTCAGGATAGCAAATAACAGAATTTAATAAGCCCAATGTGAGAATTCTTACAAGAACTTCCAGAAAGAAGTAAACTCTGTGGCCGTAGCTGGTCAACACTGCGTGACTCTAGGCGGCTTATCGGGCCGGCCGACACTCCTGCGGCTCCGACGCCGACAGTCAGGCCTGGCCTGGTGGGAACGGCCTGGCCTCTGAGATGAGGACGACCTGTGCGATTCTGAGGATCATACATGGGGGCCTATCAGGAGAACCGTGGAAGACTGAAATGGGCAAACACGGCTGGTGTCCTTCCAAAGAACCCTGGGCATCGTCCAGCACCCCTTGTCAGGGTCATCTGACGTCACAGACGCCTGCGCCATCCACGGTGTCCGGGTACTATGACCCTGCAGAGACACCTCTTCCATGGAGATGCAAGGACACGCTGTCCGGCCGGGACGCGGCCGTCCTGGAGCGAACGACAGCGGTGCCGGTACCCGCCGGCATGTCCGCCTTGGTCCTGACCGTCCTGGTGTCGGCTTTTGGACTGTCTTCTGCACCAGTCCCTCTCGTCTTACCGGCTCCTGCATCGGCTAACAAGCCAAGTGAAGTAGGGGCCTCACAGTCTTACCCTCCAACAGAATCGTTCTTTGGAGTGGGCACCTGCGCTCTGTGCCTCCTCCGTACAGCTAGGTAGTTTCTGTTGACCGCTTAAATGAATTTAAAGAACTGATAAAATATATAATGTAAAGAAGAAAATACTGATTAACACAAACATTTTAAGTGTCCACAAGGCACAAACGAACGTTATATTCACTGATCCACTCAACAAAGATCAAGAAATACCCCGTGCGTGCCAGGCACTGGGCTGTAAGCTAGGGCACAGTGACGACCAGGAGCAGGCTTTGTGCTCATGGGGTCACCTCCTTATAAACCAAGCCTGAACCACACCGAGTGGTCACATGACTGCAACGCCCTCAGGAAACAGCGCTGCGGGAAGCCCGACCTCCTCAGGGGGCTGAGGGAAGTCTTTCCCCGGGGGAGGTTTGTGCTGAGCCCTGAGTTCAGCAGGTGATCCCGAGAGCAAACAGAAGCCCCGCGACCCACCGGGAGGCAGCTGGTGCCCGGGGGCTGACACAGCTCGGAAGCCCGTGGTCCTGCAGTTGCCCTTCTCACCACCAGGTGGCACACAGACACCAAGAAGATGAAAGGCTGGAAGATTTACATTTATGGAGGTTACATATATTAAAGAAGTGGGCCAGTCTGGGGTCTCCGGCAAAGAGAGGGACATGGGAGACGGTGGGTGGACGCGCGCAGGAGCTGGACCCTGACGAGCAGACCTTTGCAACGGAGGGTAACAAAAAGCCATTTACTGTTTGTTTGTTTTTCCTTCAAAAAATACTTGGGAACCTACTGAAAGCTGCTACTGTGCATTCCTTGAAATCTTAAAAAAATTCTTGCTGTCTCTTCATTCCACACATATCCAATAGGCACCTGGTGTTACGTGTGCTGGCGTTTTCCACGCTGTGAGTCACACAAAAGAGAAGATGTTCCCTCCTCCTGAGAGTTCTAAAAATTACATGGTGGAAATGACAAAATACTGAATAAATAAAGCAGTTATAAATATAAACTTATTATTCATCGTATGAATATAACTGAATTCAAACTTTTTGATCACGGATGAAAACTTAGGTAAATGATCATTAATACTGGCCATGATTAATGTCAAATTAGTATTTCTAACAAGTGGGTTCAGCCAACAAACTAATAATATTTACAATACAGAACTGTAATTACAAACTATAAATAACAGTATATTCTGGGACAAAATAAGGAAGCTTAGAAGTTTCAGAATTGTCCAGACCTGGTGCAGTTGTGGCATTAATAACGGTCACTCACTGGTAACCCAGACGCTGTACAAGTCAGCAGGTCACTAACAGCATCTGCAAATCTCCTGGGTGCCTCAGCTGATCATGAAAAGAGGGCACGTTTTTTGGCTGCAGAAGGACACTCCAAGAAAACGACGCAAGCAGAGTCTGACATTAACAAAACAAAGAACTGAAAGTCAGATGGGGGGCTGGACACCACATTTCTCAGTCAGGTTCCTACCAGGCCCTAAACACATACAATAAAGTGCATACACAGTATATGTAAATATCTATATAATTTTGGAATAAAGCACTTGTACAGCAAGCGATGCTTACTAAGAATGTGAAAAAAATAGTAAATTAATGCAAAAGAAAGGTTATCAGCCTGGAATGAATTTTTTAAAGAAGATACTGTACTGCAGAAGGGAGACACACAACGGAATGAAGACTGGTTGCGACCCCTTCCATCTGGAGGAGGCACTGTGAGCAGACACACAGTGACAGAGGCAGAAGGCCCAGGTCCCGGCAGCACCCAGCGAACCGTCGGAAGAGACGTCAGGAGAGAAGTCTGCATCAGCTACGACACACAGCGAATGCTCCTCCTCAAAAGTCTGTGGATGCAGGACCATGAGACTCCGTGCTGGTGCCCAGCAGCTGTGACTCTTGCAGTTGTCATTTTGGTCACTAGATGGCAGACAACTACTAATAAGGCAAAATGCTGGGGGGTCTGAACTCACAGCAGGGACAGGGGTGGGGAAAAATAAGGATGCGGGCAGATGAATGGGAAAATAAATTTGTTAGGCTTCTTGAAACTAACATGCCTGTCACATAGGAGTTTTTTTGAGAATAGGTACCTCTGTGCTACTCTCCCCACTTCAGGGTTGGAGTAACTGAGGTCAGAAGGGTTACCTTGCAACCCAAAGTCTACAGCAAACCTCTGAGCTTACGCATTTTGCAGCCTAAACTTACATGCATGGAACAGAATAATTTAAGAAACTCTACTATAAAGAATTACAATGGCAATTCCTAAGACACACATGGTGGAGTATAACTTGAAAGAACTTTAATGTCATGTGCTGTGATTTTACAGGTGTTGATGGAAGCGCAGTTAAGTGGCTTACCCCTGACTGATGTGCTTCAATGTGTTAGATGTTTTAAATACTAAACTTTTATTCATTAAATACCAACTTTACCACAAATTTGGGTGAACATTTTCCCTGCTTTACATATCAGGAAACCAGAAGCTTAAGGAAGCAAATGTCTTGGGCGAGAAGAGACAGTCAGTGACAGTGAGGACCCCAGGGGCGCTCTGCCTCCCCAGAAAGGGCTCTCCTTATGATTACAGCAGAGAAGTAAGTCCCGAGAGATTCTGAAGAAACAAACGTCCGAGAGTTAGCCTCAGAAGACTTAAGATGGCGAGTTTCAACCTCCTTTTTTTCAATGGAGGTGGGAGTTACAGAATGCAGAAAAGTGCTGACGACCCAGGTAGGCAGACGGCAGGATGAAGAGGCCAAAGGCACTGAGACGGACATCTCTGCCAGGACAGAGGAGGAGATTGGAAGAATTAACAAGATACATGTTTGGTGAGGTCTGATCGATTCAGCTGATGAAGGGCATTACTATTAGGCTAAGGAGATAAGCTTTTTTAGAAGCATCAAAATAATATTTCTGAGCAGGTGGGTGATACACTAGTCTAGTTCAGGAGGGAAGACTTTGAAGTGGTCCAGACACACCCAAGAACCCATTACTGACTCTCCCACTCCATAGGGACCTTGTCTTTCTCAGCTTCATTCACTTTATTCCCTATCACTTGGCTGCCACCTGATATATGCTCTCATATAAAGGTAGTGCTTCATTTTAACTACATTCCTGTCTTACCAAGTCCTTGAGACCAAGAATCCTATCTTTTCATACATTTTGCATCTAATTCCACTTACATTTAGAATGCAAAAAAGCAGCAAAAGAATGTCAGCTCCTATCCTAACAATGAGACAAAGCTGGATAACCTAAAAAGAAAATCATAATTTTTCTTGAACCTGTCAGAGCGCTGACTTGTAATGCAACCAAGTGAACTGAATTCCACCGAGTTATAAGCCCCTCCAAGGAGAGATAAGAGGCAGCATCTATTCCATTCTTGGCAAAGTACAAGGGAAGAGGAAATCTGCTGAAATGTCAGTCTTAAGCACCGAGCATGGGCTCCCACGGCAGCCTGGAACAGCCAAGAGTCTAGCAGACAAGGAGGACTTGCACTCCCAGGCTCTCTCACAGACAAAATCTTATAATTCTATTTGCTAAATAAGGCAAGCCTACCATTTGGTGCTGCAGAGAAAGACTGGGGCAAACAGGAGACTGAAAAGAGCTTCCCTGATGGTGCCAGGCCTGTAGGAGGCGATATGCTGCTACAGGGGGGCAGATATGAAGCCCCAGTTGTTGTTCAAGGAAATCATTTATATGTAACAAAAACCTTAAGCTGCTGGCAGATGGTCAGCAAACTCAATCCCAAGATGCTGGGGGAGGTGTGGGAGCAAAAGTCTACACCTCAGGGAGGAACAGGAGACCTTTCAGCACAGGCTCCTACACTAGAAACAAGCAGGAGTCCGCTACCATCAGCAGAGGGCAGGCAGCCCTCAATCCGCTACAACTAATCACAGATATTAGGAGTTCATCTTCCATGGGGGAGGGGGGGAGAGGAGGGATGCTAGGAAAGTCCCACACCTGAGGCAGGAGCACACGGCCTGCTAAGACTGAGAATGGCCCAGAGCACAGTGAACCCAGGGAGCTAGGGCCAAGCGACCAGCGACAGAAGTCACCTGCCGGAGGAGAGGCGGGAACACTGAGGGGATCCTGTGTGTGGCTGAGGGGTTCCAGGACTGCTGACAGCTGAGGGCGCAGGTGGAAAACTAAGAAAAACTTTCCTGTACCTCTGCTGGAAGTGCTTCACTCTAAGACCAAGGTGATAGCAGCCCACTGCAGGTGATGACATCAGCAAAACCCAAAGCAGTTCAACTTGTGTGGACTCAACCTCTTGTGTTACCAGCGTTACAGAAGAGGAGTTTGGGTTATTTCTGTGTGTACGTACTATTAACTGACTCTTGACTCCTTTTTTACACACAGGACCCAGCACTCAGGAACTACCAGAAATAAAACAGTGAGAAAAAAATTAAATATGGACAATATGCATAAACAGATGATAGCAGAGAGACAGAATCTATAATAGTCAAGTTGCAATGATAGAAATAAAAAAAAACATGATATAAGAGATGAGGAAATCTTTTGATGGGCTCATCAGCAGACTGAAGAATCAGTGAATTTTAAAGCAAGTCAATAGAAATGATCTAAAATGGCATTTCTATACATTAAAAATGACTATCTGAAAAAGGAATAGAGAAAACAATCCCATTTACAAGAACAAAAAAAATAATAAAATGATTAGAAATAAATCTAACCATAAAGATCTATACAACTAAAACTTTAAGACACTGATGAAAAAAACTGAAGACAGAAAAATAATGGAAAGATACACTATGTTCATGGATTATAAGAGTTAATATTGTTAAAATGTCCATCTACAGATTCAATGTAATCCCCACTAAACTTCCAATGTCGTTTTTCACAGAAATATGAAAAACAATCCTAAAATTCATGTGGAACCACTAAAGACCCCAAATAGCCAAATCACCAAAGAACAAAGCTGAAGCATCACACTTCCTGATTTCCAACAGTATTGCAAAGCTGCAGTCATCAAAACTGTACGGCACTGCTATAAAAACAGACATACAGACCGATGACACAGACTCAAGAACTCAGAGATAAACCCGTGCATGTATGGTCGACTGATATTTGGTGAGGAGGCCAAGAAGATTCAATGGTGAAAGGACAATCTCTTCTTCAGTAAATGGTGGTGAGAAAACTGGATATTCACATGCAAAAGAATAAAACTGCATGAATTTCATCTTATACTACTCACAAAAATCAATTTGGAATGACTGAGGACTTAAACTTAAGACCTGTAATCGTAAAGTTAATAGGGAAAAGTTGACATTAGTCTTGGTGATGATTTTTTTGAATATGACACCAAAAGCACAAATAACAAAAGCAAAAATCAACATGTGGGATGACATCAAACTGAAAAACTTCTGCAGAGTGAAAGAAATGATCAGCATAATAAAAAATTTCCCCCCATTCTCACGTGAGAAAACATTTGCAAATCATATATATAATTAGGGGTTAATATATAAAATATACAGGGAATTCATATAACTCACACAAGGAAAACCACAACGAGAAATCACCTCATGACTGTTAGAATGGCTGTCATCAAAGAGATAACAAATGCCGGCGAGGATGTGGAGAAAAGGAAACTTTGTGCACCACTGGGAGAAATGTAAAATTGGTATGGACACTATGGGCAAGAATACGAACATTTCTTAAAAAAATTAAAAGTAGAAATACCATATGATCCAGCAATCCCACCTCTGGGTACTTTCAGAAGGAAATGAACACACTCTCTCATAAGGGTACCTGCACCCCATGCAAACTTGCAGCACTATTCACAACAGCCACGACGTGAAACACCTAAATGTCCACCAGTGGATGAATGGATAAAAAAATGTGGCACATATATACAACAGAGTATTATCCAATAAACAAGAAGGGAATCCTGCCATTTGTGACAACATGATGGACTTACAGGGCATTATGCTAAGTGAAATAAGTCAGACAGAGAAAGACAAATAGTACATGATCTCATTATCAAGTGAAATCTAAAAGAGCCAAAATCAAAGCAGACTGGTGGTGGCAGGGGCTGGGGGTGGGGAAAAGAGGAGATGTTGGTCAAAGGGTACAAACTTCCAATTATAAGTTCTGGGACCTCATGTGCAACACAGTGCCTCTAGTGAGCAGTGCTGTGTGATACGCTTGAAAGTTCCTGAGAGTGACTTAAATGTTCCCACCACCACAACAAATAAATGGAAATTATGTGAGATGAAAGATGTGTCAACTAACTTTATTGTGGTAAACACTCTGCAATGCATACATGTACTAAATTTAAAAAATGAGAAATTTTCTAAACAAACACGAAGAGAAATGAGAGCCAGGAAACAGCAGTGAACAGCATGGAGCACCCAGGAGTCGGGGGTGCTGTCACCTGGTCTGACCCACTGCGCTCCCGGCACAGAGTGGGCTTTTTTACTAGATTGTTGCGGGGTTGCTATGGTAGCTGAGAGAACAGAAACAGCATTACCCGATTTTATTAAACTTACAGTGAGTGCTGAAAGAACAAATTCTATCACTATGCTAATTTCAATCGCTGCTATAACACTACAAAGGCGGACATAACTATTATAATTTTATATCTCGGAAGGCTCCGTAGATTGGAGAGGTTAAGGAAGTAACTCAAGGTGAAATGCTGCCAAGCGGCAGAGCCGATACTCTAGCCCCAGCCTGCTGTACTGGGAAGCCTAAGGTCCTCACACCCCTACGCGACACCCTTCTAGTGAGTAAGGTCCAGGTCCAGGAGTGAGAAGGGAGGATGGACACAACGGTCAGTGGAGGGAAGTCCTTGGAATCGGCAGGCGAGGGTCATCAGTGAGGCAGGGGGACAGTACTATGGACGTCCGGTAGTTTTTGTCAACTGAATTAGACTCTCCACTAGGTTTTTCCATTTGGTCCACACTGTACCATTAACTGCATTAGAGGGAGCTTATTTTAGTTAAAATCAAGCTGGGGACTCCTCTAGAATTAGACTGAAGAAATCTCCATATCAGATTTTGGAGAGAGAATATCCGAATGGGCCCCCTGACAGACTCTTTTTATTGACATTACGAAGTTTCCCTTAGGAAGTTTTTACTTCCTTTAGGAAATTTATTTTGGCAAGGTAGTGTATCAAGATCACCATAGAAAGACAGTACTGTAGAATTCATTTCTCCGTTTTGTATAGTCAGAGGCTATAAAAACCTAACCAAGGGCAACAATGTACCAGCCATTCTCCAGGTCCTCTCACTGAAGTGAGCTGATGGGTGGCGGGCAGACCGCGTATCCACAGGGCTCATTATCCACCTGTGATTATAAGCGACATGACTAGGAATTAATAGTCTTCAGCTAGCTTTTAAGAACTGCTCACATGCTAAGTAATTATATTAACTACAAATACTTAAAATATATTGTTTATTTTTTCTGTTCTTTAGTATTTGAAAAATGCAAAATGTAACAAGGATCTTGCAGTGACTCTTCAGCACGGAGAGATTACTGAGCAGCAGCATGAATACAGGTTATATGACTAGCAAAATATTATTCTCAAAGCAAAATAAATAAACATGTAATCCTTTGATGAATGGCAAACTATTTGCAATTTCTCTTCTGCTGACAGGGTTTCAATATTTCAACATTTAAAAAGGTTTCTGATACACAATGAGTCCACTGTATTTTTAAAAAAACACAGAATTTGGTTGCTTTTACTGACTGAGGTGGAGATGAATTTTCTAGCTGAGATAAACAATTAAAAAGTCACATTGATGAACAGAACCATATTATTTCCAATCATTTTAATAAACTGTAAAAAGTACATTAACTAAAGATTAAAATATTTGATTTATAAAATAATTATAATTGGATTTTATTTTTCAGATTAACATATCAATATATAATAAGCATAAATGTATGTGTGTGGAAAGAGTCTTAAAATTGTTTCTGTATTAAATGTAGCAAGAATCTTAACAGAAATTGCAATTATATTTTGGTTTCAAAAAGCATTATTTCACAACTGTCAAAGATACTGATAAAAGCAAAGAGAGAACAGACTTCTGTGAAAAGACCAGTATTATACCCAAATGTGAGAAGAACATAAAGAACTTCCAGAGAAGGCAGCAAACATAACAGTCCTGTTTTGTAATTGGTATGGGGGCACACACTAACTTAAAATATTTATATATTATTCTAATATTTTATGCTCCAATCAGGAAATATAACAATGTACAGTAGATATAAATCCAGTTCAAATTATAATAAGATTCTATCACACTGTTGTAGTTATATACCTAATGATATTCCGGTCAATTTCTCTCTTGAGGGACATTAACAGTAGGGCAGCAGGAACCTTTACAAAGAAAGACTGGCTTTTCCTTTCATCAATGCTCATACTGATCTCTGACCAACCTTAAAAGCAGTTCTGTATGTACAAAATAGCAAGAAAATCATCATTTCTTTATCCAGGACTCCTGGAACAAAATAAAAATTTGTCTATAAAAATCTAAACAAAAAACTGTCTAAAATATTTTTGGAATAGAGACCTGTTAATTTCACAAAAGCCCTTAAAATAATTCAAGTGGTAATGGGGGTAACTCACAAAGTTAAACAGAACTGAAAAGAGGAAAAATATTGGCAATCTGATTACTGATGTAAAGAGTAGAATTGTAACATTCATTATATTTACTAAATGGAAAAATTGAGTACCTTTATTTTTGTTTCAAGACTTTGTAATAAAGGACACAGCCATTTGTGGCAATAAATTTGAAAAGTACAATTATAACATTAAAAAGATATGTTTCAACCTAAAAGCATCTCATAATATATACTAGACGTGTTCACATAAGCAAGGCCATCTTCTATTACGTCTTTTTAGTATACTAGGTATTATTCAGCACAGCTAAACATTTAAAAATGAAACCCTGGTCAGTTAGTGAAGGAAGTTGGTTTAGAGTTACTTCTTTGAAAGAATAATGCTCTTGAACAGTTTTATGATGATATAAATGCTTCAATGTGCCCTCTACTGTGTTCCTAAAAGATACTACTCTGAAAGACAGATTTTATAATTATAAATTTTGTTTTGCTTACAAGGAAATAAAGTATTACAATGCCCACCAGAGGGCACCTTTGTAATCCATAACTGAATTTGGGTGGGTGGCGGGTGGCAGGGCACAAATTTAACTATAATCAAATGTGACATGTTAGAAATTAATATTATTTCAACAGAACAACAGAGAAAGAATAGTTTTCTTTAAATTAACAATGTGTTTTCATTGAGGCAGTATTTTTTGTGGACATCTTTTAATTGAAACATTTCCCTAACTTATTTTTTTAATTTCTATCATTTGAGACTTAATAATAGATTTCCTTATCATTTTAATTCAACATTTTAGCTTGACTGTAATAATAGTGCTCTCAATACTGGTCAAAATTAAACAAAATGCTAGAAGTAAAAAAATAAGGGCTTTTTGCTTATTATGACTTGGTTAAGCATATTTTTATTATTTTATAAAACTGGTAACTGAGTATTCTTCCCAATTATCTGGACCACCACCATACACATTTCTTCCTCCTCCTCCCAGCTCACAATTATCTTTCTCATTGTGGCTTAGAATCACTTTTTCTTGGTCAGAAGCAGCAGGGTCTACCCTCTGCAAACAATGACTGTACCATTTCTTTCTATACCAATAAAACAAAGCCATTCAATGGGCTGTATTTTTCCAAAGATCCCAACAAGTGTGCCATTTTCTGAGACCTGTTATGCCACCCTGGGCAAGAAACACTATTTTTAATTACTTTCATTTTATTCCCAGAGTTCACTGAATTCCTATGAAGAAAAGTGTCATAAATACAATTCTAAAAGCCGCACCCTAATGGTGTGAATATTCCATCATTTAATATATTTAGGAAATAATTTATAAGATAAAAACTTAGATTCTCTAAATTTCACAAAAATGTCATTTGCAGCATTTAAAACATGAGATTTGTTATCTGTAAGATGTAAACTAAACCACCTGATTGCTCATATTTTTTAAAACACACTTACATACTGGGATTTATTTTAATTTCCCATTCAACCAAAATGTGGCTTTGAAATGCCCTACTTTCAAGTGTCTACATGCCAAAAAGGTATACGTAACTTTTAAGTGCATTCTTTGATGAAATTACATCTCTTATCAATTATGAAACGAACCCCCTGCTGTTGCACTAGATTCTACAAATCCATTAGGACGATTTATAAATCATCAAATACACGAGCACACAAAAAGATGGCAAAATTTCATTCTTAGCGTGCATTTCACCTTACATAATGTATAAAAATGGAAAATCACAGATTTCACATCATATTTTATGGTGCACACCTCTTCCTTATTTTCTATATGTCAACATATTTAAAAACAGAGTAAATGACCACTAGCTTAATAGTACTTGGTCTCATTAGTAGAAATTACAACTTCTACACATATTTCTATTTGTAAACACTCTATTTGGGTTAAGGTCTTGACTATGTTCCACGTGTGGGTATCTATCAACAGGCACCCTGCTTTCTATCATATTACAAGTGGAAAAATAACCTTCCATTCATAGTTTCTCAGTAGCTTTTACACAGTTAACTGGATAGGCTGAAAGTAAATCTGAGGGCATTGCTATGTGTCCCAGACATGAAATGGTTAAGAATGATGTGTGTGCCGGGGTTTTAATAGGGCTGACAACAAAAAGCTCCGATCCCCCGCTCTCACTGGTCCCGCCGCAGGGCTGTGCCTGCTCAGGGCCGTCCATCTGCTAAGGCCGACTTGTGGCACAGCAACACTCCTGCCTGCGGCTTGCCAGTCTAGTGAGTGTGCGTATGTGTGTCTCACGCAGACACACAGATACATACACATTATAATTATATAATAAGAATGGCTAGTGTTATTTAAATGGTGCTTAGATTCATATGAATTTTGTATATTATCTGAAGAATTTCTCATTTTTAGAAAATTACAATCAATTTTTACTGGTAAGTATTTTAAGCAATTTTAGATGACAGGCTTAATCTAAACATTGTTCACTAAGTCTACAGTATTTGGTTCTAAAATAAAATAGATGAAAGAAGGTAAGTATGTGGCAGGATTAAAATGTTCTGCACCATGACCACTGGCAGTATTCTCCCCGGAGCCGACCAGCTCTGTTTTCAATAAAACCAGAGGAGGACCCTTTCCCTGGAGCCCTGTTAGATGGGCTGCTCTTGGAGCTGTCATCTCCACACAAAAGGGAAAAGGGCTGGGCTTTACAAACGTAGAGCCTAATTGGGAGAGCTTCATGGCTGTACTCCTGACATTTATTTAAGCCTCATCAACAAAACAGGAAATAACCATACTAATTAGCAGACTAGTGCACAAATTACTATTTGTTGGGGGATAGATGTGGATTCACCATCTATTCCAGAGATAAGTTAAGTAATGGAACACAGACCTAAAACAACATACATTTTCATTTTTATTCTTTTCTGTATACCCAGACCCTGAAACTTTTTCAGTTCAAAACACATTCTTGGAATTTAAATTACCATGATCTCATTTTCATCTTTTGAGAACAGATGAAAATACAGGTGTTTCATTCACACAAGTCTAGCTGAAAACTGGAAATGTAAGGTTCTTTATACAGCTGAGTCAGCTTGTCAAATGGACGAGCAAATGGGCCAGGAACGGGCAAGTCAAGCTCATATTCTTCATTTAGATAACTTAACTGACAATCAGATGACACACTCGAGGTCTCATAAACTTACAACCCAAGAGATTTTTCAGTACAATAAGCTGTATATTTATTTTCAAATTCAAACTAGGATGTAAAGTCATGCCTAGTGAGAATGAAGATGGACAATTTTAGGTCCCACTGCCTGGTGACCAGAGGCCCCTAGAAACTGACTCCTGTGGGACACAAGCCCACGGGAGGAAAGTCGGATGCTTGTGCCTCCGCAGTAAGAAGAGACCTGCAGCTCGGGGCACGTGTGGAGGCGTTAAGTGGGTGGCTGCCAATGGCTAATAATCCGCATACATCATCTATAATGCCCACAGCACCCCAGGAAGATGACATGTACTGTCACTGCCATTCACAGAATGCAGAAGGCCAGGCCCAGGGTGGCTACGCTTGGTTCAGTGCCAAACGCCAACCTTGTCCAAAGTCAAGTCCCTCTGGCTATGAGCTCCATCCCCTTGTCTCCGACAGGCACCCCACCTCCAGAATCAGCGGGCCTGTTTTCCAATGTCTGTCCTACCCTGCTATTTATTACCTGTAGGACTCTGGGCACATTTCTTAATCTCTGCTCCCCTGTTTCTACATCTTGAAAATAGGGATAACAGTTCTCACTCTGCTTGGATTATTGGGAGTTTTAAATTAGTCATGTAATGCACACAGACATACATACACAGCCATCCTCACTGTTAATCAAGGAACTGTCTCTCTTCATCAGTTTTCCAAGCCTGCTCTCATGTGTTTTATGTTATTTCAATTGTATAACAATTGACGTTTGGAAAATCGTAATAAAAACATCAAACGTACCTGGTTACCAAATCCCATAGATCTGTACAGAATCCTGTTTTTAGGTGCCTGAATTTACCACATTGCAAGACTTCTAAGAGAAATCGGTTATTTGAATAATCAAGCATAAAAAGGGGCCCAGGCGTGCTTCCACCAAGAGGCCGGTTCTAACAGGAGCAAGCGGTGCTACTCTTTTCGATTCAGTGAGACTTACAGAGAGGAGAGCAAGTGCCCTAAGCTTGTTTCTGCTTGTAGCCTGCTTCATTTTTTGAAGGCAGTTCAACTCCCCTGTGAAAGCTAAGGTAACAGCTTGGAAGCAAGCTGCCTTTGAGAGAGGTACTACTGAACTTGAGCATTTTAGATGACAGCTGCAGAGAGGACACCAGATACAGAGCAGCAAATTTCTGTCTCCTGAAAAGCTGATTCTCGCCTCCACTAGGTTCCTGCACAGACTGGAGCTCTCGGGACCTCAATTTGCCTGTGGATCCGCCTCGACAACCCATTTCCTTGAAGCATTGTGCACCTCCACAACCTTTTAAAAAAAACTCTTTGTGCATTAAAATCATGGTTCTGTTTTTCTCCTAATTTTGGCTGCTAAGCCCTTAGATTCTTACTACACTTACTTTCTCTCTGTTTTGAATTTTATCTGAATTAAATGAATTTTAATATTTCATTCTATGATTCTTTGTAAGAGGTAAATTTATTTTTGGAACAGGTAGAATATATATGAGTAATTAATACATTATATATGTATTAATATATAATCACATTAAAATATATATGTGAGTAATTAAAACAATATTTCTGACAGATTTATAAAAATCTAGATTCTGCCTTTTATCACATCTAACTATTCCTAGAAATGCTTATATATTTAACTGAAAATCTTACTGTGCTCACGGTTCTAGCACCAGCTTTCTGTCTCCCCCACAATAAACAGGCACATCTCGCCTACCTGCACTTGGTGGGCCCTGCGTTCGTGCACGTTGCAGGCTGGTGCCGGCCCTGCACTGAGCAAGTCTGTCGGCACCATTTCTCCAGCAGCATTTGCTCACTGTGTTTCTGTGTGCCACATTCTGGTAATTCTCCCGATATTTCAGATTTTCTTACTATCACTAGTGATCAGTGATCTTGGATGTCACTGCTGTAATGCCACAAACCATGCCCATCTAACGACAGTGAGGTCAGCCGATACATGTGTGTGATCCACCATCCCCGTTTCTCCCTCTCCTTAGGCCTCTGAGACACAGCATTGAAATTAGGCCAATTAGTAACCCAACAATAGCCTTTGAATGTTCAAGTGAGAGGAAGAGTCCCCCTCTCTGACTTAAATCACAAGTTAGAAACAGTTAAGCTTCGTGAGGAAGGCAGGTCAACAGCCTAGTGAGCCCGAAGCCAGGCTTCCTGCACCGGTGAACCCAGTTGTGAATGCGAAGAAAGAGTTCCTTCTAAGGAAATCAGAAGTGCTGTTCACGTAATTGATACGTGCACACATAAGTGACAGAGAGTGAAGCAGCCCTATGGCTGACACGGAGGATGTTCTCATGGTCTGGAGAGAAGATCAAACCAGCCACAACACTGCCTCAAATTAAGCCAGAGCCTCATCCGGAGCAAGGCCCCGAGTTTCTTCCATCCTGTGAGGCCGAGAGAGGGGAGGAAGGGCAGAAGAGTAGCTGGAATCCGGCAGAGAAGGTTAGAAAGCCAGTGCCCAGAACATCCGGTGAACACGCGCGCAGAGAGAACAGGGCAGGCGGGAGAAAGGGACCGAGAGAAGCCGGGGCCGGTGCAGGGGCTGGGGGGACGGATGCCGTGGGGCTGACACGCTGCCCAGCCTGCTTTCTGCGTTTTGTAGTTCCAGTCCCACCAGAGGCCTCCACACATTCCTGCGTTTGGGCGCCCTACAGGATGCCTATATCCTTGTAATAAGTACTCTAATACTGTCTTACTTCATTTGTTCAAGTTTGCTAACATTATGAAATTAAAGATAATTCAAATCAGGGACTACACGACAGCGTCCATGTGGATGCACCATGGTCTGCTTTTATGAACAGGCTGCCGGCCGCAAGCGCTAGCACTTCAGAGAGCTGTAACTATCCACCCAAAGAAGTAAGATCGGTGTTGCATGAAAATGTGCATTCTGGTAACTTTGGCGTGAAAGAAGGGTGGGAAGTAGCAAGGAAAAATTGCCAAAGGGCCTCAAATTTACCTCTTTGTTAAGTGTATATGTGAATCTAAAACTAAACAATCAAATTTCAATTATAGAAAAAATACAAGCAAAAGTAAATATTAAATCATGATAAATATTACTGGAAATATGAACTCAAATTATTTAGCTGTTAAAATATATTTACGCAGATATATACACCTATTTATATAATAGGACATACGTATATAAAGAACATACATACCAGGTATGCACATTCCCTGAAACACAGATATTTATCACTTGAAAAGTAAAGATTGTTATTCAGACATTATCAGCATCTCAGCATTGGCATAATACATCTATAAATATGTTGGTTTAGTAAATACCTATATGCCAAATAGGAAGATCATATTATAACTCTTAAAAGAATAAGCCCTACTTCTCTTACTTCATGTTAGAGTGAGTATTCATCATGCCCCCTGAAAAGCACACAAAACACTCATTAATGAATGCAGATAACTGAAGTAATGATATTATAATAAATGACACTCATGAGAATTCAGGATAAGTATACGACAAATGCAACCTATTATCCTGTAAAGTTTTCTATAACCTAATACAATTTTCTCTATTAGGTATTATATCTCTAGGAATTATCAGAAAACAAAAATAGAAATCAGTAACATTTTATAGTTAAATTATGATAGAAACACTATGCCATGTTAAAGGTCAATTTAAAAATTTAAATATGAAGAGCTGAAAACAGTTTTCTTAACTTAAAAATGAACATTTAGGATAGATGATTCTCCAGTTTAAGTGTTTGCAGCTTAAAGCATCCTGTAGGTAACAAAGATCCCACATTCTTTTCACATAAAAATCTATTTACCATGGGAAATATAACCTAAATTTTCCAATATTAAGACAGTAAACATTTTGCAAAAGTTTTAAGATGTTAAAACTTGAGTACAGATAGCAATTGAACATATTAAGAGATGCGTAAAAAACTGAGAATCAATTACAAATCCGTCATCAGTTTTAAGTTAAATGTTTTCCAGTTAACAGTACTAGCCAGAGAAGGTTTATATACTTGGAGAATAATTATTTTATTGAAAGTCTTACTTCAGGTGTACAGTGACATGTACTGCTAACATGCTGCAAGTAAGCAATACTAACATATGAAAACACAGCTTCATAAGTGCACAGATCATAAAGAAGGCACGCTGTATGCTCTAAAAGTGAAGGCAGACACCTCGTTTTTCCTAGCATGCCTGCAACAGTCCCTGGTGCGCAGCAGGTACTGAGTATCTGGACTAGCAGGTTTTCTTCACTAGGCCAGGGATTAGCACAGCCTCGTGGCTGTCTCCCTGTCCTAAAGACTTGTGGGGGCACTTTAGGCCCCCTCTCCGGGACTGTCTGCAGACGCAAGAGAGCTAGCTAGACATGGTTTGTCCCATTCTGCCACTAAGTAGGTATGAAATTATGGTAAGAGGTGTGACCACTCTGGTATCACTTCCTCATCTGTAAACTTCAGTGACTCTAAAAATGAAGCTTAGCAGCTGTTTCCAGTTCCATCATTTTGCCACTATGATCTACTCAAGAATTTGTTTTAAAAGCTAGTTTTCTAAGGCCACTTAAAATAAGATTTGGTATATGCAAATTTTGCTTCACTAGAATCTTCAGAAGCATTCAATGATGCAAAATCAGAGACACATATAGACAGTTTCCCACTTGAAAACAATATTTTTAAGTAGTGTCAGCATATAAGCAGAAGCTTTAAATATTGAGAGCAACTAAAGTATCTAACTTTAGAAAAAGATAGACATAGATTACTTCATATTCTAATTTCTATAAATTATTGTAATGGTCAAATTCCCATGTATAAGTTTCACTTTACTTTTGTAGTAAAAGAAACCTGTGATTTTCCTCTCATCAGAAAGCTCTTACACTTCGTATTTTGTATATACAGCACACAATCGACTGTCTCCTTCCCCTTCATGGACAATGAACTATCTGAGGACACAAGGCATGTAGAGACTGGTGTCTGGAATATTTGATTCCCGATCCCCTTGTAGCCTGACCAGATAGATACCACTGAGTCATTTCCATGACCATAATTTCACGTTTTCTTATCACATGACAAAAGTTACAAAGTAACTCATTGGAATTACACCATTTTGGAGTTTGGAGACACATGGAAAACAGCCTTACCTGGGCAAGCTTATGCTTTTCTAGGTTTCCTTCCTTGTCACCGTGTAATGTGTAAAGGGGTGTGTACTGTACAGAGCCAGAACAGGTCCCATAATCTTCCTCATTTTCCTACATATGAAGAAATACACAAGTAATGACTTAAACATACTCCTTTTATCATTCTTAGGCAAGTTTCTGGTACAGATTAAGTAACAGAATAATACTTCAAGTATAAATTTAAAGAATTTCTTTAAGGTATGCTCAGTGAAATAAGCCAGGTGGAGAAAGACAAGTACCAAATGATTTCACTCATATGTGGAGCATAAGAACAAAGCAAAAACTGAAGGAACAAACCAGCAGCAGAATCACAGAACCCAAGAATGGACTGACAGTTACCAAAGGGAAAAGGACTGGGGAGGGTGGGTGGGAAGGGAGGGATATGGGGGAAAAAGGGGCATTATGATTAGCATGTATAATGTGGGGGCAGGGGGGACACGGGGAAGGCAGTATAACACAGAGAAGACAAGTAGTGACTCTATAGCATCTTACTATGCTGATGGACAGTGACTGTAATGGGGTGTGTGTGGGGGACTTGATAATGGGGGAGTCTAGTAACCATAATGTTGTTCATGTAATTGTACATTAATGATACCAAAATAAAATAAAATAAAATAAAGATTCTTTTTAGGAAGAAGATACATTTTTCTATATTATGAGTTAAAATATGAAGATCATTTACTCTCCATCACCAAAATGGAAGTTTTAAGCAGTATTTTTTCTCCAAAGGTAGAAATTCGAAACATAAGTGATAGAGTCTACAGGGAGGTGACATGTGATCAGACCAAACACAGATACACAGAGATACTCATATACATGCAGCCGTCACAGACTGAAACATGTACACCCTCAAACACAATCTTTTGTAAAATGAAGACTATGCTTCAATGTGCAGCCGTTTTATGGAAAGAGTCTATAAACCCAAAGGACAGCATCCCTGGCTTAATTCCACACCAGAGATCATCTTTTAAAAAATTCTCAGCTTGAAGCAAGAATTTCAATTGTGGTATCAAGGCAATCAACTTTATGACAGCATACATCCGTTAAAGCACCTTTGAAGATCTCCATAGTTCTGTGACAAAATATGCAAACAATGAAGAGATTATCCAGTGTATGTATATAGAATGGCAGATAGTTGCCAGAGGGCTTCTTATGAGAAATACATTCTTGAACAAAGGGCTAAGCATATTTCAAACACCATTAAAAACATAAATCTCATGTGATCTATAAACTATAAGCTTCAAACTAATGCAGGAACTGAGGCAGAATGAAGAGTGACACACCTTGGGCTTCAGCTTGCTCTTCACCTCCTTTATTCCCTGCTTTGCGTGATTTTTTGCCTGGAAAACAATAACACAAGTGTCTGGCTCAACACGGTTCTACCACCATTTAAGGAATAAATACATGAGACCTCATTTGATGAAAACTGCTAGTTAGAAAAAGAACAAATTATAACATAAAACTATTTTCAGGGATGCCATACACTTACTCCTTTACTTAAATTAGTTGGTGAAAACATGATTAGTCTCTATTTGCATTCAAATATCACACAAAGACTAAATAACATTTGGGCTATTTTGCCTCCTACTCTATAAAAAACACAGAACAAACAACCAGATTGCTAACGACTAGTCTTCACTTGAAATCGTGACTAATTGGGGGAGAAAAAGAGAAAACATCATGGCAGCAGGTTATTCGGGCAAATGTGTGGACTTTAAAGAAACTCTGGCAACTTTATGAAGCTTTATCAAAGTGCTCTTACAGTCAGGCGTGCGTTTTTATTAGAAGAGCTATCTTAACGTCATGGTTATTTCACAATAGTTTTTCTGGCAAAAATTAGAAGTCCTTTCTGTTGCACAGCGAATCCAGCCCCGGCACTGAGCAGCCCAGGCCTGTGGGTTACGACTTCACCTAAGACACCTAAAGGCTTTCACTGAAGCCTTCACCTTTATGCCACTGGAAATCCCCACTCACATGGCCACAGTGAAAAAGAAAAGAAGTTCACGTTTATTTGTGTTTCCTCAGTATTTGTCTGTGTTGGGTACCTAGCATGCAGTATAGCATTTAACCATCACGCAAACTCTAGGACATTACTACTACTACTATTACATTTTGCAAATAAGGAAAGAGACTCAGAGGGGCTAAGTCTGCATAGCCTAGATCCAAATCCACAGCTACTTAGTTCTTACGTCCAACCTCCTCCCATCTCGGAGGAGGAGGAGCCCCACTGACCCTCAGTCTCGTGAGAGAAAAGGCATTGTCAGTCTCGTTCTGCAGACACGGAGACGACGGTCACGCGGACTCAAGACTTCCGACTCCAAAGCCCTGGCTCCTTCAGGCAAACCGTCCTGCTTTGCCCAACTACTTCCAGAAACGGTAAATACATATCTCTCACGTTCACTTGCGGGGGAGCGTCTTATTTCTCTCCTGTTAATGTCTGTAGTACCCAGGATAATATCTGGCATATACAATAACTTTTCAGAAATGTCTTAAACTGAACTAAGCAATTACTTCTTTGTTGTAAATGAGCTGAAACTAAGCTAAATCACACACAGTAGAAGATAACCAGAAAAGCCAGTAACACTAAGTTACACACACTTTCATGGATCTTCAGAATTAATAAAGCATTTTCACATTCACTATGTTATTGGTAAGGCCACTGACTCTACTTAAATGGTCTTCTATTAATCTCTACATTTCCATTAGGCAAAAATAAATAATTGCCTAAAGTTTCTGTTCCCATCTCCTAGAATTTGTACCCATCTTTACCCACTTTGGGACTATATTCTAGTCCACCTAAACATTCTTCACCCTCCCAAGATGCACCTGATTCTCACCTACCTTTTCAGACGCTCCTCATTGTTCAGTCGGATCTGGGGTCAGTTCTGGTTCTGTGACTCATGTAACAACTCATTTAAGTACCTGTTGCCCACGTCCTCCACTGACCTCTTCCAGACCATCTGGAAGATGGGGCACAAATTCTCTCTATCCTTTTCATTTGCCAAGTTGAAACTTAATCAATAAACAAGCATTCTCTTCAGGGAAAGCACCCAGCAAATGGCTTTGGCTCATAATTTAAAATGCAAAGACTTAACAAGAAAGTTGACTTAGAAAATCTTTCAGCCAAATCGAATATTATATTCAGTTTGCTGTTAATTTAAGATTTATGAGAGAGCATGCATGTTAACTCTGGTTTTCTTTATGACCCCTATAAACACCAAAAAGCAGAAACATAGAAAAATGTAAGCATAGAAAAAATATTCTAAAAATAGGACCAAACCATTATTTCCTTCAACACACAGATACTCGGGACTTCTGCAGCAACTGCAAAGCACAGGGTAACAGTGGCACAAGTGCAAACATCTACTCATCGGCCTGTGTACTCACTGGTCTAACTCCAATGACCAGCTATTTCGATTAGCAGAACGAATGGAGAGTTAACTATGATTCTCAGTTTTAACAAATTTACTCTGTATAGTGAATCAAGGTAAATAAATTCTGCTATACCCACAGAAGAGAATTTGAGAGTTTTGTTCACAACTATTTGTGGCAAAAGGAGGAATTTCAGAGTTTATTTCAGAGTATAAGCAGTCTAGAAAGGTGAGTTTTAGGTACAACTATGAACGTCACAAACTGACTTATTTATTTGCCCCAAATTTCCTGACATGATCACAAGATAAGTAACAAAAATAAGTAAGTATACTCTGAAGACTTCAATTTGCCTGAAATCCTAAGGAAAAGTCTTCTAAAGAGCAGAATTTTTAATTTGGAAACATTTTGCTGTTCTGCAAAGAAGGATTCAAAATAAAGTACTGATTAGAAGGATAAAAATGGAAGTAATGAATGAGGTTTTGAGCATATTTACCTCTGTGCTTTCATGGAATATATGAATGAAATTAAGGAGAAAAACATACATTTACAACACTAAGCCTGAAGAAAAACTTTGAGTATTTGCCCATGGAATAAAATGAAGGGCATAGTGAAACCTTTCTAGACTCTCACATGAGCGTGAGAAACAGATTCAACATTAGTCTGATTTGTCACATGGAAGCCATGTGCTATTTCATTGTGAAAAACCAAAAATATCTTCAAAAGCTGTATGTAAATCAAAGAGCCAGTATCACAGTGAGAGAGCGACCTGCTCAGAGAAGGTTCCCAGCAAAGCCACAGGCGGCCGAAGCAGAGGCAGAGGCCGCCAGTGCCGGGGGGACGGTCACCTCTGCCTACTTTGATGGTGAGTTCGGTATTTTGGCATTTGATTTTGAATCCACTCTGTGGATTAGCTTCCCTATGTAAGACGTGACCTTTGAAGGAGATTTTTTTTAACAGAAATGGTAGCTGCAGATATATTAAAACTGTAAGTCAAGAAGAGAATATGAATTCTAAACTTATTAAAATATACTATTCTATTGTTAATTAAATCACATATATTCATTTACTGAGAAAACATTTGAAGAAAAATTCTTATAAAAACAATACCTCCCTGAATATTTTTTGGAAACATAGAATATATATGGTCTATTGAACTAAAACAAAACAAAACAATGCTTTATTCCATGCCGACCCACCCCCTCTCCCTCAGGAAGCTACTCGTCTAATATTAGAGAAAGAGAGGTACACAGACGGGCTCAACAGTGGTATGTCTAGTCCTGGGGGGCAGAGAAGGGGTATATAAACTATTTTTGTGTGGGGTTGGGAAACATTTTTCAGGATAACTGGGACCTAAACTAAGTCTTACAGGATGAACTGTGTTTACTAGGTGGATAAAAGTCAAGAAATGGATGTTCCGAGTTGTGCGAAGGGCTTATGTAGGAAGGGAACATCTTGCACCCGTGAAGCAGGGATGGACTCGGTATCTTTAGGTCAGGGGTGTGGGTCAGGGGGCGGAGGGGAAAGAAACACAGGAGCGGCCAGGTCTCGAGGGTCTTCCTCATGACATTAAAGATATTCTTATTTTATTAATTACTTATTTGTTGATGTTGTTATTTTTATTTTACTATAAGCCATGGAGCATCACTGAAGAATTTTACTTGAAGTCAAAGAATCTTCAAGGGAAGAATATTTGCAATATTTTACTATTTTTTTCTACTTGATTCACACACACAACGAGAATTCAAAATGTTAAATGTAAACAAAGAGAATGAGCGGTTGGTTACCATGGGGGTGGGGCTGCAACAGGGGAAGGGGATAAAGAGGCGCAAACTTCAAGTTATAGAATAATCCAGTCGTAGGGATGGAAGTTGAGCATAGGGAATACAGCTCATAATACTGGAAAATCTCTGTGGAGACAGACAGTGACCACACGTACGGTGAACCCTGAGGAATGTATACAACTGAGGAAGCACCGAGCTGTTCATCTGAAACCAGTGTAATATCACTTATAAACTATACTTCAATTAAAACAAGAAGAAAATTGAAAACAATGCCATTAAATGAAATAACCAAATCTCAAAAAATGGCATTCGTCATGGACTGCTTCAGTCTGAGTGCATAATTTTGCTGACAGCTTTGAAATAAAATGAAGAACCGTTTTTGATTACATGAGGGAAATATCCTCTCTATACAGTAATGTAATTTTAATAACCGAATTCCCTTTGGTCAATATTAACTCAATTTTTTAAGCTTATTTTGGATAAAAATAGAAAATATTCTAGATTTATATGTCTGTCATTAGGAAAAACATTAAATTTTATCAACAGAATATTTAAATACCAGAAGAAAACTCACAAATTTATATGCTGTCCGCACAGCAGGTGTGGCTCTCGTCACCGCCGTGTTGAGCAGCGCGCCCCCTCTCTGCAAAGGAAAGACACGGGTCTCCAGCTTTTGGGCAGAGGCACTGAAAAGAAAGCGTCATCACGGGTGCACAGAAGGGGCTTTACTCACAGGATGACCAAAGACCGACAAAAATTATTTCACGTTTCCATATGCCACTGCAGTTTCACACAAAATGTTAATATTCTACTCTGTTTGTTTAGTTGGCATAATGCATCATTTAAAAATCATTTCATCTTTGCATTTTAGGTAGACTTGGGCAATATGACCAGCAATAGGTATGTTTAAATTTAAAGCTTAATAAAAAAGACATACAGGCAACCATTTTACCAACTGTTATAATGCTGGGCAAAAAAGGTCTCAGTCTGTGTAAGTGAGTTTTATATTTAAAAATTCACATTAACAAAAGCACATTACCAGAAATGATAAAACTCCCATTAAATCCTACTACTCCATCTAATTACTTGTTCTGGAAGATGACATAAGGGGACAGTGAAATCTTGCTTTTCAAAATCTCTGGACAAAAGCTTTCCATTTTACAATCATGTGTAACAATCAACAAAAAATAGACATAAAATAAAAAATATTTAAAATGTGAGAAAATAAAAAAACATTTCAAATATTGCCAATGAACAGCATAAGTATAAACGGGTACTTTTACTGAGTATGTATTTCTCTGTAATACTGAGTGAAAGCAGACACACTGAGGGGTTGCTATTACCTTGACTGTATGCACCCACTGCTGATAGGACCTTGGGCTCCCTGGAATATATAAAAATAAGAGGTCAGGAGTGGCTGATCAAAAATGAATCCATAAACTAAAATTCATCAAGGGCTAGTATTTTAGTAGGCAAATTTTATTTATCTGCAATGTTCTGAAAGAAAGAACAGCATCCTAAGAACTAACAAACTGCTCTAATTCTTAGGAACACAGCAATGAGCATTTTAAGTAATCAGTATTTATTAGAATAGATACTTTTCCTTTATACTCACATATAATCAAGTATTCTATCTTCATTCATCTTAATATTATTTTCAGAGAAGAAAACATAACCTCTATTATTTTTCAATGTTTTACATTTGTTATTTTGTAAAAATTTGTCTATTTTATACAGTTAGATTCATTTAAGACAATATTTCAAATGCACAGGAAAGAAAAAAAAACAGAAGAGAATTCAGAAATGCAAAGGACCACAAGGGTAAAAAATATTATTCTATGGATGTTAAATATTAACACTGATAGCAAATTTTATTTTAATACAATTAAATTGCAGTTATCGTTTTGGAAATATTCTCTAGTTGTAAATCCAAATTTGAAAGTTATTACCCAAGTAAATGCAGCTTGTAGGCTACAGAACATCATGGTCATTAGAAAGCTTAATTGTTGAAAAACACAGTTCTAATAAAGCTGGTAATCATATATTCAGCTCCAAATGTGATAAATGTAGTCAACAGGATAACATCAGAAAGGAAAAAAAAAAAAGAAAAAAGCCATACAACTAATGTTTTTTATCAAGTGACTTTAGATTTCGTCTACCTTCTTAATTGTTTAACTGCTTAAAATACAAAAGTCACAACAGCTACTCAGAAGCTCTCCATTACACAGACCCCCTAAAACAGATCATGTTCTCCTTTTTTAAATTGAGGTATAACTGACATGTAACATTGTATCAGTTTCAGCTGTAGAACATGATGGCTCGTTATCTGTCCATCCTGTGAAATGCCAACCACTGTAAGTCTCATCATACCCATCACCATACATGCGGACTCTTGGCAGTATGTGGCTGTGGCTTCTCAAAACTTCACCACCTCACTGCCATAAGCAGGGCAGACGGTCTGAGCCTGAGCTTCTCTCCGGTCGCTACCTGCATCCCTCACCAGCATCAGGCAAAATGTGTCCAGTGCTGGATTCACTCAGGGACTTAAATCCTTCCCCTAATTTAAAGGAAATATCAAGGAACCTCCTCCATTCCGAAAAATATCCCTTACTACTCACACTGCATTGCACCTTTTCTGGAAGAAGAAATATGGGGAAAATAATATTTTTTCTAACCTTGTGCAATGATTATAGCAAAAAGCATACACCTAAAATGGCCTATGTCAATAAAATTTACACTGTTTAAAAGGTATCAGTTTCAGGTGGTATTTGGCCTGCCCAAATTTTCAAAAATTGTATTTCCCTCATAAAATGATGAAAAAATTCAAATTATTCGATTTAGTTCTCAAGGAGATTTTATTAACAATAAAATAAACAGTATGCCTATATACAGATTGTTCATATACTTTGGCTTCTCTATTTAAAGTCCTCTTTAGTTCATATGCTTTTTAATTGTTAAAAACAGTTGGGTGGAAATCACATATTTACAACTTGATTACTATTCATAGTATTCTGGAAAGTGTTTTAATTCTTTTCTCAAAAACAAAGCAGAAAGAAACACCAACCTCCATATGATAACTGTTTAGCATTCTGGAACTCCTGTCAACCCAGAAAGCAATTTTTTTTCAAAACTTCTGAACCACAAAGAAAATAGCTATCATAAAACTTCAGCGCAGTCACAGAAAGGTCAGTGTCTTATTCAGACTTGTGAGGAAGCGCGCTCCTCTCCAGCTCTTCACAGTCCACAAAATGTTGTTTACCTACATCACACTCTCTTGAGTTGCACTTTTCTACCTAAAGGAGGTCGTGACGGCAGCCAGATTGACAAGGAGGAGGCGGGCTGGAGTCCGGGGTCTGAGGCCTCGGCCACTCTGTCCTTGTGAACTGTGGGATCTGGGACTCGGTCCTCAACCTGCTGCTCTGACACTGAGTCTGGTGTCTAGCACACCACTGACACATGAAAAATGTTGGCTAGTGTTACAAATAATGCCAAAGAGGAAACCGAGGCTCTGAGGCGATCCCGTACTAGCCAAGTTCACAAAGACAGCAATAGAGAGAGTTAGAATCTACGTGTTTTAATTCTTGGTTCATTAGCCCTTTAACTCTGAAAACTACTTCTTAAGACTGCTAAATAAAATGTGGTAAGACTTGAATTACAGCGAGGACCCCTGTGGGCCACTTCAGAGCAGTGACATCAGAAGAAGAAGGAGGGCTCACCACTGGCACCTCAAGTGTGGACAGTGAGAACCGTCACCAGTACCTGGACTCGGATGGTGTGGGGCGGACAGGGAGACAGGTACAGATTAGGTAGGTTCCCAAATCTAAAGATTTTTACAGGATACCTGTCTCCTAAATACATGACTTTTTAGATTGAAGGCTTCTATTTCCACAAAATTTATGGATCAAGCATACTATTCATTGAAAATATTTTTTATAGGCTATTTTCTTCTGAAATATGAGTCTGATTACCAAAAAATCCCCTTCTCTCTATTAAAGCAACCGGATTGTAGACATAATAAACATTATAAGGGAAATTCTTAACATGGTTCTTGTTGGTCGGACAAGGATTTTGTCACAGTCAAGGGCAAATACCTTCGTGTCACACTCCTGCAAGGACCTTCTCTTCAAATGTATTTAAATTCCAGTGTATCTGTAGTTATTTATCAGATTATATAAAAATTTATCCAAAAAATTTTTCAAATTCCTTTAGTTCCTTGGTCAGAAATACAAAGAAATAGAACTAAATAAATAGAAGACTGATCTTTCAGAAAACTAATGAAGAAACAAATGCTACTGATGGAGAATAAATGCAGGTAAAATCAATCTGAACATGTTTCTCCTTTTTTAAGTTTAGATAATTGGAAGTAGATTTAAGAACTAGTTTTATTTCAAGTGGGAAAAAATACAGGGAAAAAACCTCACGTTCTTAACTAGCTGATATTCCTTAGCCGCTTTATCACAGACCAGCATTTGTGTTCATCTAACGGCACCCTTTGCTCTACTCATGTTCTCTTTTACTACCTTTTAACCTCTGTGGGTCGTCTCCCTTACATCGATATTCTCATTACTTCCCCCTAAGTCCAGGGTACATACTCCACAAGGGTCTCATGAAATGAGTCAGGAGTCAGTCACACGGATCTAACAGTCCTGACCACAGGGACTCTAACAGCAAATGGTTCTAGAAAACCTGCACATATTCGCAGTCTTTAATTATATTTCTAACTTCAGTCTGAATCTAGGTGTTCTATGTATGACCATCCTGCACTGTGTATTTTAATCAGAGCCATGATAATTATAGAGCTTCACCACACTCATCCACTTTATTATAACCAAGCATTTTAGCAGCAAAGACAGTTTACAAGCTGTCGCTACAATGTCATAGGAAGGGGAGAAATTAGATGCTTTTCTGAAATTTCCCAAATATTTTTTCTTAAAGGAAGATAATTTTTTCTTCAGCTTTAGTGAGTATCAATTTTGCCTATAGTGCTCTTCAACAGATATGTGTAAAAAATCTCATGTAAGAAAATCATTTACATATTTAAAAGAGACAGGAACTTCACTCGTGTCCAGTTTGAGTGGAGAAGGCCTGAGTGCTGCGTTTGCTTCCTGAATGTCTTCTAATTAAGGATGTCTTGTCACAAGAAAGTGACGTATCACAGACACTAGAGCAACAGCTCTGAGGCTGGGCAGAGAGGCGCTGAGCTCAGACGCCGGCACTTCTGGCTGCGTGACTTCGGGCGAACAGAGATGAGTACCTTCCTAAACACGGGGATGGTCAAAGGGCCTCGAAGGGTGCGAGTGATAAATGAGACCGTATTTGTAGAGCTCCTATAAGAGATTCTGCCACATATTAAAATTCCATAAGCATGAACAATCATTATAATTATTACTCTGACACAGACGTCCCACAAATGTCGTCCAGCTGACAAATGTTTGGAGCTGACCTCTAAGGACTGTTTTTGGAACTATATATGTATATCCTCATTTATAAGAACATTACTAGTTTTTATTGGACTACTCATCTTTTTATTTCAAATCCTAATGAATTTTGCTTTATATTCTCCTAATAGTAATCACTATGTACCTCTAATAACCTAAAACATAATAATTAAAAAATAACACTTGACAGCCAGTCACGTTTCATGTTCTTCCTTATTGGACATGGTGAAATTAACACTTGCTGAGCGAGGCTTTTCTTTTGGATGAGAATTGGCTCCCTCAAATTAAATAAGAGGTCAAAACCCTTTTTTATTTTAAGAAGGAACAACAAAGTGGTTGGCATTAAGTTGTGTTGAAAATGCAGACATCCCTAAATCAAATGGAAATCAAATTCTCCTCTCCTTTTTTAAACAATATGACCTTTACTAAAAAGTTTTATAGTGACCCCACCTTCCACCAGAAAAGCCTCTACCCTCTATTTACAGAGGTATCAGGACCAATGGTAAGGACACAGAATCTAACTATACAAAAGGATTGCAGTTCTACCCCATTACTGTCACAAGATGTCAGCTTCAATTCCACACAAGACCCTAACCCCACGGGCCACAAAGATAATGGGGCAACAGTGATGTAAATACTGAAGAGACGCCTCAAGCAGTTTGACCATGAGCTAACAATATTTTGCTTGTCTGAGTTGAAAGCAAAAGCCTTATTTTAACACAGAAGTTCTATTGAAGCTCAGTTTTTACCCATGACCTAAGAAAGCAAGGCGCTGAACGATTCCATATTCGGCTTACTTGCAGAGTCAAGTAAACTAAGTTTTCCCCAAAGCTAAATGCTGTCAATGAAAGGCTGTACTTACATCAGACAAAGATCCACAACTGTTCATCATTTGCACCTCTTTTAATGAACAGATTATATACTTTTTACATTTTTGTGGTTTTCATGGGTTTTTTTGGTGCAAAATGGTTTTCGTATTGTTATGGAGCAAAAATAAATGTTATTTAAGAATAAAACTAAGTTTGGGGAAATTCGTAGATGAGTACTGATTACTATTTCTCTTTTCATGTTTTATTTCTCAATTCTAGCAATGATTTATTCACACACAGACTAAAGACTTTTTTTCCAAATTAAAACTACGAGTAAGTGGAAACATCCACTATTATACCAGGAGAAAATGAGCACATCAAGCATTTTTGCGTGTTTAGCTCACCCCGTTATCTACAACAGGTCTCATACAATTCCTGGCTGAATGAGCGAGACATTTCAAGGACCCGAGGAGAACTCTGCCAGAAACAGGACTACATATCGGAGCAACTGTGTGCACAGCATTGGTTTTTAAGTCATTAATCGCTTAGGTGATTATAACACGGTTTGAATATCTACATTTCAAACAATGCAATAATTAAATTATATTAAAGTTAATTGTATCAAATAAAATGGGATCTCACCTAACTGGTATTTCACACATACAAAATAATATGACTCCCTCCACTGCCTTAAGTGAATGCTTTTCACAACTGCAAGTACATGGGATGGTAAACCGAGGTGTTTTCCTAGTGCTGCAGCTGTTGTGCAAAGAAAGGTAGACTCGTACAGTTAACACACATAAAAATGTGGAAGGAGTCGTATTCAAACCTTTCTTTTTGGATGAAATTATAATCTCTATCAACTATAAACTCAGTTCTTGAATTCTCACTCAGTAGTGGCCACCGTAGTAGTTTTCTAGCAGAGAACACTAGTCAAGAGGACAGACAGGAAGATTTAAACTAATTGCATTTCTGTGATTACAACTGGTGCAAACAACTACCAGTTGTTTGCCTTGAATAACAGTTATCAGGTAAAATAATACCATAGCTTTTGTAAGATGGAAAAATGTATTTAAGACACTACATGTTTAGGAGAAAATAGTTGTTTATGAAGTAGACTGTATCACACAAGTGCAAAAATCAAGATAATTGTTATTCAGAAAATGGATAATCATACTGGGACTAGTCTTTACCTCCACAATAGCCCCCTGAAGTGATCTCCTCCTCAAACACATCAGAGAAGCCCCTTCCTGCATTTAGTTTTGCCAGTCGACCATCAATAAACTGAAATTAAAAAGTGTCAAATATGTTAATTTGCATTTATTTCAAAAGATTACATTTTTACTTTATCAAAAATATTAATATCAGACATATAACTATAAATTACACACAAATGTGCACACACAAACATACACATATGTATGGCAAGAAAATTCTCAGTTGAAATAGCAGGTGCTCAGTGACCAGTGGCTAATTAGCTAAATCACAAACATATAGTACGGACTCCAGTTTCATTAGCAAGAAATAGGAAAGTGCAGTAGTAAAGATCATGGGCTCTGCACAGGCCATTCAACCCAAAGCCTCTGCAGACGAGGCCACACAAACGGACGAGGCCGTGTCCTGCCTCCTTGGCAGCAGCTCCTTCAGGGCCGCCTCAGAGCACTGCTGCAGACACCCCATTAGACCGACCTAGGTGATGCGCTTGAACACAGTCTCCAACATAGTGGGTATCCACCGAACATAAGACATTACTATTTTGAGATTAACTTCATCCAGCGAAAGGAAACACTCCTCATCGAGATTATGTCCTAAAGCATAATAAGGCACCAGATAATTCTGACCCTTGGACAAAAAGTACAATTTACATGATTCCTGGCAGATGTATTGACTGAGTGATCAGAACTCTGAGTACGGATTCGAATACAGTTCAGATAAACTCATGCCGCCTTGACTTGCATAAGGTTGTGTGAAATGATACCTTTGTTCAGTGTTCTTAAAGAAGAAATTGGAGTGGGGAGCAGACGCTCATCGGAAGCACCCCGAGATCCTTTTCCACATGCAGACACCCTGTGGACAGTCTCCCACCATCTGTTCTGCCCCCTCTCCACTCTGTTCCTGCACACATAGCCCATCTAAATCTTGGAGTACTGATACTGCATTTCAAGAAGTACCCTAAGGGGATTACTTTGCTGGCCAGTCCCTGGTGTAAACCAATGATATGTTTTACATACACATTAGTCCTGGCACTTCGTGATTTTTTATTTTGTTGATCAACGGCATCTGAAATTTTTATTTATTGGATTATGAAAAATCTTGTAAAAGTCTTGAGGTTTCTCTGTTCACGATGAAGGCGAAGTACCTTTAAGGCCCACTACATAAGGGGCAGAAGGTCCCACAGGAAAGATCTGAGTGAGGGTTGCAGGGGAGACTTGAAGATTTGGGGATTAACACAACATGTTCAGCTTCACCCTGGAATTAATTAATCCTGGCCACAATATTTTCACCCTAGAAACTTAAAATTTAGCTGAATTAAAATCAAGTAGCTTGAATTTTAAAAATTCTTACACTCTGCCCTAGTTTTCTGTTTAAATGGTTAATGGGCAAAACTAATTGAGAGGAGTTATACAGAACAATACAGTATTCCTCAGGTAGCAGGTTAAGGTAATTACGGCATAAGTTACAACAGTTACAAGACTTTGAGACACAAATCTCTTGCAGACAAAATTAGGGAAGAATGGCAAATGAATCAACGGATTCCTATTCAAAATGTCATTTAACTACCTTTTTATTACCACAGAATGGTTGACCAAAAATGTGGTAAGATGGGTTTAAACATACATAGCCTAAAGGGTACAGTCATGGCTCCTTTTTTACAGGATGAGTTGATCTCATAAGTATTAGAAGTCTTTGAGGACAGGGACAATAGATCACCCACTTTTATGTCCTCGTTATGCTTGCATTGCACAAGGTTTCCAATAGGGTAAATGAAAATGAGTATGGAGTTCGGTGCAGGAAAGGCCGGCCTCACAACTTTGCCACTTGCTGGCTTTACAACCTTGCCATCTCTGAGACTCTGCTTCCCCCCTTGGAAATGCAGAATAATAATAAATAGCCCATGGGAGTTTTTTGAGAGTTAATTAAAATAACCTGAAGTGCCTATATTGTAAACACAGAAAAAATGTTAGTAACAGAGCCCTCTTTTCCCTTCAACCTTTATCAATAGCCGAGCTTCCTGAGTGAAGGATCACCATCTTTCTCATGTATGCATCTTCCGCACCTGGCAGGACGCCTAACATACAGCTTGAAGTGAAGAAATGTTTGCTCAAGAAGCATACTGAAACAATGCTAATGATCATACACTTTGCCAGGCTTTACAGTTAAATCGTTAAGTGTATGGAATTGTTCGTTTCATTCTATGTTGAGATAAAAGGCAGTAACTTATAATGTTGTGTCTTTGCTACATACAATAAATGGCTAATTTGAAAATGAAGCAATTGAAAATGCATGCAAAATTTGACTTGCACACATTTTCAACACAGCAATAAATCAAACTAAAGTGACCTAATTTGATAGACTAAGTATCATTTTGAAAAAAAATAAGGTAAAGCAAAATGATAAATTAAAAGCAATATATTACTGACAAATGAAACAAACTAAGACATCCTTTTAAAGGACTTAATTTGCCTTAAAAGATTACGACTACAAGACTTTTTAAAAGGTTTTCATTTTTATGTTTACTGGAAATAATCCATCCATTTTAGTTGGAGTGGAACAGTTCAGTCTAAAAAGAGATAAATCCCGAAAGTATTTACTGATTATGCATTTTTGAGCATGAGTAACTAGAATGTGTTACTAAACTAGTGATTTGAGCCAACAGAAATTAATCACTTGGTGAAATGTCCCATTATCACTGACTTTGCAAACAATCCTGTCAGTGACAGTCAGACACTTATCAACATATGTACTTAATGAAAATGTTGGTTCTTAAAATAAAAGATTGATTTTGTGCACATATACACACATACAAATACAGACACTAGGAGTGGAATGCTGAAGGTAAGAGTTCTCTCAACTCCTTTTTCCATTTTTCATTCAGTACAGCTTTTCTTCTCCCAGCTGGAGGTGGTTCATGGTCATAACATTTTAATAACTCTGAAGCATTTCATAGTTAGAAAAGATAAGAACATTTTTAGCTACCGTTGTACGGAAATAATTTTGAACTGAAAAATATTACTTGTTGGAAAAGCTACGACTTTCTAAAGTGCTGTTGTAACCTGTCACTTGATTTACAGTTAGATCACTTTGTAAACTTTAAGTAAGTGGAAGACATAAGTTTTAGAAGAATTAATTTGGTATTTCAAGTAATGGAAAGTCACAAACACTGCTAACTATGTGAGTGCAGCACACAGAAAACAAGGGTGCAAACAGATTTTTAAAGGAACTTAACAGTTTGCTTTAAGATGATACTTTTTACATAAAACAATATTTTGCTTTTTATTCTAAAAGTGAAAATAAAGCCTGGAACTAAATATGCTGAACAGTCATACCAAAACATGAATTTCATAGTTAGAAATCTCAAAAAAATTCATAGACATAATTCCATATGTGGATTCCATAATTTTATTATAGATTATAACTAGATAAAATTGCTTTAAACAAGAATATAAGATCATAAGATTCTCAAGATCAATAGAACTATTCCCTGTAAATTATCAATAATTGCAAGAACTGGATTTAATCCTATGACATGATCTTAAAGTAGTATGACAGGTTACAAGACAAATGTTTTTAAGCAGCAAAACAGCTTCTTGCTTTTTGATATTGGTATCACTTAGGTTTTTGAAAGCATTTTTATTGTTAAATAATCATCTTAAAATTTGAGTCCATTTGGAGATATTATCTGTGCTTTAAATGCACTTCAATAAGCAATATTGTGAAATGGAAATGACCATTCGCTACTTCAATTCTTAAAATACAATTAAACATAAAAAGAATGTTTTAAAAATGCAATAAAATATAAAGAATAGACTTGATGGTAAACTTTAGAAAGTATAAATAATATGTTCTGATTCACAGATTAAATGTGAACACACCACCAGTAGTCTAGTAGGAATATTTCTTTCCTGTTAGAGATAAATTGTATGCTTTCCACAATGCTTTAACTCTTCACTAGTCAGTGAATTTCTGACATTTAAATTAAAAATGCAAGGCAAGTTATGCTATGAATCAGTGTTCTAAATACCTTTAGTGGTCTAGACATATGTTATATAAATATTTAATTACAGTTAATCCATCAAAACTCTGAAGATGCCAATTAAATTTCAAAATTCTTATATGGTTCTTAGAGAAATATTTGATTTTTTTTTAAAGAAAAGCTCATAAAGACAATTGTTCTAGACAGAAAGGTTCAATGGTGCAATTCTTTACCAAGCCGGGAAGAGGGAAGATGAGGAATTGTTTCTGTGCTGACATGACAGCCTTTTTCCTGAAGCTGAGCTGCAGGGGCACAGGAGCAACCCAAGGAACAAACCTAGACACTCAAATTCTTTTTTCAGCCTGAAGGAAAAATAGTCGTATCTCAAAAATTTATCTCATATTAGAAACCCTTTCTGAGCACAAAGATAACAAAGAAAGTAGAGCTAAAAAAAAATTAAAATTTTAATGAATCAGAAATCTTTGGCAATTTAAATAAAAAATTTAAACAGCAAAAATTTGAGCATTTAAATTGAGATTTTTCTTGTTTCTTGAGGTTAGACCTGTATGTCCTTAGGCACAGGCATCAAAAGCAAAATCAAACAAATGGGACAATGTCAAACTAAAAGCTGTTATACAGAGAAGGACACCACCAGCAAAATGGGAAGGCAACCTGCTGAATGGGAGAACATATTTGCAAATTATATACCTGACAAGGGGTTGATATTTAAAATATATAAAAAACTCATACAACTCAATAACAAACAAAAAAACAAATAACTGTATTAAAAAATGGGCAGAGGACATGAATAGACATTTTCCCAAAGAAGAAACTCAGACGGCCCACAGGCACATGAAAAGAGGCTCCACATCACTGACCATCAGGGAAACGCCAATCAGAACCGCAGTGAGACGCCACCTCACACCTAAGAGAGTGGCTATCGTCAGAGAGACAAGAAATAGCCAGTGTTAGAATGTGGAGTAAAGAGAACCCCCATGCGCTGTTGATGGGAATGTAAACTGATGCAGCCACTATGGAAAACAATATGGAGGTTTCTCAAAAAATAAAAAATAGAACTACCATATGAATCAGCAATTCCACCTCTGGGTATTTATCTGAAGAAATTAAAAACACTAATTTGAAAAGATGTATGCATACCTCTGTTCATTGCTGCACTATTTACAGCAGCCAAGATATTGAAGCAACCTAAGTGTCCGTCAACAGATGAATGGATAAAGATGTGGTACATACACAATGGATTATTACTCAGCCATAAAAAAAGAAAATTGCCATCTGTGACAACATGCATGGACCAGAGGGCATTATGCTAAGGGAAATAAGTCAGACAGAAAAAGAGAAATCCTTATGATTTCACTCATATATGGAATCTAAAAAACAAAATAAATGAACAAACAAAACAGAAATAGACTCATTGATAAAGAGAACAAACTGGTGGCTGCCAAAGGGGAGAAGAGTAGAGAATGGGAAAAATAGGTGAGGGGGATTAAGAGGTAAAACCTTCAAGTTATAAAATAAATAGGTAACAGGGATGTAATGAACAGCATAGGGAATATAGTCAATAATATTGTAATAAGGCATAGGGAATATAGTCAGTAATATTGTAATAAGTTAGTATGATGACAGATGGTAACTAGACTTACTGTGACCATTACAAAATACTGAATCACTTGTACACCTGAAATTAATATAATATTGTATGTCAATTAGAATTCAGTTTTTAAAAAGCCCTTATGATGCTTAAGTATCTAATGGAGGGAGAGTAATCGCATGAAATAAAAAATGTAATAGCTTACGTAATATGTTAGTATGAGGAGTGTCGGAAAAGAAGGCAGAACTGCCCAAGGGGGGTGGGGGAGTATCGGGAAGGAACTTTAAATGGCACAGTCAGGTGGACATCGTGACGAAGACGGCGTCTGAACCCAGACTGAGAGCACGAGGGGGTGGGCCAGGCGGTGCACAGAAGGAGAGGGCCCCGGAGAGGGGCCGCCAGCACCCACAGCGTGCTAGCGCAGGAGTCAGCATGTGGCCACAGAGGCGCAGGAAGCCCTGGGTGCCCAGAGAAAACCGTCGACCACGACGGCTCTTGTCACTGAGACCCACCACCTGCCGTCTCCACACTCTGACTGCCAGACAATTCTATTTCCCCTTTAGTCCCTTCACTCTTCCACTTCATATCCTCTTTCTCCTTAAATGTCCAACACCTCCCCCAGTCTCTCAGTAGATGAACTTGCTTCTTAAATTCAATTCAGACCAAAAAAAACCCCCACAAAAATCCTGAAGCAATTAAAAGAGAAATTCTGCCGGCCCTACGCATCCCATCTACCCTCATGCTGCCTTCTTTCCTGTTGCATAAGAAGAATCCGGCTCCTCACAAGGATCAGATTTTTCCTCCTTTCTCCTGAATGTAGTTTTCTTTCTCTACTACATCACCCTACAGCCTGTAAGTGTGTTATTTCTCCTCTTGACCCCATTTACCTCTAGCTGGGTCCACTTCTATGTTCCTCTTCACAGTAAAACGCAAAAGAGCTTCAGCACCGGTCTCCACGCCACGTCCTCCCGTGCTTCGACCACAATTCCCTCCCTAACCATTCAGCAAAACTGCTCTTGCTAAGGTCACAATATCTCCATGTTACTAAATCCAATAGTCAATTTTGAGTTCTTATTTTAATTAACTTGTCATGAGCACTTGACAGTGTTATCTCTTCCTCTCTGCTGTTCCTTCTCCACTCGGCTACAGAGATGACTGCCCTCAATTCTCCTGTCCCACTGGCCACTCACTCTCTCTTGGCCTCCTCTGCTGTTACCCGACCTCGGGCCTCTTGTCATTTCTATCTATACTCACTCTTTCAGCATTCTCACTTCGTTTCCAGTCTAATGCCTTCAAATACTACCTACATGCAGAGGGCTCCCAAATTTCTGTCTCCAGTCTAATTTCTCCTCGGCGTCTGCCTGACCAATATCCTACGTGGATGTCAAGTAAACATCTCAAACTAAAATGCCCAAAACTGAACCCTTTCTTCCCACCAAAACCTCTCCTGCTCACAATCTTCCCCATTTCAATAAAGTGACAGCTATAACCTACCAGTATCTCAGATGAGAAATCACAGACTCACCTGTGACTCTTCCTCTCACACTGCAAATTAAATCTTTCAGAACATCCACTGACTTTATCTTCAAAACAGACCCACAATCTGACCAGCGCTTATGATATCTTCCATTAACCAGCTCCAAAATTCCACCACTTCTCACCTAAACTCCAGCAACAGCCTTCTAAGTCTCTCTGCCTCCCACTCTGTCCACCGTCAGGAAGTCACTCAAATGCCACCTTCTCCATGAAACCCACACTGACTGCACTATTTTAAACTGCAGTTCCACCTTGAGACCTGGTATTCTCCCTCCCCTGTTCTGTTTATTTTTCCATAGCACTTAATTGTCTTTGAACATTCTAAAGAGTTTATTATTGTCTGTTCCCCTCCTACTAGAAATAAAAGCTTCACAAAGTCAGAAAGTCTTTTCTACTTTGTTCTCCGATGTATTCGAGCACCCAGAACACAATTTAGTTTACAGTAGACACTCAAATTATACTACTGAATAGGAATGAATAAAAAATACTTAGCTAAGCATTTCTAAAAATTTAGTGTGCATACTTTGATGGTATTTCAGAAATAATATAGATTCCTGGTTTTAATCCAGGCCTCCTGAATCAGAAATTTTGAAGCTAAGGCTCAAAAACACATCTGTAGTAGACTTTCTAGGTAAATCTGAGGCAATGGCTTGAGACCACAATTAGGATACTGATTTAAATTAGTTAACAAAGATGCACACATTCTTTATGTTGATTAGCCATGTTCCCTTGGGCACACCTTCCTTGTGCCAGTCTCTGTATCTTCCCTACGTCACACTGTATTTTCATTCTTTTTCATGTTATGAAACATGTGCTTGATACAATTACCATTTCCCATCCATTCATGTCAAATGCTTCCCACTACTCCCAAACTGTTGAATCTTTAGTACTAGTGATGCATGTGTTGATCCTTAGCTACAGGTTACATATCATAAATAACTATCATGCTTCCTTTAAAAAAGATTAATAGGAAAATGTGGAAATTTATAAGAATTTATTATTTATGTTAAAAGCTTTCTAAAATCTTCCAAAATCTCTAGCTAACATGAAAGGAAAACATTTGGCTTCTGACCCACTCTTTTATCCAGTATCTTATTAAGTCCGAGAAAGTGGGTCAAAGCATCAAATACAGAGTGCTCAGGGTCTCACGGAGCTCCCCCTCCCACACACACTGTTGTGGGAGTTCAGGCTTAAATTATAGATGTAGCTTAATTTAAACAGTAACACTTAAATCCAGAGTTTTATCACAAAATGAGTACCATTATATTTAGTTAAAAAAATCTCTATCTACTAAAATTGTCAAAACACTTTCATGCCTATTCCTTATGAAGGAAGTCAGCAGTTTTTAATTTGATTTATTTAAAAATATTAAGTGTCTTTTAGATATTAGGATACAAAACACTTTAAAAATGATCCCTGTTTTTACAGAGTCTACAATTCAAGAAGGAGTTAAACAACTCAGTGAACATTATATGGGGTGCACATCTAAACTGCTAAAAGGAGAGGAATATATAGGAGACTGGGGGTGTCAATAAACCGGAAAGGCACATGTGAACTGGGTCTGAGAGGATGGCTGAGCTGGACAATGTAAAGGGAGAGAAAGTACCCAAACCACGGAAGAAGAAAAGAACAAGCACACATTCATTTATTCATCTATTCCTGGAGGGACAGTAAATCTGCATGGCTCCCCAGATGCCAATCCTGATTCTGTCACATACTAGCTACTATGTAAACACTCAGCCATTACTAATTTAGATTTATGACCTAAAAAGTGGCTGTAAAATGGTTATTGTGAAAATTAAACGAGATTAGATAAAACATTCAAACAGCACTTAGCATAAGTCAGTAGTCGAAAGTCTGATCTAATTACTGTCATTCATCTCCCACTATTTATTAAGCATCTATTACAATCCAAGTTCAGAAGCTTGAAGACATGAAACCATTTTCAAAGACCTCACAGAGACTGTTCAGAATGGCTGCAGAAAGGTATCTGGAGAAGTATGGGAGGAAAGATGGGCGAAGCGGAAGCCAGAGATGAAGGATTTTGTGTGCTAGGCCAGTGACTTGAACTTCATCCTAAATATAATGGGAAAGACAAGAAATGTGTTTTTCAGAAAGAACACTCTCCAAGCAGAATGGAGGACGGCTGAGAGGACCCACGGTTGGCCAGCCACCGAGGCTGGAGAGGACAGCACAGAGGTGCCTGGCACAGCACAGATATTCAGGCGATGACTGTGAGAGTGGACGGACAAACAGAACGTGTTCCAAGTAACTGAAAACAGGACAGTCAGCGGTGAGGGAGGACATCAGAGGGATGGATTACCCTGACACTGAACGAATGTGGAAACTCGTAACTGAGCAAAGTTCTAAGGGAACGGCGAGCATGCAAGGCAAGGGCGGGCTGGTGCCAGGGCTGACGTCTGAGCAGGCTGTGGAGGAATGACAGGAAGGACACTGATACCCGTGGTGTGGAACAGCATCTGCTAAACCTCGCTTTGTGAATGGTGTGCCTGAAGGAATATTCAGTGTGTCTGGACATTGTATCACGATCAGAAACCGGGCAAGGATTTCAAGCCCAGCGAGAGACCAAGCACCTTAGAGTGTGTGGTGACCTGAGAAAAGGGCAGAACCAGGTTAGAGACCCGAGTCTGCTCGGTCCCAGAGCCGACACCATCAGACAGCGGGGCTGGCATGTAACCAGGGGCACACGGTGGTGAGAGCAGGAGGCCAGGAGCTCTGTGGAAGAAGGGGATCTAATCGAAAACAATTTTCCTTGAAGATGAAGGGAGGAGGGGGATAATTTAACTAGCAGCTTATTTTAAATATTTTCACTTAAGATAAACACAGCTATACTGTGGTACAGAATGCACAGTATGTACAGATGTTTTAGAAAAATACAGAAGGTTTCATGAAATATTGTGCTTTTCGGGGGACTCCTCTGGCCACATTCTTCTTCTAAAAAATGGGTTTTCTTCTGCCACGTAGGTACTTTGTTTAATGGAAAATTTTGAGAAAGACACATTTATATTATGTAATGAAAGGTGGGAAGGCTTTTAGAGGAACATTAAAAGAGATTTTACGAATTTGAATGACCCTAACATTTTCCTCCCTGATAATAAATAACAATATTGTTAGAATATGGACAAGAATTATTTTGGAAAATAATGTATCTATTGTAATATATTTGAGCTTCTTCACTATTATACACATTTCTTATCACTAATGTAGGCTGCCAGCTAAAAGAGGACTTCTACTCAGTGAGACCCCTTAAGCTTGTAGCTATAGATGAGGCTCTTGGGTTAACATACTGAACTCAGTCATGATCGTTAGCATTGGAAGTGTTAACAAAATAAGTAAAAAAGACTTTAGTTCCCATGGCCTTAATAACAAACAAGACACACAAGAAATAAATTCCCTTATTGTGTTAGTGCAATATGAGATAAAGGAAAGAGACATAAAAATAATGGCTTAACTCCGTAAAGCTGCTTGCTAGAGAGATGGCGATGTCAGAGTTGAGGATTTAAGAAGCTGTTTCTGGGATTCTTTCCAAATCCATTATCTAAAGAGGAATTTATCCAAATGGAACCTACTGTCATCTGTCTAAGTTGTGTTTATTTCATGATATCAAGGAATGTTAGAGCTGAAAGGTAATGCAAACTTAGTGACCTGTCAGCCTAACTCGTTACAGATGTAGAAACCGAGGCCTAAAGAGGTTGTCAACTATCAATGAAAACACAGCCTATTATTGGCTAACTCAGAAACATTAAAGATATGTTTTTACATACTACTTCAATAATTTAAGCAATTCATAGTTTAAGTAATAATGATAAAGCCAACTACCAGAACAGCCCCAACTTGATGGTCCCTCCCAAGTGCCCCGCCCCCGAGGGAAGACCACAATCATTTCAGCTCATCCTTTCCTCATCTGTCTTTATAATTCACGTTTCCCTAAATAATACACTATTTCATTTTTCTTGCTGTTGAACATTACATAAAAGGACTCCTTACATTAATTCATTGATGGTTTGTTCCTTTCGTTTATTTCATTCACATCCCGTTTTGCTGTAGCTCACTCGCTCATTCATTTCCCTGCTGCACAGTATTCTACTGTATGAATGTTAACAATTCATTCATATTAATACTGACGAATATCTAAGATTACTGATGAATACCCAAGATAAGTATTTTGCTATTATAGCAATTTTGGTCAAAGATTTTTGGTGCACAATTTAGAGTGAAACTGGTGGACCATAAGCAATTTGCATGTTGACTTCAAACAGCAGTGCCAAAGCATTTTCTAACCAACTTGTGCCAACTTAGAGCCCCACGAACAGTTACATTTGGTCCTTGCTCATGCCTTTGCCACATGTTTGCTACTGTCAGGTTTTTAATATTGGGCCACTCTGGTGGTATGAGGTGGTATTTCTTTTTTTAAATTTTGGTATCATTAATATACAATCACATGAGCAACACTGTGATTTGAGGTGGTATTTCATTGTGGTTTTTATTTGATGTTTTCTGATTAAAATGAGGTTGAGTATCTTGTATATCTTTATTAGCCATTCATGTATCTTTATTTGCATGTGTTTATTCACATCTTTTGCACAATCAAGAAGGAATTTGTGGGTTTTTTTAGTATCCTAGATTCTAAATCTGTGGATGGTTCATAAATACTGTAAATATGGTATCTTGGGTGATCTAAAGTTCTTAATTTCAATGAAGTCAAATTTATTAAGCTCTTCTTTGTCTTAAGAAACTTGTCTCTATTGTCAAAGTAATGAAAATAATGTCAATTTGACGTCTTTCTTTCTAAATCCTGATACTTTTTCTTTTTTTGGCTAAATTATACATGCTAGGAATTCCTATGGTAATAGGTGCCATCTTTCTTGCTGGAAACTTTCAGTGTTTCAATGTTAAGCACAATGTTTGTTGAGAATCTTTAATCATCCATTTAAAAATTTTTTTATCATGAATTTTATGAAAATTTTTTGCATCTGTTGAGATGATCAAATGATTTTTCACCTATAAGTTAATGTGGTAAATTACAATTGTAGATTCTAATGTGCTAATGCCATTTAATGTCTAGGATAAATGCGACATGCTCATGAAGTGGTGTCCTTTTTATTATTGCTAGAAACTGCTGTAAGCATTTTGATTAATTTTTTCCATCTGTGACCATGAGTGAGCCCACCTTATAATGTCCTCTTCTCATGCTGTCTTAGGTTCTGGAATCAAGATTATCTTAGCCTTACAAATAAACTGAAGAGGATCTCCCTTCTGTCATAATCAATGTGGGAGTTTTTTGGATTCTGAATTGGGACCATCTGATTCTCAAATATGTGGAAGAACGTGCCTGTTTCATACAACAAGTATTTTTTAAATTTAATCCACATATTCATATTTTGCTCTTCCTTCCTCTTTGTATCTCAGACTGCCCACCCTGGATTTGAGAAAACTTTCTTTCTCCCTAAAGTACTCCCTTTAAGGATTTCATTGTGCTATTGGTCAGGGTTCGGCCAGAGAAGCAGAACCTGAAGAAGAGTTGACAGACAGAGAGACAAAAAGACACACATTTATGAGGGAGGAAAAAGATGGTGACAGAAGAAGTGAGGCAGAAACCTCCTCCCAAAACCATATGTAAAACAAAAATACAGCAAATACAACTAATCCTGAAAGAGCGACCCAAAGACTGCAGAAGGGACTGCCTACCTGTGGGGAAAAGAGAAGACCTCACAGAAAAGTGTAAAGTAGCAAAACCGTGATCCAGCAGGACCCAAGCCCTCCCCCCACCTCAGCTCACAGGCGGGAGGGAAGGGAAAAGGAGCAGGGATGGAGTAGAGACACAGGACTGCAAAACACCCAGCCCTGGAGATCTGCTCCAGGGGCACAAACCCACATTACATGGTGCTCTGGAGACCAGTGGGGTTGGAAAGCAAATAGGCAGGATACTCAGAGAGACTGAGATTCTAGCCGTGTGTGGAGAACAGGTATCCACAATTGGCCACTCTGGGACAAAAGAAAGACGGGCACTTTGAAAGGCCTCCCAACAGTGAGAGGGGCACTAAGAGGCAGAGATTACACAGAGCTCCCAGCTCAGGAGAAAGGACAGGTGGACAAAATTATCCTGGCACACTCAGCCTAGCATGCTGGGAATTTTCAGGAGCTTCAGACATTCCATCCCTGTGGCTGGCAGTGCAGAGCTGAGGCCCCCACTGCTGTATGCAGCCTGCCGCTCCTTCCTCCCAGCAGGCACTGGTCCACACAACTGCTGCCCCCACCATCGCTCCAGGTGCCAGGCAGATCCAGAGAGTAGGGCTTCTGGGTACTACAGGGCACTGCCAACACAAAGATATTATTCCACAGTAATCATTAGAAATATGAAAAGGCATAAACATTTTCTACAAACTAGAATCCAATAAACACCAGAAAGAGGGCTAAATGAACTTCTTGATAAAGATTTCAAAACAAAAATCACATAAACATGCTCATGAAGCTACAGAAAAATATTCAAGATCTCAGAGAAGACCTCAAAAAAAAAAGATAGAAACTATGAAAAATACAGTATCTGAAATGAAATGTACAATAGAGGGATTTAAAAGCAAATTAGATGAGGTAGAGGAGATGGTAAATGAAATACGAATTAGAGAAGAGAAAGACAAAGAAACTGAGGTACAGAGAGAAAAAGGATCTCTAGGAATGAAAGAATAAAAAGAGAGCCGTGTGACCAATCAAAATGGAACAGTATTTGTACTATAGGGGTACCAGAAGAAGAAGAGAGAGAAAAAAGGACAGGAAGTCTCTTTGAGGAAATAATTGCTGAAAACTTCTGGGGAATGAAATAGTCTCTCAGGTCACGGAAGTGCAGAGGTCTCCCAACACAAGGGACCCTAGGAAGACAACACCAAGACATATAGTAAATAAAATGGCAAAGATCAAGGACAAGGAGAGAGTGCTGAGAGCAGCCAGAGAGAGAAAAAAGATCAAGTATAAAGGATAGCCCATCAGGCTATCAGCAGACTTCTCAGCAGAAACCCTACAGGCCAGAAGGGACTGGCAATGATATATTTATGCAATAAAACAGAAGGGCTTCCAGTGAAGAATACTCTATCCCACAAGATGATCATTTAAATTTGAAGAGGAGATTAAACAATTTCCAGATAAGCAAAAGTTGAGGGAATTTCCCTCCCACAAACCATCTCTACAGTATATTTTGGAGGGACTGCTATAGAGGGATGTGCTCCTAAGGTTAAATAGCTGTGACCAGAGAAAATGAAACCACAGTGAAGGAAGTAGACTAATTAATTACTAAGCAAATAGAAAATTAAATCACCTATTTACAAAGTTAGTGAAGGGATACACACAGAGTTCAGAATATGACACTTAATATATAAAGAGTGGAGGAGGAGGGGGGAAGCTTTAGATTATGTTTAAAAAATGTAATAAGTGAGTTGAGACAGACTGGTAGACACTAAAGAAGCTTCCCTTGAACCTTTGGTAACCATGAATCTAAAGCCTGTAAGGGCAGTAAATATGTATCTTTCAGTAATCACCCTAAATGTAAATAGACTGAATGCACCAATCAAAAGACATAGAGTCACAGAAAGGATAAAAAATAAGACCCATCTATATGCTGCCTACAAAAGACTCACTTCAAACCCAAAGAAAATACACAGATGAAAAGTAAAGGGATGGAAAGACATATTTCATGGTAGGGAGAAAAAAGCAGGAGTTGCGGTACTTGTATCAGACACAATAGACTTCAAAACAAAGAAGTAACAAGAGACAAAGAAAGACATTACACAATGATAAAAAGGTCAGTCCAACAAGAGGATATAACCATTATAAATATCTATGCACTCAACACAGGAGCATCTACATATCTGAAACAAATACTAGCAGAATTAAAGAGGGAAACAGAATGCAATGCATTAGTTTTAAGAGACTTTAATACACCACTCACTCCAAAGGACAGATCAACCAGGCAGAAAATAAGTAAGGAGACAGAGACACTGAACAACACATTAGAACAGATGGACCTAACAGACATCTATAGAACATTCCACTCAAAAGCAGCAGGATACACATTATTCTCAAGTACACATGGAACATTTTCTAGAATAGATAACATACTAGGCCACAAAAAGAGCCTCAGTAAATTCAAAAAGATTGAAATTGTGCCAACCAGTTTCTAAGACCACAAAGGTATGAAACTAGAAATAAATTATACAAAGAAAACAAAAAAGCCCACAAACACATGTCAGCTTAACAATATGCTCTTAAATAATCAATGGATCAACGACCAAATTAAAACAGAGATGAAGCAATATATGGAGACAAATGAAAACAACAACTCAACACCCCAAAAAACCTGTGGGATGCAGCTTCTCTTAGAAGGCACTTCTAAGAGAAAATATATTGCAATACAGGCTTCCCTCAAGAAAGAAGAACAATCCAAAATGAAGTCTAAACTCACAATTAATAAAACTAGACAAAGAAGAACAAATGAGGCCCAAAGTCAGTAGAAGGAGGGACATAATAAAGATCAGAGCAGAAATAAATAAAATTGAGAGAGAATAAAACAATAGAAAGAATCAGTGAAACCAGGAGCTAGTTCTGAGAGAAAATAAATAAAACAGATAAACCCCTAGCCAAACTTATAAAGAAGAAAAGCGTGTACACACATAAACAGAATCAGAAATGAGAAAGAAAAAATCACTATGGACACCACAGAAATACAAAGCATTATTAAAAAATACTATGAAAAAATTACATGCCAACAAATTGGATAACCTAGAAGAAACAGACAACTTTCTAGAAAAATACAACCTTCCAAGACTGACTCAGGAAGAAACAGAAAATCTGAACAGACCAATTACCAGCAATGAAATTGAACTGGTAATCAAAAAACTACCTAAGAACAAAATCCCTGTACCAGATGGCTTCACTGCTGAATTTTATCAAACATTAAAGAAGAGCTAATACCCATCCTCCTTAAAGTTTCCAAAAAGTAGAAAAGGAAGGAATACTTCCAAACTCATTCTATGAGCCCAGCCTCACTCTAATATCAAACCAGCAAAGACACCACAAAAAAGAAAATTACAGACCAATACCCCTGATGAACATAGATGCAAAAATACTCAACAAAATATTTGCAAACCGAATTCAAAAAAAAACAGCAAAAAGATCATCCACTATGATCAAGTGGGATATATTCAAGGGATGCAAGGACGGTACAATATTCGAAGATAAATCAATACCATATACCACATCACAAAAAGGACAAAAATCACATGATCATCTCAATAGATGTTGAAAAGGCATTTGACAAAACTCAACATCCATTCATGATAAAAACTCTCATTTAAAATGGGTATAGAGGGCAAGTACCTCAACATAATAAAGGCCATATATGACAAACCCACGGCCAACATCATATTGAACAGTGAGAAGCTGAAAGCTTTTCCTCTAAGATCAGGAACAAGACAGGGATGCCCATTCTCACCACTTTTATTCAACATAGTACCTGAGGTCCTAGCCACAGCAATCAGACAACACAAAGAAATAAAAGGTATCCAGATTAGTAAGGAAGAAGTTAAACTGTCACTACTTGCAGATGACATGAAATTGTACATAAAAACCCTAAAGAATCACCAAAACTATTAGAACTAATAACTGAATTCAGCAAAGTTGCAGGATACAAAATTAATACACAGAAATCTGTTGTGTTCCTATACACTAACAACGAACTAGCAGAAAGAAAAATCAGGAAAACAACTCCATTTACAATTGCATCCAAAAGAATAAAATACCCAGGAATAAAACTAACAAAGGAGGTGAAAGACCTATACCCTGAAAAGTAAAGACACTCATGAGATAAATTAAAGAAGACACCAATAAATGGAAATACAATGGATAGGAAGAGTTAATATTGTCAAACGGCATCCTGCCTAAAGCAATCCACAGATTCAATGTAATCCCTATCAAAATATCAACAGCATTCTTCAACAAACTAAAACAATATTTCTGAAATTCATATGAAACCACAAAAGACCCCAAATAGCCAAAGCAATCCTGAGAAGAACAAAGCTGGGAGGATTATGCTCCCTGAGTTCAAACTGTACTACAAAGGCTACATTTATCAAAACAATTTGGTACTGACAAAGAAACAGACCCAAGGATCAATGGAACAGAATAGAGAGCCCATATATACACCCACGCATAGATTGCCAATTAATATACTATAAAGGAACCATGAATACACAATGGGGAAATGACAGCCTCTTCAACAACTGGTGTTGGCAAAACTGGACAGCTACATGTAAAAGAATGAAACTGGATTACTGTCTAACTCTGTACACAAAAGTAGACTGAAAATGGATCAAAGACCTGAATGTAAGTCATGAAACCATAAAACTCATAGAAGAAAACATAGGCAAAAATCTCTTGAATATGAACATGAGCAACTTTTTCTGAACACACCTCCTCAGGCAAGGGAAACAAAAGTGAAAATAAACAAATGAAACAACATCAAACTAAAAAGCTCTGTACAGCAAGACACCATCTGTGAGATGTGTCTGAGAACAAAAAGGCATCTTACAGTATGGGAGAATATATTTGTAACGACTTATCCAATAAGGGATTAACATCCAAAATATACAAAAAGCTCACAAGGCTCAATACCCAAGAAACAAATAACCTGATCAAAAAATGGGTAGAGGATCTGAACAGACACTTCTCCAAAGAAGAAATTCAGATGGCCAAAAGGCATGTGAAAAGATGCTCCACATTGCTAATCACCAGGGAAATGCAAATTAAAACCTCAATGAGGTATCACCTCACACCAGTTAGGATGGCCACAATCCAAAAGACAAGGAACAACAAATGCTGGCAAGAATATGGAGAAGGGGGAACCTTCCTACACTGTTGGTGGGAATGTAGATTAGTTAATTGTTGTGGAAAGCAAAATGGAGGTTCCTTAAGAAACTAAAAATAGAAATAGCATTTGACTCAGTAATTCCACTTTCAGGAATTTACCCAAAGAAAACAAGATCCCTGATTCAAAAAGACATACGCACCCCTATGTTTATCGCAGCACTATTTATAACATCCAAGATATGGAAGCAACCTAAGTGTCCATCAGTAGATGAATGGATAAAGAAGATGTGGTACACATGGAATAATATTCAGCCATAAGAAATAAACAAATCCTACAATTTGCAACAACATGGATGGAGCTAGAGGGTATTATGCTCAGTGAAATAAGTGAGGCGGAGAAAGACAAGTACCAAATGACTTCACTCATTTGAAGAGTATAACAACAAAGCAAAACTGAAGGAACAGAACAGCAGCAGACTCACAGACTCCAAGAAGGGACTAGTGGTTACCAAAGGGGAGGGGTGGAGAGGGAGGGAGAAGGGGATTAAGGGGCACTATAATTAGCACACACAATATAGGTAGGTCAGGGGAAGGCGGTACAGCCTGGAGAAGACAAGTAGTGACTCTATAGCATCTCACTACGCTGAGGGACAGTGACTGCAAGGGGGGCTGAGGACTTGATAATATGGGTGAATGTTGAAGCCACAATGTTGTTCATGGGAAACCTTCATAAGATTGTATATCGATGATACTTAAAGTTTTAAAAAAAAGACACACATTTATAAATTTATTACAAGGAACTGGCTTACATGATTATGGGGGCTGGCTAGGCCAGTCTGAAATCCATAGGACTGACTGGTGGTCAGGAAGAAAAGTTGTGGGCAGGCCGCACCCACAGGCAGGTGCTGAGGCTGGCGACCGCACGTGGAATTTCTTCTCTTCCCCAGGGAAACCTCAGTCGTTTTTACAAGGACCTCCAACTGACTCAGACAGGCCTACCCAGATTATCTAGGGTAATCTGGGATGATCTTCCTTATTAAAACTCAAATGATTAGTAGGAGTTTTAATTACATATGTAAAAACAACTAGATTCGCTTTTGATTGAATAACCTCACCAAGCAGACTCATTGATAAAGCGAACACAAGGGCAAACTCAGCGTTTCATGGGCAATGTTCCCATGTTGCTGTTTTAATTAAGAGGTACTTTCACTGGCACAGAACTCTAGGTATTTCTCCTCAACACACAGACTATCTGGCAGTACCCTCTCGATTCCATTATTGCTCATGTGAAGTTAGCTGTCAGTACATGGCTCCTTTTAAGGTAACCTATCTTTTCTCATTATTTAAAAAACCTTCCCTCTTTGATGTTTTAGAGCTGCATATAAACATCGAATAAAGAGGGAAGGTTTTATTCAACAATAGAAACTCCTTAACAGGAATCTTTAATTCTTTTCAGGGCTCTCTTCAAGGACCACTTGCTTAAGGGTCATAACATGATAACAAGTTCAAGAATACGGCCAGGTGGCTCATGTAAGACTATCCAAGTTGTCCGTATGTGGGATTCTAGTTTGACGGACTAATTTTCATATTTTACATTTAGTCTTTTTGACCAAGTTATGCTTTAAAAAATCCTGCACAGACTTGTATGTTGTTAATGTAATTCCCCTAAGAATGAGGCAGACACTCCAATTTCCTGAGCCTCTACACTATAACACATAATGCTGACATATACACACATTAATTCACGTAAACTCTGCTGTGACCCCATGAGGTAGATGGGGATACTTCTGTTTTAAAGCAAAAGAAACAATTATGAACAAATGAACAAACAGCTTTAAGTGACGAAGCCAAGACTAAACCCAACTCCACCTGACTCCTGAAAAATACATGCTTTTTGTAACTACATTAAAATATTTTACTGCATCTGAACTTTATCTAACAATAAGACTCTACTTACAGAGTCTTATGGTTAAAGGGAATTAATAAATTAGATATTCTACCCATTCCATCCTTGACCCCTACATAATTTGATCTTCACAACTCAGTTTTGACAATGGGATACAATTGAGTGTATACAAATACAAAGAGTGCTAATACCTAACTCAACACGCATGCACTGGAAGACTCGGTTGGGACTGAACTGCTATATACTTCAGCACTTATAAAGACTATCACTTGAGCCTCGTCACAACCTTAAGAAGAAATTCAGTCTATACTGGCGCTCTCCAGGAACAAAGAGCTCCAAAGGTAACCCACTTCAGTTTTGGAAATTCACAAGACATCTCTGATCTTGAAACACACCAAACCTGGTTCTGTTCCTTAAGGCTGTGTACTGGGTACATCTAACCCTTTCTTTAAGGTAAACCTTCACATATTGGAAGGCAGTTATATCCCCTACAGGGTATTTTCTAACTCTGATTATTCTTTAAAACTTCCTCAGAATACTCAGCATATAGATAAAGGTATTAGATTTGTCACCATCAAATTAAATTACTTACCAAATTGGAAGGTTATTTTGAGTTATATAGTTTTTCCTTCCCAACAGTCCAAAGGTACTTCTATTAGACTGTCAGCTTCTTAAGGGTATTACTGAGTTTTTACTCATGTTTATATTCTGGCCCTGAGCACAGTTTATAGCACACTGTAGATCCTCATTAAATGCTGAATTCATATAACTAACGTGACACTTAAGATTATCAAGTGTTAAGAACTTAATTTAAATCAGATAAACAGAAACTCAAGCCCAAATTAAGGGACTTTTTGTAATCACACAGATGGAATGAGAAAACCAGTAACACATTTTTGTCACATGTCTGGAAGCCAAGTTCCAAAAGGCAGGCGGGGTCCACTCTCACCTGCTTAAAAAGCTGGAGGTTGACTGCAGTCTCCAAGAACTGTCTCATCAGACTGGAGCGGTGCTTTACAAAACTCTCCTCACAGAAGGTGACAGGCTCGCCCTAGATAGAAATACAAACATTTTTTAGGGTATCAACAGAAAGAGAGAACCAGTCTCTCTAAAGAGGCACAAGAGCCACAGAGGAAGTGTAGGACAGTTCAACGTCAAGGGGCTCAAAGTCCAGGAGGAGTCAAACAGACCCTTAAAAGTAATAGCTGGACTTCAAGTCAGTAGAAATACTCCACCAACAAGCCCCTGCTAGGACTTCCTGACCAAGGGTCCCATGGCCTCTAAAAATTGCTCAATTGCTTTCCCTAAAAGTAAGAACAAATCCCCTGTAAACAAAGATTTCATATCATTAGATTGAAGTATGAGTATTAAAAACAACATGCATATCTGAAAAAGCCCAACAATTATATTTTCATCCTGATTAGAAAACATTCTTATATAAAAATTGCTGCATGATTTTTGCCATTTACATTATGATTAATTTCTTTTTAAATTAATTAACAGGTCTATAGTCACATTCTTGTCATCCCTGCAAATAAAATTCTGATTGGATGCTCTCTGGCGTAAGTCTCACCTGGCATCTGTCTTAATTTATCCTATTTGCAAAATAATCATAAATCTGAAAGTGTCTTATGGCAGCTTATGCTCCACCAGATGCTCCTCCCCCAAACTGGTGAGAACTTAAATTCTGAACATAGATTCCACTCACTCTATTGATTACCATGCATGACCTGAGAAAATCATCTCTCACTGGCTTCTCTTTACCCCCCTGCTGTTTCTCTCAACAGCCTAAATAGTCCCCTTGCCCATTCAATACATATAAAGGTAAGTGACTGAAATTTATGATCAAAATGAAAATGGATTAGTGACAATGATTTATTCATTATAATGGATCTTGTAGCATCTTTATGTTGCAAAAAGAAGGAAAAAGTGAGCCTATTCACCTTCTAATAGAACTTTAAAAAATTTTTAATTATAATTTAAAGAAAGACCAAATGCCTTGATTACAGGTACTTTTAAGTAAAGTTGTGAAAATTGGTTCTTGCATGAATAAAATAACAAGACAGTCTGTATAATCCAACTTTTACCACTGCCTCGTGGGAGTTAACAACACTACATACCACACTATTTCGTACAGTAGCCATTAGTCACATGTAGCTATTTAAGTTAAAATACACTAAAATTAAATAAAATTAAAAATTCAGTTCCTCAGTCGTACTAGCCACATTTGAAATACTCAGGAGCCACAAGTGAGAAGTGGTCACTGTATTAGCACATATATGGAGCATTTCCTTTATCACAAAAAGTCTTCTTGGATGGCACTGCTATAAAAGGAAGAAAATAAAATTTAAACAAATGATTAGAGAAGACAACTCAATAATTGCTGTCACCTATCATCAGCCAGTGATCCATCAAAGTGACATCATACATTTTTACACTGTTGACATTCTTAAGTGTTATACATAATTTTTAAATATGTATTTTAAAAATTGGATTAATTTACATAAATGTATTTTGGATAATCAAAAACACTCTGTATTTCCACTATCACAGAACTTAGAATCTAACAGTGAAGGGACACAATAAACTGGCCATCTTGTTAAAGATTAAGGTCCATTGTTTCTGTATCCCTTTCATTAACACCACATCTAGTTACACTGGGAGCCCAATAAATGTTTAAAAGTAAGTGAAACAGCAAGCTAAGCCTTGCTCTGTAAGACATCTTTTCAAAAGTAAATACAAAGTTTAAAAATAAAATCTTGCCTCTAATGACAGCTCCAGCTACTCACTGCTATTGCAAAGTGATCAATGCTATTGTTTTTATGTGGATTTTCCCCCTAACATGTGAGATGTATGTTATTACTGTCTAGATATGTCTACAAGTTGCCATTAACATTGCAGAAGTCTTCAAGTATGAAGTTCTATCACCAACTGAAATAGTCTTCAATTCAAAAATAAAGTTCTGTATCTCCGATGAAAAGTTTAGACTTCCCAGGTTACAAGCAAGCACTGTGTGGACTGGCATGGAAGGCAGGAGGAAGGAGAGCCTCCGGTGGGGAAAGTGGATGAGAACAAAGTCCACCTGTGCTGGCCAAGAGCCGGGCGCGACTTAGTCATCAGCCTGTGGGAGTTATGAGGGAAGAACTCTGTCCTGATTAATTTTTCAGCCATTGCTTTCAGTCTTTCAAGAGCAAGTTCAGATTTGCTGTCTGTCCATCCATTTTAATACCAATCATGGTGAAAGCCTTGAACAGAACCTTCAACTGATTAACACAGTCTGTTTATGAAGAATCTTTGATAACATCTGTGACAAAGACCTGACACATCAGAATTTTCTCCTGGGGAAAGAAAATTAAGTCTTGATTAACAATGCTCTAAAGCCTTATGCATTAATACACAGGAGTCTCAATTACTGTCATTCTCGCTGGTGCATGCTAAGAATCACGTTATCAATGACTCCTCAGTATGAGTTCTTTTAAGTCCAAGGCAAGTTGAGTGGCATGATAAGACAGAACTCTGCTTAGGATCTTCTGATTTTTTTTAAAGATCTGATTAAAAAACAGTATTAGTACTGAGTGGTTTTTCAAAAAATTTCTTGTTCTAAGTCAGTGACTATATCCAGTGTTGCCCAGTAAACTCCCAGTTTATGCCTACAGTATAGCATGAAAGATTTCTTTCAGAAGCCTCTGTGGCTTCATAGAGGAAATGTGAGCTGCTTTTGGAACTAATGGAGGCTTTATGAAACAAAGACGGAAAAGGTAGTCTTGAGAGGGGACAGACACGGACCAAAAATGGTTGTGTGTTCGGAGTGGGTATAAATTAGAGAAAGCACCAGAGGGAGAAGAGACGTATGGCTCCGAGTCATACTGAAGAAGGGCCTAGATTCTATTCTCAAGTGTTGGTGATTTTTCTTGAAGGCATCAAGAATCTCACAGATATATCTGCTCAATGAAGTGACAAGATGCATGTTTTAGAATGGAGAGCTAACAAGCAAGATGGAACAGTGGAAACGGGCAGGTTGATGAATAGTGCAATTAAATCAAGCAGGAAAGGATGAATTAGGCTTCAGAAAGGAAAAAACAGTAATGACTAATACTAGGCTAACATTTATAGGGCACTTATTACTATTCCTAATAGTAATAACAACATTAATGCTTACACAGTATTGATTATGTGCCAGGCACTCTCTTGAATACTTCTTTGTACATATTAACTCATATAACCTTCAAACTTATTGTCATACTTACATGTAAACTAAAACATGGAACAGGGTTAAGTAACTTCCTCAAGACTACACAGCATCTAAGTGGTAGAGGCAGGATTCAAACTCAGTCTATGCTCTCAAACTACAAATCATGCCATTTCTGAGTATCCAAGACTATGTGAATATTTTATTTGTTCCTTAGTTCCAAGAGTACAGTGGGCTTTGACGATTATTTCATTTTAAGGATGAGGAAGCTGAGGGTCCGAGAATGTAAGTGGATTAAACTGGGTTGCGAGGGTGTGAAGTTCATGAGGTCAACCACACGGCCAAACGTTCCATGGCAAAGTCAGCCGAGGCAGGGCAGGGCCTCTCAAGGCGCGGTCCAGGGACTCAGGCCTTTCACAGGATGGGCGACATCAAGACTGTTGCATAATGATGCTAAGATGGTGTTTGCCCTTTGCACTTTGACTTTCTCGTGAGAACTGTGTTTTACCAGAGGCTACATGACTTGAATATTGTGACAGACTGGAAGCAGAATCAAATACAAGAACACAGCCAACTTCTTTTAAAGCAGTTATTCAAGAAATTTGAAAAAATATAGAAAAATCTATTCTTCTAAAATTTTTGTTTAGAAATTTTTGTTTTTCATAAAACTATGTTTTATGCTTATCTGTAGTAGGTCTGTAATTTTTGAATACATTAATATACATTTAAAGTATTTTCAGTGTCTAATATGGTGAGCAGTGATAGATATACTGACATCAACAGAAGTTATTTGATATCCGTGATTAATTTAAGAGTGTGAAGACATTCGGACACCGAAGGTTCAGAACCACTGATACACAGGAACAACACAAACAGGAGTCAAAGATGACCCAGATTTCTAGTATGAGGATCAGAAGATTTCATTTATTAAAGATCAGAAATACAGAAAGAAAACCAGGTTTAAGAGGAAGTTGATAAAATCAATTTTCACATGCGTTTTATGACAGATTCTAAGCCGAGCCTGAGACAGGGATTCTTGTTTGAGTGATGGTTCAGTGGAGAATGCTCAGAAACAGGTATTAAAGGAAAGAGGAGAGGGCAGGGGAAAAAAGCCGGGCAAGCATGCGGTTCCAGTGGAGGTCAGCGTCGGCCTGAGGAGAAGCCCTAAGTGCACGGCAGAGGTGGCCCCACCTTGAGGCGAGGAGGCCAGTTTCCTGTACCTGATCACTGGGCAGTACTAGAGATGGTCTGGTGGGAGGAGTGGCAGGTGCCTGGCAAGGTGCTTCCCATTTTGCCAAGGGCAATTCTTCTCTAAAAAAGGGCACGAGCCAGGACACGGATCTGGGCAGGGCAGGCCCCAGCAGTGCCCACGCAGCACAGCAGAGGCACGCAGGCACGGCAGGGCACACGGAGATGGGCAGCACAGCGCTGGAGATGCAGTGGGTGAGACCTGTGGTTTAATGTATGTTGGGAATTATCTGCAGAGAGCTAAGTATTAAAGTTAAGCTGATCACCTTACTTATGGAAAAAGATTTATGCAACTAAGAAATACTCATTTGTAATTCAATTTTTAAAAGTTATATTGTTCACTGACAGAAAAAGTAAATAAATGTATAGCTTGTGGGGACACAGGATAATCTAGTAGAATCATAAAAAAGATGAAAAAGGAAAAGTCTTCACAGGAAAGTTCTGACGTGATGGTAAAGCAACGGAATCTTTTGCTCTGTGAACAGTGATGAGACAACAGAAAAAAATCAAGACCAAAATCATTTTGACAGAATATCATAGAAAGGGACACGAATGTAAGAAAAATGTATTTGTGTTAGGAATGACTTTATTACAGAGAAGGAAGCTGACTTTCCATAAAGGACCCATAAATATTACTTGTTGGTACATTTTTTAAGCATCGTGCCAGTCAAAAAAATATATTGAGAATGAATCAGCAGCATATTAGGCACTCTAGAATGAGACTTGCTAGGTAGTTTGTTACTTATTAATAGTAAAAATACCAAGTTCATTTGTGATTTAACTTTTACAACATAAATCAGAGCAGATTCAAGATTATCCATAATGTCACACTTAGTCACTTGTATAATGACTAATAAGTAGGAAGAGAAAGGCACCATTAGAGTCACTGGGCTAGAAACTGCATGTCACTTGTCCCAGCTACATCTAAGTGAGACCCATCAACTAGCTGCGGCAGATAAATGACTTAGAACTGCCCTGCAGTGGCATTAGCCTGGCCCATAGGGCACATGATTCACCTCACAGAGCCCTGGATTATCTTCAGCAGAAAGAAGAAAATTCTCCCTCTGAATATCCAGAGCCTTTTGCACCTTTCTTTCAGCATTTACTTTCTGCATCATATTAAAAGTTGTTTTTATATATTTTATCTGTGCATTCTTGAGGTCCGAGACTAAATCCTTATACATCTTTGCTTTCCCTATAGCACCCAACATAGTACACCTTGCATTCTGAGTGTTCAATAAACATCCAGTTACTGTTTGACCTATTTTTACAGGATAATGAGAGCATAGGTAAGATATGGATGAGATGGGGCTGTTTTTCCTATTGTACTTTTATGTTTAGCTTCAGAGAAATTACCATTATCAATATATTTTGGTTTAGTTTGTTTTTAAGAATGAATACCTTTCCAGTTCTATATTGTCTTCTGGAATAGGAAATTTTACAAGAACAAGAAAATAGTTAAAACAGACTAGATCTTTATGCTTTAAGGATGTATATGACTTAGCAAGAGTTCGTACTGAAAATTAAGGAATCAGGTGAATTATAGTGCCCAAAAATGTAAATAAAAAACATTAACATAATACTCCATCCCTTAAGTGTGCTCAGCGTATCCTTAATGTGTGACGTCACTGTCATGTCAGGAGCATTAACAAATCAAGCACAAATGTCTGCATGACGATGGTATATTTAAGTTTTTAGATCTCTGAAAGACTCTGTTATCCGTTCTCTCATGGGAATATTCAAATATATTCAGGTTCTGACAGAAAATAATAAAAAAAGGTTTTTCAGGTTACACAGCATTTTTCTTCCACATGTCCCAATGCTATGGAAGGTACTGCAAGTCTCCTCAGAGTTTATTAACCATGATAACAATATAACAATATTTCTTGCATTGTTGAAAATAACTGAAGAGTCTCATATTCAAATCACAAATTTTAATCATTAATAACAAAATCTTCTCTGTATATATGAATTTATCCTGAAGTTATTAGATCTGTTTTGAAGAATTATAGCTGTCAATGTTCAATTTGCCTACGATTCAGCAAGTTAACATGGGAAAAGAAATCGATTTTTCTAAATTAGGCACAGTTGTTCTAGCACTTTGGTTAAATGTGAACACTTAAAAAGATTACTAGATTGATGTATTAATTTTATACATACTACAGAAAAATATATTTTTTTCTCCCCACAATTTAAGGAAAAACACTCTTCTTATAAACATACTACCAGGGATATAAAGATGGAGACATTACTAGCCAAGTCCCTTGTTCTACCTGTCCCACAGTAGTTGTGCAGATTATTTCTGCTAAAGCAATAAAGCAGAATTCCCTGTTAGTTAAAAGACACAGGAGCAGAAAGTGCCATAAAAGAAACCATATTCTATCAGAAAGCCAAATGCATAAGAAAAATTTCTTTGGTAGCAAACATCTCTGAAGTCAAAAGGTGCACACTTAAGTTCTGATAATGACGCGAATGGAAGCCTGAAATGTTTTAGCGGCCACGAAGCCGCAACGGGAGAGTGAGTGTATTTCTCTACTTGGCTTTTCAAATCTCTAACAACTTGACGGTTACAAATGTGTCAAGTAGAAGCATTAAAGCAAAGATTAAGTGAACGGTCACTTAGAATTATCAATGCCAACCAGTCCTGTGCTTAAATTGCTTGAGTTTAATCACAAAATGTAACATTATTTACTGATAAAGTTTAGAGGAATATAATCCAAAAAATGTCTGGAGGACGACTCTACCAACTTACTAAGCAGAGGTCCAGATTACTAACCAATCATTATTTTAAAAAGGAATTTGCTTTTCATCCATTAGCAAGACTCACAGCAGCTCAGAAAGACTTGAGTGACTGAAACAAATGACAGCACCTTAAGTATTCAAAGGGGGAGATTTGAGTGTTACCTCTATGCTCTCAGACAGGATAACCAAGCATATGCCTTTGAATATAATAAGTAATATTTTAACTCAGGCAAACACTTCTTTAGCATTAGCTGTTGGTCAAAAATTTGACTTTTATTATTAATACCTCATGACACAAATGATACACAGAGGAATAACTGATGACCCTTTATTGGTATTAAATGTAATCATTTAGAAGTATTCTCTAACTTATGACAGACGTTTTCTTCTTGAGGGATCAGAGGATAGTTTCATTATTTTAAAGGGATTTTCCTTACCAAATATATTATTTCTAAACTGTCACTTTTAATAATAACAGCAGATACAGAGAGCGCTGACTATATGCCAGGCACTATTCCAAGTAACTTACATTATGAACTCCTTTTATCCTCTAACAACCCAAGAAATATTATGCCTTTTTAACACACGAGAGAAGAGCGCTAGGAGGTGAGTCTGCCAAGTGCCATACAAACTACTCAGCAGCCGCGGAACGAGTTAGGCGAGGAGCGCAAACGCAGGCAGTCTGTCTGGAGTTTGTGCTCTTAACACTTTTCTTTAGTTTGTTTAGCATATTAGTTTGATCTCCTGTTTTCTAATTTTTTTAAAGCAGCCAACCTGCTTGGTGGCTAAAATCCAAATGGCGCAAAATATCCACTATCTTATTTAAATCATTTTCTAACAGGTTTAAGGAGTTTTACATTTTTCTCTGTTAATAAGAGCAGATACAAATCTGTCAGTCACGCCTTGTATCATTTAGAGAGTGTAAATCAGCCCCTATAAGAAAAGTAACACCATATTAGGAGTTGTCTCTCAGACAGTCTAAGTGCTTCATCTATACACTAAGTTATTTTTTGCTGCATTTGGCCTACGTATTTAGTTCTTGCGTTTGAAAATGAATATTCAAACCATCCCAAGGGCTTTCCCTCCAGAGCCGCATCCAGCTGGTTCCCCAGGACTGGGGAAGACAAGGGGGAGGAAGAGGCCGTTTGAGAGGGGCAGTCACCCCAGGCAGACACCCGTGAATGGGAACACACCACACACATAACAAATTATACCCCCAATTTATATACATGCTATGAGATGCTCCTTTTGAGAAAACTTGTAAAAGCTTGAACCATGTATTCAGTTTTTCCATAGGTGTGTATTAAATACCTTCCATGTATCTTCATTTAGAAGAAATGTAAGTTGAGGAAATTTATCTCAAGGAGGGTATGATGTAACGATGAAGTCAGACAGAACAGAAGCACCCCCACTGAAGCAAGAGCGACGTAGTGGGAAGAACAGACTAAGAGGCAGCCCCTTATTTACTAGCTGGGGAACTTTAGGGACGTTATTTAAACTCTATGAAGATCATTTTTCTCACCTTTAAAATGAAAAGGGCAACATTTTGAAGTTTGGGAAGATTAAATAACTTTACCTAAAGGGCCTCCTATCAATGCCTGGTACCCAGTGGGTGCTCAGTGGTCAGTTATTATTTTAATAGCAATTAATAAACATGAGTGTAGAAAAACAGTGAAAGAACTATAATGTAAAAAAGGAGAGAAAAATGCGTTAAAGAAAAAAAAGTATGATCAATTCCTACAAAGAGAAGGTGAGCATGAGCTATAGCCTCAAGGACCAGGAAGGAGCGGGGCGGCCATTAAAGGTGAAGAAGGTCAAGCCCTGACGGGAAGACAGGTGTCAGAAAGGCCTGGAAGCCTCAGAAGCTGGGGAACTGGGCGCCTCAAGAAGTCGCTGAACTGACGCCAGGGTTTAGGAAAGAGGCAGAGGAAGACAGACGGCCTGCCCGTCGAGAGGGCCCTGCACGCCAGGTGACAGGGAGGGCCCCGGGGGGCTCAGGCCTCATCTACAGGTTTTGTTAGGTGGAAGGGAAATAATGGCTCGTTTTTATGTGTATAAACTATCGTGAAGCTTTAAAAAGTAGTACCTAAAGAATTCATGTCCATTTAAAGCTACTTAGTAATTTCTCCCTTTCCAATTGTACTCGAATAGCTAAAAGATAAAACTGAAATATATTTATGAAGAGACAAAACCACAAAGTAATTTAACTTACAAACTCAGCTCTTTTTTTTATATCAGTCAGCAAATATATCAAAGATATATGCCTGTTACATAAGTGTCCCCAAAGAGTTCATAAAATAAAAAGTAAATGTACTTTTAATAAATTAGAATACAGGGTAATCTGTAAATATAATGCCTCAAACAAATGTATTTTATACACAATAAAGAAATATAACATTTTCCTTAAAAACTATTTCTTTTGAAAATAAATTTTTTAAATTGTCCAAATACACTTCAGTATTTTTTTTTAATTCGGCTTCTATTCATTTCAAGACTGAGTTAAAAGAAAAACATAAAGGAGCACAGAATGAAACACCACCCAGGCCCCCAGGGAGCCGGAAGCAAAACAGAAGGAGAAAAGTCAGTCACGAAAAGGAAGCGCAGACAGCCTGATACGTTTTAGTAAGATTTGATCAGTAATCTGGGAAAATACTCTATGATGGCACTACAGTGGGAATTTGCCTTTCAAAATATTAGCAAGAACAGTCAGTCACTGAAATCTTGTACCCCAATCTGTTCAACTGATAATTTAAATCATTTAAGAAAGTTTTCTCTTCAATTCACTTCCCTCAAATCTGAATGAAATTTTTTACAAATTTAAAAGGAAAATGAAAAGAAAAATGTAGCTTATAAAGATTAGTTGAGTACTTAAATGTGGCAAAATTCAGGTGAAGTGGAACTTTTGGCTTTTCCCCTATGAACTTGAAATCAATCCCTTTAAAAAAAAATTTAACAACTAAAATTAATCATTAATTTTGTCTTTGAAACTCATTTTTGTTTTAACTGATGTTCAATAATTTGAGTATGAATATACTTACTGTAGTATGAATGACTGGTTTTCAGTCTTTTAAAGAATGAGACCCTCTAACTGTTAATAATTTTTTAAGATTCCTCATGTCAGATATGCATATATGTACGAGTTCTATGATGCTTTCTACTGATGCAGAAATATACACAGTATTTCTAAAAGATTAGCATGCAAATTAGACATATGTATCTATACAGCTGATCTGCCTATACATTTAAGGACTCGTACTAATAACTCAGTAACTCCTCAGAAGTATAAGAACCACAGGATGCGAACCACTGACTTGGAGTTGATTTAGAAAGGACGTTTATTAGAGCTTCCTAATTTATGACAGGGTTTACACACCTGAAAGATAGACAGGGATGGTACAGAAATTCTCATTTTACAAAGAAAGATAGACGTCTAGAGACACTAAGGGAAGAGGTCATGGTAACACAGCTTAATAATGGCAGGACTTCCTATTAGATAGAAGGTCATATTACTTAATAATACTAACTCAATGTTTTTCATCCATTACAACTTACCTCACGATGGAAGGGCAGTGTAATGATTTTCATAAAATCAGACTAAACACTTAACCAATATTTCAGGGAGAGAAACAAATATATTTTGACATACCTTTTCGGACCATCTAAAAAGGTGAAATGGTGGCTACAATTCTATATAATAATCATTTTAAGGGTACCAAAGAGAAAAGAAATGACACTAGCTAGGATATGCTAAACAGAGAAGCCCACTTAGAAAAGTGTTATGTATTAGGAAGACAGTATACAAATATCACAGAATTTTCAAGTTCTAATATTTTAAAACTTTCATTTTGTACCTGTCACTTCTAAACACATTAATAAACAAAATGCTAAATTCTTAATGATCTTAATATGTGTGGTAGTTAATTTAAAATGCACTAATACAACTCATTAATTAATTAAGAGATAAGTACTCAAATTTTAGAACAAAAAAGCTGATAATGCAAAAGAATGTGGGAAATATTAACTAAAGGCTGCTAAAAGAACCAAAACCAAAAGTCAAGAAACTGGAGAGGGGACACAGTGTAGAAGACCTTTATGATACTTTTTTAAGGTGTGATAAAATGTTTCTTTTTCTGCCCCATTCCAAAGAAACATAAAAAAGCAAATCAAAATAGCGATGAAATGAAGCGCTTACAGGTTTGTATCTCAGGGCATCTCTGTAGGACCCAAACAAAGCGGCCTGCGCCCTAAGAAAGGCCCTAGCCACTCCGTCCCCAGTAGCGGTGGCCTGCTTCTTCAGTTTGCTTTTCAGGGCCGAGACCTGCAGGACAGAGAGGAACAGTTAAATTAACACCTCAGAAATTGGTGCAGCGAGGTACGAACCCGATCAGCAGGCAGACCACAGAGCCGGCAGGTCAGCCAAAAACCCATCCTCCTCCCTGACAGCTTATCTTCGTAACTGCGGAGAGCACCTGCTGGTCTGCTAATTGAAACGAAAGCAGGAGCTGATAGTAAGGTGCTAATGCAAATTGGTTTATGCTCTTTTTTTCCCAAGGCCTCTTGACATAAATAGCTTTAATTATTTTACAGTAAACTGCTTGTGAGCCACTTTTCTGCAGATTTTTAGCAATTACAGCAAGAGTCTACTTGTTTTGAGATGAAACCGGTTGAGTATCGTTCATTTCTGCTACGTAAGGTTATTTGTTACAGGTCCTCCGGGATCACTTACTATTTAATTTTATTTTTGGAAGCCTCATTTGTATATGTAATTTTCTAGTCATCTATTGAAAAGTTTTCACCATTATTAGATTAAAACAGGGGAAAGAAGTTAAAGTTTTGAGACCCAACCATGCATGTGTAGAGAATTGTGTTATGCAAATGTTATACACTTAATCTTCACATTCTTCTAAAAAAGTATTCCTCTTACTGGTTATGAGTGATGAAACAGGGACTCAAAGATGTGAATCAATCTACCCTCACTATACAGCCAATAAGCAGCAAAACTGAGATTTAAACCCAGCTCTGTCCAATTTTTCTACCACCACATGCCAGGGTTAAGTCCAGTGTCACCGCCCTATGAACCAGTAACCAGAATAAACATTAATGTTTTTAAGTCGAAGAAAACATTATCTAGGAATTCGCATAATTTTAAAAAGCACCTGAATCTGTTAACAGTTTTCCATGCCTTTCCATCCTTTACTTTCAGGTTCTGCATGTTTCAGAGTGCGTATCACTCAGGCCCAGCCCTCACGCAGGTGCGCGTCTGCAGTGCGATCGTAACTCCTGCTGTTTGCTCCTCTTCAGGGAGGGATGTGATGTTTCTATCCATCCGATTCACTTGGCCAATTCCTTTCACACATGATAGAAAACTACACTCCTTACAATCACAACACAGGCTTTCTTCATCGGTGCTTTTTACATGGGAACATTTGGCCATGTTAAAATTCTATTCTAAGAAAATGACCTCATGGGGCAAACTGACCGGTTGCTCCTTTAAAAGAACATGTTCTTATCCTTACAAAATGACCAGATAACAAAATAATACTTCTTCTTTACATATATATGCAAGAAGGAATACTTTTCTTTCTTTTTGCAATGACTACTCTTGTAGATAGATGATGACTGTGACTGAAGTGTCAACCTAATTAACAACTAAACTATGAATAATGCTAATGAGAAATGAACACGGCATCAGAGGAAAGACTGGCTCCACAGGTGACAAACCTTCACAGCAGTGACATTTTCCAGGGTAAAGTCATAGTTACTGTGACCTGATCAAAGAGAGGACCCCCATCGGGTCCAATTATGACCACAGTTTTGAAAAAATTATTGAGTTATGATGTTCATAATCTATGCAGAAAGGCCTTTCCAGGGAAGGTCGTCTCCCCATAGCTGTGATCTTTTCAATTTATATCCAAGCTCCATAAAGTCAGATAAAAGTTTAGAGCCCAATACATTTAGCACCCAAAGTGCATAAACCAGAATTCATTTAAGAAGTTTTTATTGTTAAAATCTAACCTCAAAAAATGAACATTTTTAGATAACCCAATATTCGAACACTAAATATAGCTGAAGGATGCAAAAACAAACCTTCTGATTTAATATTCTTACTTTAGAAAATAAAAAGCATGTTTAAAAATGTCATGCCTTAAACTTTGCAAAAGAAAATTCCTCCACGTATTTTTCTATAAAAAATAAAATTGAAATTCAGTTCTCCACAAATCAAGTATTAGGATACATAGCCTTTTTACCCCAAGTTCTGACTGCAATGTGACTAGTGCAAACAGATCTGCCGTAAGAGTAAAAGAGACACTGGATTTTGAAGACTTAGTACCCAAAAAAGGCAATATCTCAATCATTTTTACATTGACTGCATGATAAAATAATATTTTGAATTTACTGGGTTAAATAAAATACATTATTAAAGTTAATTTCACCTTTCTTCTTACTTTTTAACATGGCTACCATAAGATTTTAAATTGCATATGTGGCTTGCACTGTATTTCTATTGGACAGCGCTATTCTACAGGAGCACAGTACCTAATTTCATACAGAGATCTAAGACTAAAAAGCTGCCTAGCAAGAAATATGGTTACATTCTTTATTTGCTAATTTCTACATTATTTCAGCCTTTACAAAGTGCATGGAAAGAGCTCTGTCCGGACCTAGTCTAGGCAGGCCTGGACTGTCAGCAGACCCGAGCGTGTCCCTGTTTTTCAGAGGCCAGAAGGCAGCTGCATTCAGTATTTCTGTATGTATAAATGAATGCTCAAAAAAGCTTGTAAAAATGAGATTGCTTTTAAAAGTCAGTTTTAGATATAGGATATCACTCTAGTGTGAAATGACTACGTCAGCCTTGCTGTTTCCCTACCCTCTAGACCACTGGAGTGAATTATCTCCACTTACCACTGTCCTCTGCAGTGCTAATTAGTTTTTACCAGTTTTTAATCTATAAAAAGGGTGATGTCTCTGCTGTACTTTTTCAATACTTGGTCTGGGGAACATTTTGTGCTTTAAGTTCCATGTTCTAATTTTAGTTATGAAATAAATGTACATCTTTTCATGAAATCTTTAAGTTAATATTCACATATAACTGAATTCAGAAAAGCATTTGGAACCTTAGACACATGGGTATTATCACACGTGATACAGAAAAAGTATCAATTATTGTCTTTTTATTTTCAAGTACGTAAAGCAAGCTTCAGTCTCCAATAGCTAGAGTACTTCAAAACTGACATGTTATCATGATGCAGTCTGAAAATAAGTTATCTAAGTCTAATTATGTATTATACTACACCAAAGAAAGTAGTCAAACAGTAAAAAGCACTTCAGAAATAAGTGAAATGAAAATTTCATTGCTCCTATCAAATGTTTAAATTCGTTTCATACAGTGAGAACGCAGGCCTCTACATGGACATCCACAGGTGAATTATAACCTAGGTTTTAGTACAGTGGGAGTTCACTGCAGCATAATATTACTACCAGTTCTTTCCTATACCCCTTAGCACTAAATTTACTATGAATAAAAGGAGGTTTTTAAGTGAGCAAACATGGCAAACAGGTATGAATTTAAAGAGTGTAGGCCACGTACACACAGTCTGAGTAATGAGGTAATTATGCCAACCAGGAGTCAGAAAGGGAAAGCATACAAAGGTGCTGAGTTTTTCAGAGAAGTTACAGATTTTTCCCTTACTTGACTTTTAGATGCATTTTTTCAGGGAAAATGAATTAGCCAGTAAACCCAGAAACTTTAATTTTACTTTTTAGGATTGCAAAGAGAAACACCAGAGGGTAAAGAACACAGGGTAAAAAGAAATGTTCAGAAATAATATTTAGATAACTTACATAGCCTAAAACATCCCTAAGATGCTTCAAAATTATCTTTTTCGTAACTAACCTGTACTCTAGAAATTACTGTGTAGAAAAGTTAATGCTTCAAATAGTCATCTCCTTTAAGAAAAAGCTACAAAGTCACAATTGTTTATCCCCCCATGAAACATGATTTGGTCATCATTTGGATCAGATATTAAATCACTGCTTGAACTTCTTTAGTCTTTCTAATGTTCAGTTTTTTAAAAAACAAAACTAACCCTTTCCACTTAATTTTCTAACAAGCTTCTATTTAAGGATTTGAAAAGTAACCTTCAAGACGTATTAATGAAAAGCATGATATACTCCCAGAGGGCATCATTACATTGCTGCTTTATAGGTTTAAATTACCTATCAAATCCTAACTAGCTCCTTGTTGTCTACAACTAATTTCCTTTCAGGGGCATTCTACAATTAAGAAAAACAGAACTGCTCTTACCCCCACCTCAAGACCACTGTCACGCCAGTGTCTCTGATATCAACGTCACTTCCCTTCACGAGTCGCAGGTCCTCTGCAACTCTTCACCCTTCTCATCTCCCACATGCACTGTCACCAAGCCAGCCCTATCAGCTCAACCTCTGATGGATTTCAAATCTGTCCACTTCTGTCTAAATCCCTGCCACTATCAAGTTCAAGCAGCTATCATCTCTCGTGTGACTCCTGTAAAGGGTCTCTCAACTATCTCCCTGTTTTCTTTCTTATCCCAGTAATCCTCAGGACCAAAAACCCAAGATGGTATTTTCAGAAGTCAAAGTGCACCACAGTATTCCTCTGCTAAAATTCTCCATCAAATTTCCAATAAAGTCTAAGGTCCTTAACAAGAACTGCAGATCTTTTATGACCTCCCTTCTGTCTTCCTCAGCAATCTCATTTTGCACCGCTCTTCTTCCGTTCTCCTTGCAGCTAGACAGGTCTTGTCTCCACCTCTTGAATCTGCCAACCTCTTCCCACTGCAGAACCTCTGTCCCTGCCCCTCCTCCTCCTCCCACACTGCGCGGCTTACACACATTCAAGCCGATTCTGAACGGCAAGGAGGTGTATCCACACTGAGTTTGGCAGGGCCACCAAAGGCTGGTGTAAGTTCACAGAATGGTCAGCTTGACTGAAATCACTTTCACTTCAGCTTACGGACAGTCCACCAGCACCTGCCCTCCTCTCTTTGGTAATACAGAGCTCCCAGTTTTGACTGTTGCTGGGTTAACCCAGTAATTCCCAACATCCCTTGTGACTTGGTGGGGCCATGTGACCGGGATCAGACGACTGGAGGGTGCATTCCTCATGCCTTCCTGTTCACTCGCCTCCTAGTGCAACACAGGCATACAGCAGGTGCTCGATACATATTCGTCCAACTAATGAATGATGTACAAATTAACAACCCGCCCCAGACACACTTCTACATTAGTTTATCTAGTTTATCTGATCGGAATATCTGTGATGGGGCCCAGAAATGTAATTCACTCAGAAGTTCAACATGATTTCAGCAAAATTTGGGAAACGCAACTGGGACATTGCTCATAATATTGTTCACACACCCTCCTGAATATGGGAAAGTCAAAAACTTAAATGACTAGAAACAAACTGGAAATGATTTTTAAAGTCAAAATCAAGGTCTTCGCATTTTTTTTTACAGAATATATACATAATGTCAGTAAGAAAAGAGAGAAGCATGAGATTAAGATGACACAGAAAAAAGGGAAAAAAAAGGGCCTTTAGGTGAAAGACTAGGTAATTTAGTTGCAAAAGAAAAACCCTGAGAAAACCAAAACCTTCATGAGCACTTAAAATTACTGAGAGTTACAAACTATATATCAACCTTAAACAGCAAAAGTACAGAGACAGAAGAAGGGACTGCTAAAGCCCGGATCATTGCAGTGAGAGGGAGGGAGAGATTCTGTTATTTAGCTGAGAGAAAGTAACAGATTTTTTCATTGTTTGGAAGCCCAGTTATTAAGGTTTTGAAGTTTTGGGGGATTTTTGCTGTGTTTTGCTTTTGTATTTAATGTTTATATTTAAAAAATTAACACCAAGAAAATAGGAAAAATAGCAAAACCTGTAAGAGTTTAGTTATAAACAAAAAACTTTTTATAACTAATCACATCTCTGAAAACTAAAAGAATGAGTTTCCAGACACCCAAAGTTGTATACAGAAGGACAATGATTACTATTTTTTCCAGAGAAAGGAAATAAAACGTTGCCCTCACAGCCAAAAAGGTATATATTAAACATGCCTTCCATTACTCTGAAAGTAAGATGAAAATACCCTTATACAATGTGCTAGGAAGTAACTCTAAACAAGGACATTCAGAGCGACTTCTATGACAAAAGATAAAAGAAAGGCAGCTATATTTCCCTCGGACAATCATTTAACTTGACGCCCTATTCACAAGCGCACACCAAGGCTGGGAGGGGCGGTGGGCACCACCCAGATGCCTAAAGTCTGGCAGCTGGAGAGCAGAGAAGGCATTGCTCCAGAGGCAGCATCTGTCTCCTCAAGTCCACTCTGTTAAACTGAAAAACATTCTCTAAATGACTCGGGAACCCTGAATGAAGCTGTTAGCTTTCTAACCGGCCGCTCCAGAAATGTGCTGGGGGCCTGGGGAGGGGGCACTTGGCGCACTGTCAGACACAGCAAGGATCAGAGCAACTCTGTGGCAAACCTGGAACTAATATAAAATTCTCTGGGGCTTTCTTTTTTCTTTAAAACATATATTATGACAATTTGACATATTAAACCTTCATGTTAGAGAAAATATACAGTGAATTAAACATATCCATTGACTATCTACATGGTTTTGAAAGTTAAATTTGTTCAACATATTTTAATTTTTTTTAAAAAGCTGGTTCAAAAAATTCTCTGAAAAAGCCAATAATACTTTCCCAAACTTATTCCCAAATTAACTCACTCGAAAGTAGATATTTATAATTTTTATTTAAAGTCAGAGTTTTGGAGCTTTTCTCTACTTTTTCTTTAGGGTTTTTTGATTTTTGGTGATTCAGAGCAATTTACGTCTTTCCTTATCTATCACAAAACCATAAGCCTATTCCTCCATGTGATAACTTCTACAGTATTTTAGATAACTCCTTTTTATAAGGTCTTTTCAATATTTTAGTAATTCAATATTCATTATACTAAATGTAGCTATCCTATAATATGCTGTGGTATACAGTGAATTGTATAACTCTTAAGTGTACTATATATTCTACACACCCTCACAATAGAAAATAGAAAATCATTTCCTAATGGTATTATATATAAGATGAAAATGAGTTTTTGAACAGTACTGACAATCCTAATTTAAATCAAGTAAGTCATGCTGGCATTTCCTTAACAAAAATGAAATGGAAAGTACATTTCTGCATTAAATTTTCTAAAAGAGTTGCTCATCACACAGTGTCATCACCTTTATATGAGAGGGACCACAGTCTAGTGTTTGGGACATAAGTCTGAGGATCAACCTACATGAACTAAAGCTTAGAAACAACATTAACAATAGACCTCTGTGCCTTCATCTTATCTAAAATACGGATACATATATATTGACTTCTCAGTGTATATTATTTTTTTACAATCTAATAAGTTACAATTATTTAAAGACAGTTAAGTAATATAGGCCAAACTTTATTTTCCTAGCAATGAATACGTAATGCGTGTAACCTATTCAGATGTCAGTTCTAACATATTTTCATATCTAAGAGATAGTTTATAATTGTTTTAATATTCACACAGATAATTTCCTAAATCCAATTATAATTCTAATTAGTTTAATTTCCCAAGTGGATTTTCCTACTTTTGAAATAATAACAATTCTCCAAATCACTATTTTAAATGTTAATGATGGTAGAAATTAAAATGAGCAATAATACCTCAAAAATATAGCATTTAAAATTATCATGTAGTTGAAACTAAATTTGTATGTTTGGAATGGGGGCATCTCAATAGTGCATTTTATTAAATAAAATGAACTCATTTTAGATTTCAAATGCTATATTTGATTCAACTGGTTCTTTATTTCGATACTTAGCAACATACATTAATAACACTAACAGTAATTGATACTGTTAACTGGCCCTTAAATTTACTTTTTTATTTCAAAACACTCAAGCTACATATGTTTAAAAGTATCAATATTTGGCATAGTCACTAAAAAATAAAATAACGTATGCATAGACAAAGCCTACAAAAGTACATTTTAATGGGATATACTGCTTTTAAAAGTTATTCCATGTAATGATCAGTATCATTAAAATCACTCCCAATAAAATGTTTTTTTCTTTTAATGATCCAAATCTTTAGTGAAATGATGAAATCGAAAAACAAGTGTTCTTGTCAGAAGACAGGAAGAAGGTTTTTTCCTCTCTCTTAAGGAAAACAAAGGGCTCCTGAAAGCTTTGCCCTGATTTATTTTTCCAATTTTAAATACCTTCAGAGTAGCGGAACTGCTACTGGCATGGTAGTATTTCTAACAGTCAATAAATCTAAAATATTATGTGTGAATATTGGAATGAAGCCATTAAGAAGATTAGAGCATGAAACACAGCAGAGGGTCCACAGGAAAAAAGAAATGGTAATTCAGGACAACTGTGACCACTGACCTTTGAACAGCCTAGACCACTGGTCAAGCTGACACAATAATAGAGTACATATGCATAGAAAGTCAACTAGCCTGTAAGTATAATTTAAATGCTTTGGTGAATGTTAAAAGGCCCCCATTTAAATATCAGTTAATTTATTAAATAATCAAACAATAGCAATAGTAATATATTTCAAGTTTCAAGTATATTTTATTCAAATCACAAAAAACTCAGTAAGATCATTTGTGATTTGATGTGTCTCATTCAAAACATTTACAATTACAGAAAGTATAATGTGACACTTCACCACATTTCCTCAGAACTATAAGAGGCAGCTTTTGGAAAACTGATGAAAAAGCTAAATTTATTAGAGATGGATTAAATAACCACATAAACTACTTTCACAAACTGACAATAACTTTAAGAATCTCCTAGCTTCAGTAAACTGCCCTAGTTTCACTTCAGAGCCATTTTGATTTATTCTTTCTTCAAATGTGTCCATATGTCTGTGGTCCTTAATTTCAAACATACATATAGTTACACTTACACCATTCTGCAGCGTTCCTTTTTATGATTTTTTTTTCAATTTCAGTTATGTTTAGGTAACTGTTATCTGTAAACAAACAATGAGACGGTCCCTCCTATCATTTTATATATTTAGGCTATTATGCTTTGTGAATGTTGTTCAACCTCTTTATATGTTCAAATAAGTGATTTACTATCAAACTAAATCTACTAGGAAAGTTGTACTTAATTTTTGAAAAATCACCCATCAAAAGAAATTATTAAAGATTGTTTTTCTCAAGGAATCAGCCATCATTAAAGCTTAATACAAAAATTTTAATGACACTAAAAAAGCTGATTTTTCTCTCCTTTTTTCTCTCTTCCTTTTTTATTTTTTTAAATAAATAATCCTTTCTCCTTAGGGCATCAACAGTAGGATGTATGTGCATATAAGGAAAACATTCTTACAAGTCGGGACTTTACTTTCATAATCATTTCTCTATCCAACGAAGAATACTTGATGGATTTCTGATGAACAACTAGCAACTTCTGCGAAATCTTTATGACGAGGCAACCCAGATGCGATGGGCCAAAAAGGCGTAGCTCACTCTTCGCCGGCCTGGATCCGGATCTGTCCGTACCCGGCATCGACCTCACTACAGTGAGGTGAAGGAGTCCGATCGATTCGCTTCACGGTCAGCAGGCACGTAGATTATTAATGGGGATTAATGATCTGATTTTGACTTTAAGATCATATTTTCCCAACACTAGCCACAAAAACAATCAAGCCTAGTAGAACTGCTTTGGCTTTTTAAATTCATTTTTTAAACTCCCTAATAATGATTTCGAAGTACTCTAAGATTACAGAAAAATATATTCTTGAGGTTATTTTATTATCAAATTTTAATATCCTTGAGAAAAGCTATTTTTTTAAAGGGGAATTATTTTATCTTAGAACTATGTCATAGAAGTATTTTTAAGTAGTTATTAAAATATCTACAGCAACAGTACTAGTTTGAATTCTTGCCCTGTTCGAATGAAAACGAGGCCAAAATATGCAATTCTGTAGACTATTTAACATGAAGTACAGAATATATCCTATCATAAGCTGCAGACACACATGCACACATACACACAAACCTTCTGGAAGATCAAAGACCAGAAGAGAACTGGCACTTAATTTATCAGCCTTTACAGACAAAGACAGTTTTCGTCATTTCAAAAGGATCAGATGTCTTTTATGACAAACTGGGTTTGCAGTTTAATTTACAAATAGAATTCTAAGTAAGCAGTCTTCGTTCTGCCAAAGCGAATGACAAACAGTCCTCAGCAGGACAGAAAAGATTAAAATAAAAGTGAAATAATTTAGAGAAAACAAATAAATGTTTCAGAAAGTTGAGGGAGATCAAAGCCAGAATTTTCTGACCCCAACTGTACAAGCATTTCTTATTATATTGACCAGTGCCATCAGATCATTAATTAAAAGGAAAAGTGCTGGCAGGTGGCGGGGAAGCAAAAGCCGGTAATTGGCCCCCTTCTTCTTCTTACCTTCAAAAACTCTCTCATTCTTTTGCAAGACATGCCACTAGGCAGACAGAAATGCCTGCTTTGTAATATAACGATTCAGATGAGATGAAGAGACTTGTAGTTAAAGAAACTCGGCCTGATGACTGCATCTAGCTTTTTAATTATGATCCTCCTTTTACAGCGAGGAATACTGATGCTCCATTCAACATCCCCTCAACTGCCAAAAGGTAAAAATACTAAATACAGAGTCTACACTGACTCCTCTCACACCCCAGGCACAAACTCAACTCTTTAATTTCACATAAAAAAAAGGTGGAAAAATAACTTTTGGAGATTCAAGGGTCCAGGAGAAAACACACAGATGTTCACCACAAAATACCCTTCAGACTTACCACATCACTTGGTAGGTTGTTCAAGTCATTAAATGGTGACTCTAAAGTGTTTGTGTCAACATTTAACATAACCACATCCTCCAATGATTTATTTTTCACTCTCTGTTTAAAAAACACAATTATAAATAAACATCTTAGTATTATTTTCCTTCCAAAACTATAATGAGCTTAGAAATGTAGAGAAAATTATCTTAATGCATTAGCTTTGGTATAAGAAAAAAAGAAAATCTTACATTATATAAAAACTCTGCCTTATGAGACTGTCCATAACTGTTCAAAAAGATTGGGTAAAAAATGCTTACAATAGAATGTTCATCTAGACATACTGAATTCGTTTGGAGACAGTGAATATAATTTAACTACTAAAGAGACATTACAACAAAGCCTCACAAAATAAGCACAGCTTCATTAAACTGAACTTGTATCCTTTCAATTTTATTAATTGAATTGCTATCCTATGATACAGCAACTTGTGGCCAGTACCATACCTATTTTTAGCATAAATCATATCGCAGGGCTAACATAAACCAACGATTGTTAACTACAGTAGGAACTAAATTTTAAATTAATTAATATTTTCTCTATATTTCCATATTAATTAGGTTTGAGTTGATAATGAGGACTGAAAGTTGAATAAGAAAAAATGACAGAGGGCAGTAATATGGAACTTATTGTTAGCAACATTTATCTCATGAATTTCAACATGAAAGATCAAATTTAATGGCCTATGTGACTGGCTGTTTGACTCATGTGAGCTTAGTTGAATGGTCAGATTACCACAATATGTGGACAAACAATAGTTGATGAGCATTTCATCAAAATTCACCCTAAAAGAAAGGAAATATTTATGGTTTATTCTTCCTATTTAAACTAATATGTATACTTAAATAAATCATATACTTCAAATCTACCTTAATGACAGCAAATAGTATTGTTCTTTAATGCTAATAAATATGGTGCTCCTTCATGAAACACATCCGACAACTCAGAGTTCCATAACTGTACAGGTCAACTAGTAATAAGTAAATAAATTTCTGCGTACAATTTTTAAAAGTGACATTCTGGAATGATAACCATTTTTGAAAATTATTATTTAAATACCTTAAATTTTAAATTGACCAAAACAATTTTTTGTTTTAAGACAAATTTCTGATCCATTTAGAATCTCAAATCAAATTAAGGAGAATGCTAATTGTACTAATTCTCCCTCTCTAGTAGGGATTTTTTTTGTGTGTTAAGAAAGCCATAATGAATATGTGGAATATGAATTATCAAGGGCACATGTGATTCTAAAAATCTGTCTTGTAAAGGGTATTATCATTATTCTAAAGTTAAGACTAAGATGGCTATTTCAAAGAAATTAACAGATAATCATTTGTAATAGTGCTACTATTGCCGAAACATTTACAACTCATCTTTCTTTTCCATGTGTATACATGTAAAAATGGCTTACATACATGTGTGGTTATATATAAATTAACTGTGCTATAAGTACAAAAATAACCTATTTTATAAGCAAAATATCTTTACATTAAAAGTATTTGTGTGGAAGTATTCATTTGTATGCATACTTAAAGTATGCACTAATTTTTATTTCCATCTTCAGTTCTGAACTGCCCTTTTAACAGTAACTATAAAGATAATCCAGAAACCTGATCTATTTTTTAAAGGATGAAACAAGCTCATCTAAATAGCCTAGAATAATGACTGTGTGACCCTAAAATGGTCTGTGATGACATTAACACTAAACTCTGAATAAAGGAAATTAGCATTAATATGGAATGTATACTTTTATCAAAGTTGCTCTTATTTTAAAATAGTCTGATACTAGCTGAGAATTATTTTAATTGGCCACTCGATAAGAATGGAGAATGTATTTATTCATTTCAACAATACACTGGGACCCTGAGAACATTCTACATAAACAAAAAGGGAAAAATAGTATGTAATTAAAATTCTTTTTGAAAAATTTGGTTTAAATGTCAGTATTTTATCAATGTTTTCCCTCCAAATCAAGCTTTAGCTATTTTTATTTCTAAAAAGGAGTGGAAAGCCCTATGACATGTAAAATGGGACAAATTTCTCTGTCTCATACTTTCATATCCCATAAAATTCATAAACTTGCTTGGATGGGAAAAGAGTGGGAAAAGAGTAAGAAAATGTGATACAAGAATTTGCCTTTTTCTTCACAAAGACGAAAATAGGATATAGGCTGAAACTCTTACTACGAACAACATTCAGGTGTCCAAATCGTTAAGTCACACGCTCTGGGTACAGCCCTTCCATGCCATGAGACTACAGGGTGCACGATGCTCGGAAATGACAGGGTGGCAGCAGTCACGGAACCTTATGAAACTGGGTCAACGCTTTATAAAAATCCTTTCTACATTAAAATGAATAATGTAATCTTCACATTTGTAGCCTCTGCTAATTTATTCTTAATCACTTAAAAGCCATAGTCTGCTTTGAGTTCATCCCCAAAGTCTAGTTTTCAGAGAGAATAAAATATCCTTATTCTTTATATTAGGAGCAAATTTACATTAAAAAAGAGATTTCTAGCCATCTTTTACCTGAGATTACATAAAAATAATTAAAAACCATAAATTTCATGTCTTTGAACAATTATGTGTAGAAGTCTTTGAAAAACTGACAAAGTGTATTGAAACTGTATTGACCAAGAGAGAGAATATTTGATTTTTCCTTAACAAAGTTAGTTGTAATTGTAGCCTAACAAAATGTAAAAACAATCAATCAGTTCAGTCTCACATATAAAAATATTTAAACACATATATCCACATTTTAATTATAGTACCATTTACATAAAACTTAAAAAGCATAAAGATGGAAATTTTGGTGAAAAAACCTCCTTAATAATGACACACAAGAATGGAATTACAGCATATGTATCATCTTGTAACAGATTAAGGAGAAAGTTACTACATGGTACCCAACCTGGTTTAAAGACATTCCTGAAGTTCCTGTTACACTCCCCATCCACTGCTGAACCAAATGAGGCTGACTGTGATACAGTTAACTCAGTTCGGTCCTGAGCAAAAAGGATGCAGCGAATTCAGCCAGTCTAACCACAGCCCTGAACATCTCATTTAACGAGAGCCAGACTAAAGTTAGAATGGACTGTTTCTCTAAGACAGTACTTTAAGGAATAAATAAGTCTTAAATTTGCTCCTGAAAAACAGTACTGATTTTCTCTGTGTCCAATAATTATGGGATACATGTAACTGAGTAATTTAAAACATGTACCTCTTTCTACAATGCTTTGGAAAAGTGGCATCATTGTTTTAAAACTTGATAAAGAATCATTATGCACGAAACAACACCAACAGGTATAATCAACAACTTTAAATACTTTTCATCTGCATGAATAAATATTTCATAAAAATTCCATATTCTATAAGCTGCATTAAATAAGAAGAGATATGTGCACTCATGTCACAGTCAAATTTGATGACTCTTTTGAAACCATACCAACCAACCCTGGTTAGATCTTTTATAAAGTCAAACTACTAATGAACAAAATGTCAGTCATATATTCCACTATCTAGTAACAGACTAAATACCTATTCATTCATGTTTGACTTTATACAGGTTGACCTCTCACTGCAAGTACCTTGGCACGTAAGAACAACTTTCCTAAAAAGTAACATATATAGAGTCATAATGTTATCCAACTCTGATTTCAAAGTTAAAAACAAATTAAACCTACTGAGAAATTCATTACAATGTATTCTTTATGAATAGTTAAATGAATAAAAAATGTTGCCGTAGCATTTTTGCGAAAAGGAAAAAAAATGACAAGCACCAGAGCAAACGCAGAGTTCCGTAATTCAGGACTCCTAGGGGAGTGTGGCCCTCAGACACAGTTCCCAGGAGCTGTCACACAACAGCTCCCCCTGCATCAGTGAGGTGAGGACTGGTGGCACGCAGTGGTAATTAAACAATTACCTAACAGCAATGGGAAAGCTGAATCTAACTCATGTGGGTGCTCACTGGAAACCGGCTTAAAGTACAATATGTACAACCAGTCAAAAAAGAAATTTATTTGAATAAAACTGAAGTCAGCTGGCATAATAATGCCATGCAACTGGCTCAACGGTGTTGTTTTGATCCAAGTCTTTTGCTTTTTTTTTTTTTTTAGAAGTTAATCTTCTTGTAAGAAGTCCTCTGGAAATCTCACTGATTTCAAGTTCAAAGTTTCACGTTCAGGGTCTTTCACTATTGTGATGATAAGTAGCAAAAGTCACTTTGGAATGAAGTGATGACAGTATAAAAAAGTTAAACTATATTTTAAATCCCTAACAGGACTGAAATTTAAATATTTTTTAAGAGCTATGTTCTAATTTAAAATTTCATGATTAGTGTATTAAAACCACATCTTGAAAAAGCACACTGATAAACTGGATCATAGTGAAGTTTGCAAAATAAAAACATTTCCCCGTTATGATTCATGATTATATAAGTTGTAACTTTCAAAATACAGGTTAAAAAAGAAATGAATACAAAATGACCCCAAGTACCATAAAGAAGATGGTTCATCAAGGACTAAACTTTTTAGGATTTAAAACTTACCATATGACTTTGACCAAACAGAATCTATTTTCGTGGGTTTGATGCCATTGAAGATGGTCACTTTGTGTTAATTAAATCACACCTTTTTGAAAATGATCATGTAAATATACTCTAAATATGAAACTATTCACTGCTCTGTGCAATTTAATGGATACCCTTTTAAAATATAACTTTTAACCATTATTTTATATATCAATTTATCACTATCTCATGTGTGGAAGATACTCACCTCTAGAAGGCTGGAGTGTATTCCAATCAGGTATGGCATTGGGGCACTAAATTAAAAATATATATGCATATATTCATAGAGTTCATTAAAACTTAAACAATACTAAATAATTCAGAATGCTTAAAAAATTAATTTATTAAATGTGCAGTTATAACATAGCACATTATAGATATTTAAAATTATTAAATATATATACCTCAAATTTAATCTGATAGGCCATTAATATATTCAAATTAAGGCTGATTTATATAAAACTCACAAAATCATACCTAATTAAAACAAGATTTGCAATATCCAAAAATCATTTGTTGAAGAATGGCCACAGTAGTCTGAGTTGAATCTTTTCCATATATTTCATGCCAAATATACCCTAGATAATCGTTAGATTTATTAACATTTCTTTTACACCCCATTTTTTGTTCAGATTCTTATGTCTATGACTTTCCTAATATATCATCACTGTTCACACCTACTATGTAACCTTAAGTTTTTGAGTCAGTCACCAAATACTTACTGAAGCCTGTGACGTACCAGGCCCTTTTTGGGAACTGGGTGCAAAGCAAAGTTCCTCCTCTACTGCTTATTCTGCTCATGAACCATACCTCTTACTTAAATTTTACACATTCATATTTATCAAACTTTCACTTTTATTAATAAAATTGTAATAAACTTTAAAATATTCAGTAAGTTTAAGCATGACACTGAATTAATTCAACACAGTATCTGGATTTACCAGGTGCTAGGCCCTGAGCTACAGGCTATGGTACAATAATAATAACCAGTACAGACAGAATATATTCCCTTGTGTATCATCTACTCCAACAGAGAATACAGACATTAAGTAATTTTTGCAATACAGTTAACTCTTCAACAAACATGGGTCTGAACTGTGTGGGTCCACTTTTATGTGGCTCTTTTTCAATAAATGTATTGGCAAATTTTTTGGAGATGTGCCAACTTTAAAAAAGTTTCTTTTCTCTACCTTACTCTAGTGTAAAAATACAGTATATAATACACATCACATACACAAAATGTGTTAATCTACTGTTTTTGTTATAGGGCTTCTTGTCAACAGCAGGCTATTAGTAATTAAATTTTTAGGGAGCGAAAAGTCATACGTGGATTTCAAGTGCACAGAAAGGGGTTGGCATCTCTGACCCCCATGTTGTTCAAGGGTCAACTCTTATAAAGTCACACTTTGTAGTTATTTCAAAAATATTTCTCATGAAATACAAGAAGGAAATTATTCAACCTGACATTTCAAAATTAAAATATCATTTAAAAATAAGAAACATGAGAGTGGACAGATATGTACAAAGATGACAGAAGATATGCAGATAAATAGCTATTTAAAAATAAAACATTTGACATTCATAGACATCTTTGTATTATATTTAATGCAAACATGTTCTCTTAATAAAAACAGATAATCATCTTTTTTCAAAGGATTTGTGTATCTTTCCAAATATCACTGTCATTAAACAGACTGTCCAAACTCCTACATGTCCACTTTACCACTGAAAACCAGTAATAGATGAAACAGGCACATAGACAGGCAGGACCATGGTCTTCAAAGTGACCTCAAACAGTTCCAAATTTATCTGAACATGGCTGACCACTAACTTATACACCCAGAATTCATGAGAAATAACAGAACTTATATTGCTCATTATCCTGTTCGTCACTTCTTACTGTACTAGAGTCTGATTCCAGCTGTCTTTGCTTTTTGTTGCTTTGTTCCCTCCTTTTTCATAATTTTTTATGCAGCAGACCATCTGGACTTGATCTCACATTCTGGATACTTCGTTTGACTGACACTGAGAACTATTTATAGGCCTGGATATCCTTAAGGCCTCACAGCTCTTCTGCCTTCAAAGGGGAACAGGAGGAATGAAGGTGGTCTGCTCCACCTTTGCTTCGATACGGAAAAGCCGGTTACTTCCTGAGTCTGAGTTCTCATCTCTAGAGTTACTTCTGGGACTCCGCAGAAGACATGAAATATATGTAACTAACCATTCTGGGCTCCCAGTAACTTTCACAAAACAGGATAGGCAACTCCCAAAATTTTAAATATGTCAAGCCATCCCCACAACCAAAATAGTATAAAATTATTAATTACTGTGCAAACTTCATCTCAGGTTAGGTTATCCTGCCTGGAAGATTTGTAATATATAAAGTCCATGATATCTCAAATATCAAAGCACATTAATTTAATAGAATGACTGCTAATCAAGATATTTAAGCCTTCCTAAAATAATTACTATCACACTCATTTTATAGATGTGGAGAAACACCAAATGGACCCAATTTCAAAAATCGGAGTCAAAAGTAGTAACTAACATATTGAGGTCCCTTGAAATACATCTATGATAACGCTTTTAAAACTTCATGAAAGCTAGTAGTCTCTTGAAATATAAATAATAATTTTATAGAAATTGTTAAACTAGAATAAAAATTCTAGACCAATGTAGAACTTAATAATAAAGTAACTTGAAACTTTTTATATGAGGTCACCAGGTGTCTCTACATGTTTTTATCTCACTAATTTCTAAAAAAATTCAAGATATACAGATGTTGGAACTGCAAACATTATTAATCTAGATCATAATTTCCTTAAAAAATTATGATGTTTTGTAGAATATAGATTTAATTGAATAGTTATTTCTTTCTCATGAAAACTGGATTGTGTACATCCTAATATTAAACCAGCCAAATCTCATGGAAAGTAATTTTGCAACCTAGCTGAAATCTCCTAATTAGATTATGGCATTAATAAATCAGGAAGAGATTCCTGGCAACAGAGATGTTTTCTCATCCATATGCAAAGCTGTTCCAGATCCTTCTGTCAGTGAAGTCACTTTGCAAAGACGGGGTGTGGAAGGTTCTAATATGGCTATCTTCCTTGGGTGGCATTTAACCTTTTCTCAAAATAATTTCTATGTAATAGCTTTCTCTCTTCTTCTTTAGGTTTTCTTAGAGATAACCCATGGGACTACTTATGGTAGTCCAGACAACATAATTCTGTGTTTTTTTAAAACTCTTCTCTTAGAAGCTAAATCTCCTTTCATAGAAAGAAGATATATAGTCTAAATAAAAAGTGACTCAACAATTCTTGACCGAATAATGAAAGACTATAATTCTATGATACTGGAGTCCACTGCCTCCCAGGCAGAAAGGCTCAGAGTGTGCAGCAAGACCAGACCTGCTGCTCTGAGGTTTTCTCTCTCTCTCTGACCTTTTCTGTAAAAGCACCTAACATGAGATCTGCCCTCTTAACAAATGTTTCGGTCTACAGGAGAGTATTGTTAATGGTAAGCACAGTGTTGTATGAATATCTCTAGAACTTAATACCTTATGTAGCTGAAACTTTATACCCATTAAGTAGAAGCTCCCATTTCTCCCTACATGACAGACTAGGGGGAGGCAGGTGGTGTCATCCTGCCAGGCAGTGTGGGCCACGTCCTCTTACGTGTCCCATCCATGCTTCTCTCCGCGCCTCCGATGTAACCCTCAGAGCACCACAGTACTGCTCTCGTGCTCCCCGTGTGCACACATGGGCACATTCAATGTGTGCGCACATGTGTGCACATGTATGAATTTCTTCCTACCTGTGGATCCTGTGGGGGCAGAAACTAAGTCTTACTCAGCACATCACTACTCTTGGGGTGGGAAACAGGTGCTCACTGAATGTCTGATGTGTAAGTGGTGGGTTCATGGATGAACGGGTGAGCAAGTGGGCAAGGCTTCATCAGTAGACCAAGGTGCTATATTCACCCACGGTCACAAGGTGGCGTCCTGGCTCTCCACGGGCCACACCACAACAGAGATGCCAGATGGGAGAACAAAAACACTCTCAGAAGCTAGGATTCCCTCAGGATTCAGAAAGTTCCGGTCACCATGAAGACTTGGCAATTATGCATCGACCACTATCAAACCTTCCTGGTGCTATTTTTGAAGTGGAATAAAAAACTTTCTTTATTCAAAAACCAGGAGATGGAAGGAAGAATCTCTGATATTCGTCTCCCTTTTGCTTATGATCAGTGTGACTCTAGGGTCATTCACAAGGATGCAAAGGGAAGAACCATTTTCCCTAGGATGTAGTTTGTCCATAGAATTTTCTGACAATGGAGAACTAAAGCCTCAGTCAGATATTTCTAGGCAAAAATATATATACTGCCAGGTCCTATGATAGGAGCTGAGCTTTTCGCAGTGACCTTAAGGTACAGGAAGTTTCAAATAACTCCCTGTTTGATCATCACTCTCTGGACAGGGAAGTGTCTCACATGGAGGCAGGGAGAACTTGTCCTGGAGGCTATTTCAGAAGTTAGAAGCCACTAAGAAATTCCAGGGACTGAAATATAAAACCAGCTTCCTCCCTTACAGTGGGAGTGACCGTAGGAGGAGGACCTGACGGCAGTCTGAACATACGAGGATGGTATCTCGGCAAAGAATCGGCAGAACCGCCTACGTCACAGGTCATTCCTGAACAGTATTTCAGAATGTCTTAAATATGTGACCACTACAGAGAATTGAAGCTGAAGGGATACCACCTCCTGTGAGGTCAGGACATCTTAATAGAAAAATTAAAATGGCACTAACATTACATATCACAAAATATAATTCTGAATCTCATAATTTACAAGTGTTAGTTTCTGAACCACTAACTTCTCTTATATTCTTAAAAATCATTTCCATATATTTTCAAATGCTTTTGTAAAAATTATTTAAAATAAGTTTTAATTACTGAACACTTTGTGCAGAGATCTATTGCATATGTCAATGTGAATGAATTGCAATTCCTGCCTTCAAGGATGCTAGTATTTCCTGGGTATGACGGTCAGAGAAAAGAGCTCTAAAATGAATACCAAAACAGTCTATTTTTAGATCTAGCTTCACCCTTAGATTTGCGTGCTTGACACTTTAAAATATTAACCTGTGTACCTACAGTCTCCTGCCAACCTGTTTCTCCTTTCCAGCACTCAAGGGCAGAACGGCAGTGTGAGACCACTGGAAACCTACTTCACAGCGCTACAAATACTGATGTACTGCCTTGCTGTGGGGACACCCAGCGCGATGGCATAGACAACAGGTGGCCGAGTACATGTGCAGCCCTCACAGCCCCTTGTTTCGAAGAGAGCTAACCTCGATGTATGAACTCGAATCATCTTCATCTTCAAATACCTTAAGAGATCTGCTTTTCATGAAATAAAGTTAAATAAATACTTTGATTCTAAAAGAGCGTTTTTTAAGAAATAACATTTGTTGTGCTATGAACACACACGTTAGGGTAAAAATTACCCCCTCTGTGTGTATGTGCACGCACATGTTTAGAGGAAAAATATCTCACGCACTCCTCAAGCATCACGCCGGACTGCCTGCGCAGTGTGTGACCCTGTGCCCCGCAGCCCGGGAGGGCCCTCAGGCTGCTGCCTGGGCATCTCGGCCTTACCCAGCCTCCCTGGCAGCACACAGACTCTTCCAGGGGAAAAAGCAGGGAAGCTGCAGGAGCATCTTGGCATTCAGACTGGGTCGGGTCACTGGGACGAAGCCTTTCAGAACCACTCCCAACACTTTCCAGCACTGCTTTGCATAGTGACTTAGGGCTGAGACTTTGATTTGAACCAGAAACTCAGGGAGTCGCTGTATGAGAGGCAGCCCCTTTGCTGGTATTTGGGGCTCACTGTGCTACTGGGGGAAGAGGGATAAAGGAAAGTGTGCCCTGACAGAGACAGTTTGCTTTCTGACAGACTGCACACTAATTCTGACACCCAGGATGCCGAGTTCCCCGATACTCTCACTTCCGTACCATTTTCGTAACTACAACTGAGATTTTATTTGTTTCTATTTAGCATTTAATTACCTAAATGACTGCAGAGGAAACACAGAATCCAGAGAACTCTCCTTGCCGAGTATACGCTTTTGCTACCTTTGGGAGGAACCACTCTGCCCTTTAAAAAAGCACCTTTCAAGGCCTCTTACTAATCCCTAAGTCAAATTTCAGAGATTTCCATCCTAGATATTTTACATACACACACCCCAGGCTTACCTAACCCACAGACTAATGGATTCTTTCTGATCACAAGCCTGCAGTTGGAGGCGTCTGAGGGTCAGCTTACCAGCAGTAGTCCAGCAGGTGTGGGGGGAGCACCGGGATGTATATATGCTGCCAATACATTGGATAGAGCAGCGCAGCTGATCCGTGGAGACAGGCAGTTAACTAGAATCATAAAGGTGACAACAGTAAGTAGCCGCTGTCCCTGCAGGCAGAAGGGCACACTCAAGTTCTCAAGGATTAATGATAATCATAAGACAATTTCTTTAATGCTCTAAGTCACCTATCTTCACCGATTCTGCAATTAGAATGTCCTGTTTCAAAACTCTCTGAAAAATACATAAACAGCAAAATCAACTTCTCAGGCATCTTATGTTGGCAATTATAATTAACTGAAAATACAGTGTTTGGGGCCAAAATGGGGACAATAAATAAAGCAAAACTGATGAAGAAATTGTAGGAAATACAATTTGTGCTGCACAATGTGCGCTTCACTCAGATGCATACACACGATTAAACATGGAAAGGGAGAGAGGCTGAAAGCCCCCGAGGGATATCATTAGGGCAAACTACCAAAGAATGAAACACGAGCCAGTCAGGAGAGTCTGGAAGCGGCGGGAATACCAGGGGACCTGAATGCCCGACAGTTGGAGCTGCGGTGACGTGTGAGCTGCGGGTCACGGTATCAAGAGACTCTGTTCACTGACACAGAGAATGTCACTATTGACCAGCGAACTGCCCAAGCTTGACAGCTGTACTGCAGGAAGCCAAGTATATCATAATTTCATATTTAAACTGTTCATTTCAGATTAACATTTTGTTTCCAAGTTTTATATCACAACAGCTGCAAATACATGGATGCCATTTTAAAGGTAATTGCCATTTTAATTGTTTTGTTTTGGCAAGCGGTTAAGTATTTTTTAATGCATAACAAAGAGATATCACTTCTTTTTTCTCCTTCCTACTGACCCTCATCGGAATTCTTTCCATGCAAGTTTCTTTACATTCTCAATTAAATTTCTGCAAGTTTTAAGGTTTAAAGCAATGACTAAATCAGTATTCTTCATAATAATTTAAAGTTTTGCTATGGTCCAAATTTAAGGTTATTAAAAAAATCCTTTTATTCAACTGGAAAATCAGAAGTGAAAAATAACATCATTTGGGAATGAATCACACTTCCTATAAACCATTATTTCTATTTTACTATACAAAGAAATTAAAGCTTGCACATAGTGATCTAATATAAAGGAAAAATGTATACAAAGAATTCAAATTTAATAGCAACATTTGTCTATGTTTTAGACACTATCACTAAATAAAAAATCAATTAAAATAATGTGATTTTTGTCAAATATATTTTTTTCCAGTTATATTTTTAATCAATGTCGTAAGGCAAACAATATATTTTGATTCCATTTAGGATGCTATCATTAAAGGGTTTTACTACTTTGCATTTAAAAGATTTAACAGTTTATCTACAGTATTCCTTTAATAAACATCAATTTTACAATTCTTTAATGAAAGCCACTAGGAGGCATTCAAATACTTCCATTTAACATTATAGACGATAGACTTTTTTATCTTACATATTTGAACTAGAGGGAAATGAAAATGGGGTTGATCTAGTTCTTGTCAAATTCTCCAAGAGCTTTCAGATACCCACTGGCTGTGAACCAGGCATCTTTAAAGCTATATTAACTCTTTCCATTCCTTCTGCGTAACCCAATGGGCTAAAAGTACTTCATGTAATTAAAGCTGCTTTGAAAGGCAGCTAATTTACTCAATTATCTCCATCCACACATAGATGATTTTTAAAAGAGCTCATTTAAGACCTCTAAAAAAAAGAAAAGTGTTCCTTTTTTTATTGTTGAGAAAATAATTAACAATATAAAGAGAGGAAAAATACATTCTCAGAATGAGGAATTATAATAAGGCTGACTTATTTTACTGGGTACACACCGAGTCCAGAGCACTCTATAAATGCTATACAGACACTTTTCCTATGCCCTAATGGCCATCTTTAAATGAAGTTATGAATTATTTGCTAATAAGGTGCATTATTATATGATGAGTTTGGCTAGTTTCTTAGAGGATGGTTTCTGTGATGATAAGCAGAGTCACACAATTTCTTCAATAGCCAGCACTTGACAGAGGGTTATCTCTGCTCATCAAGTTCTACCAGGAAGAAGGGAATGCTAAAGGACTTGGCAGCTTTCTGGATATACAGGATAGGTGACAGGCAGAGATAAAAACACTACCCTCCCTAGCCACAGTCCCTGGACTAAGCAACTAGAATGAATTATTTAAAGTTACATAGAAAAAGTATCAGATTTAGGTGGAACTGTAAGGAATCTGCTTTTGCAAATACTGATTCTGCTAACTGTGAGACACCCGAGTGGAGACTTCCAGAGAAGAAGCATATCCACCTAGCAGCATGCAATGACTATATGTTGAGAAATCAGCGGAAATATTATTACAGCCTACACTTTGTAAAGGAGATAGTAAATTTTAAATAAAAAGTACAATTAAGAAGAAATAAATTTTCTAGAAATGTCTTCAGTTATACTGAAGGATGCCTGAAGTTATACTGAAGAGCCTTCTGGGACGCGGCCAAGGCGCCAGCTCTATTCTGGACGACACCTGTCCATACCTCTGCAGAGAGAGCTGTCACAGCCAACTATTCACCAGGAACACTTTGAAAACTATACATATTCAGGGAATAAACTGTAAATATTTTAAAAGTTTGGTTGGCACAACAAAGTATTACAAAAAAGTGGGATTATTTTACAAGGATGAGGTATGTCATAGACAAAGTTACATCTCTGCCACTAAGACCCCTGGCATAGCTGCACGTAACCCAGTCTCAGCCTTCTAATCCTTAAAATAAGCAGCGTATGCTAAATGACCTGTAAGCCTTGTCTCTGAGAGAGCTAACATTCTTTATTCTTGGATCAAATCAATTCTAACCTCTTACATTCTTAGTAATCATTTAGCGCTTTTTTCCCCCCATACATGTATCTAAAACTGGATTATAATTCAGATCCCCCTTCAAAGTATATCTAAAGACCATCTCTAAAAGTTTTAAAACACATTAGGTAACTTCAACTGGAAGTACTGTAATAATTTTTTGCTTAACTCAACAAAAATTTTTGAGTATCTGCTATGTGCTGTCATAAATCTCTACTAGGCAACGGAGACACAGTACTGAACAAAGCCTTTACTGTCAAGGGATTTACATATTTGGGGAAAGCAAGCAATGAACGAGTCCAATACATGCCAAGGTCTATGAAGAAGTCAGAGCCAAGGTCTATGAAGAAGCCTGAAGTAGGGCAAGAGGACTGAGGGCGAGACGGGCACTCAGGCAGGGTCATCAGGGACAGACTGATCGGTGGCATTTCAAATGAGGCCCGGACGGAACAAGGGAGCCGACTGCTATGGATTTGCGGAGAAGAGCATTCTGGCAGATGGAACAGTGCTGCCCTCACCCCCCAAAGCCCCGTGATGGGCACATGCTTGGCATCTCCCCTGGGCAGCCGGGAGGTGGGTGTGATGGGACCGGAGCAGGTAGGAGGCTGCAGGCGGTGAGCTGGGAGGAAAGCGGGCTCAGCACGGAGAGCCTTCTGGGACGCGGCCAAGGCGCCAGCTCTATTCTGGACGACACCTGTCCATACCTCTGCAGAGAGAGCTGTCACAGCCAACTATTCACCAGGAACACTTTGAAAACTATACATATTCAGGGAATAAACTGTAAATATTTTAAAAGTTTGGTTGGCACAACAAAGTATTACAAAAAAGTGGGATTATTTTACAAGTCGAGTAAGAAGACACGACTTAAAGCCTTTAACTTATTTATGATATATTGAATCTTTAAACTTCAAGGGAAATGACAGTCCTATTCTTTGGACTAGAATCACCCAAAATTCTAAGTCTGGTTCATGTTACAACCAGAACTCCACATTGCTTTTCTAATATTTTGCAGTGGCTTCTTTAATACCGTAATTGTTCTTCACAAAAGCAAAGAGCTTCAGTGTTTGAGTTAGAACATATCCCTGCCACTATACCCTGCACTAAAGGAATAATACATAAGGAATGGTACATAATATGGCTACAATATCCAGAGAAAAATTAATTTACCACATAAAGATTAAAGAAAAAATTCCTTATTACCTCTGTTAAATGCATATGAACATTTAACTTTCACAGAGCTTACTGTACAAACTGATCTGAAATGGTGCAAATACAAATTCAAGTCACTGGGGATATTTATTCTCATACACTCCAGTGATAAAATAGGTACATAAGGGAACAGTGTGAAAAGACGGCATAACAGATACTGTCAGAAAATGTTAAAAATATAATCAATAAAAGTTCTATAAGTTACTGTTTCAATCCATGTTTGCAAGTGTATTTGTCTGGAGGCCAAATGAAAGCTCTTTCCCTTTGTGATAAGAAATCTCATGTATTCCTTTTTGCTTAAACTGTATTATGAGAGGCAATCAGCCTACCAATAAAACTAAGCAATTGAACAGGAAACAACAATTATCAAGAGTCCCACGGAGAGGGAAGGAAAGCAATCCACCTGGTGTGACGGCCGCACTGAGAGGCCGCACGACTGTGATTTGCACGGTCTCCAAGCCGGCCCGCGTTGGCAGCATCGCTGTTTACAGCGTCCTGGTCCCCTATCTCTCAGCCAGGCTGCCTCAGTCTTACACAGAAGCCCTACGCTACGCACTTCCACTGAGCTCTGTGTAAGTTATTGAGTTACTGCAAATATATGTTCCCTAAGAATGTACTTAAGCACAAAACCCAACACGAACAGATGAGAGAGTTCATTTGATTTTCAACTGAATCAGTATTTAATTAAGAAATGTAAGCACCATAAATAGCTACAGGTATACAGAATAAATTGCTGCAGATGGGAATGTGATAAATTCCTCATGGAATGAAAAAAAAATTAGTGGAAAGCATAAAGAAACCATCTGTTTAAACATGCTTGATTTACACTCACATTTAAAAGTTTAGGCCAAAAAAAGTAGCAGCAGGGTATTTGGAGACTACAGAATTATCCCAACTGTAAAATATTCTTACTTAAGCAAAATTCCAATATTCAAAGTAAGTGATAGCTATAAGGGAATGTTTGGAGAAACAGCAATATAATGAAGGAAGTATTTGGCTGTGTATTTTTATTTTTTAGTATTTTATACTAAAATATTATTTTACACTTCATTCTCTTTCTTTATCTTAATAGGATCTTTATCTTTATCTTTCTTTATCTTAATTTAATATCTTAAATTCTATTACTTCATTGCTAAAAATTCATCCTAATTCTTGCCATAGTAAGAAAGCCTTCGCAAAGTTCTAATCACCTCACATTCATCACCGTTCTATTAGCCTTTCTTAGCAGAATACTCTGAATTTTTCTTCCTTGCTTGCTTCTTTCATATATTCATTCTTTCATTCACTTTACAGAGGGGGAAACCGAGGCAAAGTTCAACTAGTTGCTCAAGATCACACAACTAGTCAAGTGGGACACCAAACGTGTTAGGCATCATTACTGGTCCTGGGATATAGTGATCAATGAACAAGAGAGATGGAACCTCCGCCCTCTAGGGGCTTACATCCCAGTTACCCTCTGTGCCCATCTCAATGCCTAGATTCTGGAGCTATCCCCTTACACCTGCCAGGGCCCTCGAACACATTTCCTTCCCTACAGACCCTCCCCCTATTACTAAATTCACTGCTCTCTACTTCTCACTCTCAAAATTAACTCAACAGCAGTTTGTTTTTCCTAGGGAAGGCCCATCTACCTTTCCAACAAAATTCAGGAGTCTAACAGTACCATCGCTCAACTCTATCTTCTCCCCTCACAAACTTCCAGACTTCAGACGCTACAGGACTATGGGTTAGGATGTTCGTGTGAATTAATAAAGATGACATAATTTAGGAAGAAATAAACACTACAATTAAAGAATTGCTGCATTTAACAATTAGAAAGGGACTTACAGATGATGCCTGTTAAAATTCTTTCCTTTTTTTAGGCAAGGAACTTCAGGGTAAAGAAATAAAATGGTTTATATGAAGTCATCCAATTATTTGGTTCACTAGGCAGGGCTGAAATGCAAATCTCTAATTTTAGAAGATATTTTGATATAATCATACTATCACCGTACCTGGAGACAATATTTTATATAACCATTAAATAAAATCCAATTAGTTGAAAGTATTTTTTAACTATTAGGCATCTCTGAAAGCCATAACTTAAAATATCTCTCACTAGAAACAAAGTAAAACTTATCAAAAACCATTAGAAGCAATGACAAAGTAACTTCTAAATCCTTATATAGGGGGTTGGACAACTCTAATAATTTGTAAGTTACATGTGACTAAATGAGAACAAATAATTATACACATTAAAAATATACGTAATATTCCTTTATATATATATTTGACATGCATAAATGTCTAGCATGCAAATATATGTAAATACACATAAACTTATACAAGCATGCGTACACACACACACACACACTATAGTTACAATTTACTGATAGTAAATGACAGGAAGCCCTGTTTCATTATATAGCAGATACGAATACATACTCGATGAAGATTTGTCCTTCATGTAATCATTCTACACTTCTCCCTCTTCCTTACCTACTTTCAAGCAGGCTCTACATCCAGCAATATTTCCTTAGAAATGTTTCTAAAATCCAACTTCATCTGCCTCTCATGGTCACTGGCCTAGTTTGGGAGCTGGTCACCTCCTGCTTTTACTACAGCAACAGCATGTTACCTACACGCCTATCAATCAGAATTTCCCTACTCCATTCATTCTTTCATAACGCCAGCAGTGTTATCTTCCCCAAAACAAAACTGGTCATAGCGTGCACCTCATGTGCCTGCCTACAAGCTCTTGGATAAGATCCAAGCCATTCATTTAGCAAACATGTTTCTCACAGTCTGGTCCTGCTTCTCTCCAACTGTATTTTGTACCATGACTTCTCTCTCTCACTCTACACACACACATGCACCGAAACATTAAATGAGTAAATATTTCCCATACAGAACATAAATTCCTTTCAAGAACCAGGGGTCATACTGACATCAACTCTTCACCACTCTCCCTCCTATCATATTAAGCACATCACATCGACCTTGTTTCATTGACACTGTATTATTTATTATTTTATTTATTTGAATGTAGTTTTGATTCTATAGAATCAAAGTTATGTTATAGAATCATTAATAACTTTGAAATACACAGCACATAACACCTGAAAAATAGTGATATTTATCAGTACACAAAAGAATCAATACCTTTTTGCTCTATCTTTGGAAAACTCTACCAGTATCAAATAAAGGTCCTTCTTTTCTTCTCAGATGACTATTTTTTGCTCTTTCCACAATACTGTTTTATCACTGTAGTAGATCACAGTAAGGTACTAGATTCAAGGACTCTGTTCCTTCATTTTACTGCCTCTCGGCAAATTCACCCTTTGCTGCCTATCTGTCATAATGGATCTGGGCCCCCACAGCACTGGTGACACCCAGCATAAGACCCGGCACTTTCTTCATGTGGTTTCCTAGCAGAAGGCTTCTTGTGCAACAACTGCCCACAGCAATCAGCAAGCTATGTGGTGGCAGGTTAATTACATTAAACCTCTTCTATCAGGGAGAATAAATTCAACTGGAATAAATATTCTAGATAAGGATTTGTCTTCTCTGCCCATAATGCTTCTGCCAGTACCACTATTGTCAGACTCACAGAATGACAAGCTGTCAGGATGGCATTCCCTACGGCGTCGACTCTCATCAAGGTACCATTTAACAGCAAAGTAAGTAAACCCTGTAAAATAAACTGGTCTTACCTAGACTTAAAACACAAGCAACTGGCCTAACTGAAAGGTGGAGTGGCTTACTGATCACTCAATCCTGGAACCAGTTGGGAAATAACACCCTTAAAGTGCGGTGTTCTGTTTTATATGATGCAGAATATGCTTTGAATCAGAGACATTTTTATGGTCATTTCTCCCACAGCCAGAATACAGGGGACCAGGGATCAAGGGGTTGAAGTGGGGGCCCTCTCATTGTTACATTCAATGACCCACCTGCAGAATCCCACTTCCTGTCCCAGAGTTTACAGCTCTTCTGACTTGGGAGACCTCGGTGCTTCCTCGTGGATCTGAAGGTGAGACTGCCTGCCGTCAGGCTGCTTTGGGTCCCTCATGTCACTGAACCAATAGACTAAATACTGGGGTTACTCTACTGGCTGGGAAGATTGATCTCAATGATCAAAGGGAAATCAGGTTGCTTCTACATAATAGAGGCAAGGAGGAATGTGTCTGGAACCAGGGAACGCTCTGGGGCACCTCTGGGTATTTGGGTACTTCCATGCCTAATAACAAAGGTTAATGGGAAACTACAGCAATAAAAATTTTTTTAAAAAAGGCAGACTATTGAGGTCTCAGACCTTTCAAGTATGAAAATCTGCATCACTGTGCCTGGTAAAGGAACCAACCAGCAGAGGTTCTGGCTGAAGGGGAGGGAAATATGGAACAGGTAACAGGAGGAGGAGGCCATACATAACAGTACGATGATGATCGGTTACAGAGAACAGAGCTATAGCAGCTGCACATATTTTTAATTTACCATTGACATTGTATCTTTATTTTTATCTGCTAACCATTTTTTCTTCTACATCACATTTTTACTTTATATATAGGTTAACAATTAACAGAAAATTAAATGTGGTTGTAACTGAATTTAAAAAGAGAAGGATACAATGACTCCTGAGATTGTGCTTATCTTGGGGAAAGGGTGTAACCTTTTACATTTATAAAGAGGACAGTTATATCTTTTTAAGTAGACATACAGATGTGCTTTGTTGTGTAGGAAGTATAGATGTGTACAGAAGAGTGTGAATATAAATTGAGTGTCCAAAGGGGTGGGCTGTATCAGTTATCAGTTACTGCCTCTCAGCTCCAAATGTATCTCTCATTGTGTGATCAGTGAAACTGGATCTGTGCCCTCTAGATATTTAACAGCTGGCATGATGGCACCTGGCTCCTGCAAGTTTGGTGGCCAGAGGCTGCCCCAGCATTCCCTGCCATGGGCAACTTCTCAGGAGTGCCTCTGGTACAGTCAGTGCATGCAGCCTCTCCCTGCCGCGTCCTGCAGCACAGAGAGCTTCTCCAGCACCTCTTTTGGCACACCCTACCAGCAGTCCTGTGGCCAGCAGCCCCCCAAGTTCCACCCTCCCTCAGTGGGCTTTTCAAGGAGGGCCCCCAGGGAGACATCTCCGACGGAGAGCTTCCCAGCAGGTGGCTTCCCGGCGAGCTGAGAGATGGTGTCTCTGCGGGGAGCTGTCCAGGCCCCCCACAGGGCAAGTGTTCAGCACAGTCTGCCAGTGCGGCACACAGCCATGCCGGGGCCCGGCTCCAGCCGAGGTGTGGGTCCTCTCCATATTCACCTGGCTCGCCGACACTGTCCTGTCCTTCGAGACCCACGCCTCGACTGGAGCTGGACCCTGGCACAGCCACTTCTCTGCCCGCCAGTGAGCCACAGCTGTGCTCTCTCCGACCAGGCCTGGACCTCAGGCCCAGGTGGGGCGTCTTCCTTGATGCGCTATCGCAGCCTCAAGGTCAGGGGCTGCCTTTTACCTATGGTGCCTATATTCTTTGGGGTTCCCCACTTTGGCTAGCCCATCCCTTGCAACCCCAATCCCATGTTACAGTTTTCAATTCTTTATATTAAACTTTCTTTGTTCAAATTACTGTGCAGTTTCTCTCTTCTGATTAGATCCAGACTGACAGAGAGGTCGTGACCTCATCGCCCTGCCTGTAGAACACTGCACGGCATAAGCTAAGTGTTCCGGAAATGAGGACTGATACAATGAATGAATAAATGAACACCTCTCATAGGAAAAAAAACGTTACGTTCTCTGCTTAGGACTACATGAAGGCCGGAAGATACCAAAACAAGTTCCTGTATAAATTGAACAAGGGTCAATGTAGCAGGAGGAATTAACGAAGCTGAAGAGTTGAAGATGGACCAGTAACTTCTTCCCCAAGGAACTACAAACTTGGTGTAGACTTCTTAGAGAATTAAAATTTTCTAGTAGTAAATAGCTAAATACAAAGTCTACATGGAAATTAGCCTCTAACTTATTAAGTTCAGAATTTATGAAGAAACTTTTATCGTTGTTATTATCGTTATTGCTGTTACAAAAAATGCCAAAGGGACAGAGACAAAGACTTACTTGTCAAGGAGGTGAGTTTCCACTCTGGCTTTTCCAGTGAGTACCTCATATTGCATGTGCCATAATATAATTAATAAAAACTTCACTGAAAAATTTTCTCAGATATCCATAATTTAAATTAAATTTATTTTTTATTTATTTAAATTATTTATAATTCAACAAACTCACTAATAATTGTAACTTGAGAGAAAGGTATATGGTAAGTGCTACAGTAGTTCAGGGATGAAAGATTTAACAGGAGTTACAGAAAGAAACTAGGCCTCTGAAAAGCAAATCAGATTTGGGAAAACATAGAGGAATGGAGACGGGAACATTCACAACACATTTGAAGAAGAGCAGAAAATGCAATTTCATGCATTGACTAAAAATTATTGCTAAAAGCCTACAATATACCAGCACTGCCCTAAGAGCCAGGTGTACTGTAGGGAGTTAATCAAGTAAGAACCCTGCCCTGAGGGGTTCATTGTCTAGAAACCTAAATGGACAAGTAAGCAGTGGAAAAAAGTAAGAAAAAAGGATTAGGGTCAGAAAATAGGCAGCTTATAATACCAGATACAGGGGTTTTACAGAGAATGAATAATTATCAATAGATGTTTTCTCTTCTGAAGGACTGAGTAATTGTATATAGAATGAATAGGAAGGATGAGAAAGTGGAAGGTCCCAACAGAAGATGTGTGGTGACACATATTAAAAATGAAAGAAAGGGACAAATGAGAGTTTCTGATGGACAACTGACTAGACTTGGAAAGAGAAGAAAAAAGAGGCTTCAGTAGGGTGATGAGAAGCTCTTACAGGGGAGGAACAATATTGGGGCAGAGCATAAACATGCATTTGGTTTTATAAGATGTCACTGTGACAGGAAAAATTGCACGGCAGTTGAAAACATGTATTTTGGAGTCAGAAGGACCTGGTCAGGCCGTGTACTAGTCCTGAGGCCTTGGGTGACGTGCTCTTTCTAAGCTCTCAAAATCCTCATTGTCATCTGTTCACTGTGGGTGACAACTGTCCTTACTGCACAGCAAATGATATTAAATTAACCTAAATAAATTGCTCAGAGAGGTGACTAGCTCCTAATGTGCACTATATAATTCTTACCTCTAAAACCATTATCACCTTATGTAAATGGAGATAATGCTAGTATTCAGTATATGTGGTCTGAAAATATCACTTGTGGGGCATGATAATTGCCTGTAGACAGTTGGAATGGATCACAGAGTCAGAGAAGAAAGGGTTAAAAGGTGGGGTCTACAGGGCGTAACCGCCCACGCCCTGCAGGAGGACAAGGAGATCAAGGAGGAAGATACTAAGTCCTAAGACATCCACGGCGAGTCACACCGCAGCACAGAATCCATGGAAGGAAGCTCATAAGAACAGAAAAAGATGCCTAATGGCAAAATGAAAAAGTACCTGTTCTGTCTAAAAACATACAAATATAAAGGTACCTTTAAAATTTTAAGTAAACACCACTGCTCTCAATAGCAGTTTTACTAAAGAAACAGAAACACATGTAATTTGTCTTATATTGAATGCTGATACATTACTAGCATCACAAAATTCAGTCGTTCTGTACAGAAAATACCCCAGGAAGCTGCCATCTTCTGAGGCCATTTTTGTGAGACCAGCGTAGCTATAAGAACAGTTTACAGAACGTAGTGAATGATAACTCAATGTACCCATTAGACAGCCAATGTAACTGTAATACATGTGATATGACTATAGTTAATTCTATAATTGTTGTATTACATTTTTCATCTTTTAAACTCTTATCACAAGAGCCAGAGATACAAACACCTCAGTTGTCCTTTCTCAGAAGTTTTCTCCTCACCTCCTTACATTTCTCCGAAAGACATGTTACATGATGACCTCAACAGCCTTATTTCCACACTCCAGTCACAGTCACTCAGCACTGAATGAACATATAATGTTCAGCATGCCAGTGCCCATGTCCAGAACTACACTGCTGAGTGAAATCGTATGTGCAGCTTCAGCTGACATAACTGGTTGCCATGGGCTTTGGGAAGAATCAACAATCTAAAAATTGTTCCTAGCATCTCTTTCCCAAAGAGATCTTGATGACAACTTCTAACTGTACCACTCTGCTGCAGTGTTAAGCCACAGGGGCAAAAACAACCTAACAATCTGAGCTGGGAAGCAGACCTGGGTAATCTTTGTTCTCTCACCAACCGCTCAGTTCTGAGTCTCCAGAACGGCTCTCTGTGCTTCAGGTCTCAGATTAGACGCTAACAGAGGTGGCCCAGGAGCCAAATCAAGGCTTATAAAATCTGTCGGAGGGGAGAAAATCCTATGGATTCCCCTTCAGACTAACTAAGCCTATAAAATCTACATTTTAATAGCTGATTTTCTGGGGACCCCAAGATTTTTTTGCATATGCCCTTGATGGAATTAATAAGAGGAGAGAAAAACATATGCTGTAATGCTTGGGGGCAACTACAACAAAGGGAGAAACTAGTTTATTAACATAATTCCAGCCCTCAGAGCATATTGCGTGCTCTAAATACCCCAGAAAGAACGTGCATTACACAATCAAATCTCTGTAGCTAACGTGCTTGTAAGACTTTAAGAGGTGGTATTTACCAACTATATGTTGGTCAAAATAGTAGCTAACATTTAGACATCGGCTTGAAAGAGAAGCATCTCTTCCACCTGCTTCTACAGGCCACAAAGATACACTGTAGTTAATATATTACTGACAGGATGATGAGAAAGCTCCTGTCAGATGCCGGGGGTGGGTGGCGGCAGGTGTTCGAGATAAAACGCACAGCCCTAGCTGACTAGTCAGAGATGGCCTGGTGAGGTGCAGTGACGGAGTGGTGTGACAGAAGGTCATGCCTGAGGGACCTGGTAGGATGTGCCTGTGCAGCCCCCCTCCCTGCCCCTGCTCACAGAGCGGAAGTCAGTCAGCTGGTGGATTCCGTGACCCCATTTACTCCTGTGCTTGAATGCACTCTGCTAGTCTGACCTAGGTTCATGTGGGGCTTACACAGCTAGGGCCTGCCTACAGCATGTATCAAATCAGTTTTCTCGATCGGCATTACCAGGAACCCTTCTGTGTTTACCTGATAACATACATACCAATAGAATAAACACAAATCTGATTATGTCCCAGTTCATTAAATTCAACCCCATAAAACACACGATAGGTCCTAACAAAATACTATACCTTTTATGGGCAAAATACCCATTAAATATTTAAAATGTAACAATACTCATGATATTTTTGTTAACACATCTCAAAACAAATTTTTTTTTATTTTAAAGTTTATCAAGATAATTACAAATTACAATTTTAGCTACAAACAGCACCTAAGGGACCTTCAAGTAGCTGAGGCCCTACCAGTGTATCAACACTAAAATCCCAGGAAGCTGTAAAGTTGACCAATATGATTCTAATAAAATTATGAATGTCAAGAGTAAATCCAAGCAAAATTCCTGAACTACAATAAAATTATGAATGCAAAGTTAACTTATATGTTCTTACAGTAAAATTTAAATTTTGGCTATATATTTAAGAAATGATAAATTCTCACATTATATGATATAATTTCTCACATTAATATTAAGTACATTATAAACTGTATGGTATATAAAACAAAATGAGTACAATTAATATGAGAATGTAAATAACAAGAATGTAAAAAGCTTAAAAGTAAGTCAATTCACTGATACTTTATTCCTCCCTTGGATGTTTCAGAGATTTCACTAAGCACTTCCTAAAAAATAATTTATTTCTAATTTACATTATAGTAATAGTCTTTGACCTTAAATGTTACTTTGCATGGAATTTATGACAGATATATAAATATATATGAATATTCCAAGATAAAATCAAGTAAAGAATTTTTCCCCACATTGAAAGGGTAAGGAGATCATGAGAAACACTTGAATTACACTTCGTTTATCAGCCCTGCTGCCCCGGAGGGGGAACCAAAGCACAACTTGAAGGGGACAGCACAATCCAATTTTATGACACGTCATGAACAACTGGTAGTATTTTACCTCAAACATAGGAAACAACTCCCTGAATAATACAAGCCTTTATTAAAATACTTATTTTTAATTCAAATAAAGTTAAAGGGTTGGCATGTTTATTTTTACTCTAAATTGCAGAGCAAGTCTATTATAAATTTATAGCTAAGAATCACTGAATAATCATTGAGTCTTCTGCAGATACAATTCTACAGACTCCGTATATATAAATATGTATATATAATGTGCATGTATATACACGTGTACATAAGTGTATTGTGTGCATATGTGTAGATGTACATGTGTATATATACACATGCATGTGTAAACATGCATGTGTATTATACATATGTATATAGTATACATGTTTTTATATACAAACATGTGTGTATATACAGCAACCCTATGAGATTCAGACTATTACCACTCCCATTCTTCCAGTATACACATGAAGAAACTGAGTCAAAGAAAGGTTACCAGCCATTAAGTGATGTTTATAAATTACAACAAAGAGAAATACCAGTATTTTACAAAAACATATACTCAGCCTTATTTCTAATGTTTCCTGGGCAGAGCAGCTTATACCTTCAGTCACAGAGCTCCTTTCCGCACCTTCTTAGGTCTCTGCTCCAATATGACCTCACAGGGAGGGCTTCCAGGCCACCCATAAAAAACAGAAAAACCTCACCCACCTCACACCCCACACAGGCACTCACTTTATTCCTTGTGCCTTTACTCATCACATAGGACATGACGCTATGTATTCATTCACTTATCAGTTTCACCAGTCGGATGAAAGCTCCAAGACTGGCTGGACTTTGCTTTGCTTCTGCTGAATCCTTAGGACCATGGAGAGTGCCTGGCGCATGGTGAGTGCATAGGAAGTATTTGTCACGTGAACTAATCTTCATGAGAATATAGTTCCTAGGCCTCCAAGACAGTTTGTACAATCTTTTTAATCTTCAGAACAACACCCATATAGAAATACTTCATAATATTTTAACAATCAGGTTTAAAAATAAGGAGGAAGAGAAGAGGGAGGAGAAAGAGTGGTCTTACTTCAAAGATAAGTTTAAAACAGCAAGAAAGCAAACATATTTCTCGACACCACTTTGAGAAAATGCAAACCCTTCCACGTGCGCCAACGACTCCCTGCTCTCCAGCGGTGCTGCGGCTGGCCCGGGGGCAGCACAAGTCTGGACTCCGCAGATCCACTTCGATGAGGGTTTATTTCAATGAATTAGTGGAACTTTTTTGGAGATTTGCAACCACTTGAAAAAGCTTACTTTATTGTAAGAATACAGTACGTAATACATGTAACATACAAAATGTGTGTTAACCAACTGTTTATGTTATCAGTAAGGCATCTGGTCAACAGTAGGCAATCAGTGATTAAATCTGGGAGGATTCACAAGTTACATGCAAATTTCAGACTGCATGGGGCCAACACCCCTAATCCCTGTGTTGTTCAAGGGTCAACTGTACGTCATTTCTCTACACTTACTCCTTTAAAAGCACATCATGTTTTTCAATATGTATGTAAAATAATATATTTCCAATTTGGGAGAAAAGTGGACATATTGATACTGCAATTCAAAATCTCAAAATCGTATTCTTTTCAGTTGTAGAGTAATGGAAATGACCCCCGATCACCTGCCATAGGCCACCCCGCTCTACAGCACCTGCTCCACTCAGCTTCTTGGCCTCGGTGGCCATTCGGTCTCTCAGACAAGACCTTTCTCTAAATAGACACCCTAGAGAGATCTGAACCCCTCTACTTTAAAATACCAAAACTTTAAAGAATGAGGTTTTGATTTCCACTATAGGAGAACAAAACATAAAAATAGTGTCTTTTATCAATTAGCCAAATTTGTAAGGAAGTAAGTTCATGCAATATTAAATAACAGTGTTTAAGAATTATCTTATGTATCAGTCAAAACTGTATTAACATTTACAATTTTTGAAGTCAAAAATATTAAAATTTTAATGCTTACAGTAGAAAAAATTAGGAAATCTAGAAAAATACTTTGGAAAAATGTTCAACAACTCAAGACAACTCCTATTCTCACTGCCTTTCCCATTGTCATGAAGACCTTACAAGAGAACATTTTAGTGAGCAGCATAAAATCTGTGACTAAAAAAAGAGCTACTTGGACTTTTAAGTTATTATCAGACTGAAGAGCTCCTCCAAATCAGAACTATTATAGAATTTACTCCCAAACCACTACTTGGCAACAAGATGAATCTACCTATTACTAGGTTAGGATAGCAGCTATTATCACGGCCCCTTGGTTCCTTTCAAGTAGCTCCAATGGAAAAAAACACAAGTGAATAATAAAGATCCCATAATAGCTCTTAAGAATTCTTTATATTGTAGAACGCACTAAAATGAACTCTGGAGGGTTAAAAAGAAAAAAAAACAAAAAACACACTCTCATCTCCTGATAAGAAAAAATAATTAACCTGACTTAATGCATCTGAGGAGGTCTTCTATAAATTAGACTTTTGTACTTCAAGAGCAAGATTAAAATCATATATCAAAAAAGCATGCAGATATTGTCTTAAAAGCACACAGAACATCTCTCCATCTGCAGAGGCTGGGAGGCCTTTCTGTGAGTGCTCAACACCTGCTGCTTCAGAGGAGAAGAGAGAAGTACTCACGGCGCTCAGCTTGCTGGAGGTGACCAGGACGCGCCGCTCGTGCAGCATGCTGGCGTACAGCTGCAGCATGTTGTTCACGTCCACCGCGACGAAGTACTCCGTGAGATTTCTCTGCACAAGGGAGAGACCGTGTGAGCGACGGCTCACGGCAGCCACAGAGAACATTCTACACACTTACCAAAAGACGTAAAGCGTAAAGGATGTCATTAAAAATGGTATGCATTAAAAATAAATAAGTTTAGTCCTATTCTGCTACCACATGAAGCATGTTTAACAACCTATTATTACTATTTGAAATGTAATCCTACTCCAGGAAAACGCTTCTCAGACAGCAATCAGAGGATCACCTAGTCCCACCCTCCCTCCCCAAGTATTTATGAAGCTAATTTAATGGTCCCCAACCCAGACCTGCTGAATTGTGATCTTCAGAGTATGGCCCCAAGAATGTGTTGTTTTAATTCTTGGTGATTCTTACACATGCTAAACTTTGATAATTGCTGCTCCAGAAAATACACTTGAGCTGTTCTGTTTGCCAATCACTCGGCAGCCACTATCACTGTCTGAAACTCTGCTATGTACAAGGCGCCCCGAAGACAGGAGGACTGACAAAGCAGATCTTTGGCTCCTTGAGGAAAATCCCTTGTTTGTACCTAACATTGGGTCTGTTTTGTACCAAAACCAAACCAAATCTGGTGTTTGTCTAATTTGTTTCCTTTAACACTTTAAATCATTTCCCCTACATTAGAACAAAACTGGGATAAGCTACATTAACTCTCCTTAATGTTTTAAAATTTTAAGCATGTCAGAAAGCAACGAAGTCCTTGAGGGACTGAATGAGCAATAAAGAATGGGAATGCAGAGCAGGTACCACCCGCCTGGAAGGTTTGACCTTTCAGTTCTGCAGGACAGTGACAAGCCCAGCTGCTTCTCTGAACTGTGAAAGGTAGACACTTTCCCAGGACAAACTGGCGATCACGGCAGGGTGTTCAAACAGGACCAACAGCCGTCAGCAAGCGGTGCTGCACGTGGCAGGACAGACTCGTTTCCTGTTGTCTCCGTTCGGAAGCCTACCTCAGCACCTTCCAACACCACTCTGCACAAAGTCTGTTTCACAGCACTCAACACTAAAGTGTTTCCTATAATTTCAAATAAAGGTAATTTCCTCAACACAGAATGAGCTTTATGTTCATAGCCTTGCTTCCCCCCACCTCCAAACAGGACTTTTTTGAAATACAATAGCTTAATGGAGATATAAAATTGTATATTCTCAGTGGCAGTTTTTTTCTTGGAATAGTTCTTTATAACTTTCAATGTAATATCCTTCAAAAAAATGTAAGGTTTGTTAAATAAAGCTATTAGTTGTTTATTAGTAAATGTAATAAAGACAAATAGAGGAGAAAGCAGAGGGAGTAACTGACTTTGTACTAAAAACTCTGAAATGAAGCGATCATGTATGTCAAGGCAATCACCTCAAGGAAAATGTAAGAGGGGGTGCGGGGGTGCCAGCCCCACGGTGTACAAGCATGGGACTTCAGACCCTATTAAGACCTGTGAGTTTGGAAGGTGTATCTCAGGCCCACATTATGAGCAAGTTAAGTAGTCTTTTCATAGGAGTTATCTGGACTCATCTGTACTAAAAATACCACGGATATTCTTGGTTTGATATGAGAAAATGCACAGTTGTCTTCCTAGACTTTATTCAATCAAAACCCACATGTTTCTGGGAACCAGGCACCCAGGATGTATGAGATGTCTTTGGAAGAACAGTAAGAATTCTGAGGAAAGTAATAATAATTTATGGAAACATTTTTTTCCTGTTGATGTTTCCTTCACTTTTGATTATTTCTACTGATTCATTTTTTTTTCTTTCCAAGGGAAGCTGAAAAAAATGACATAACGGAGTATTTACTGTCTCCCAGCATCTGAAACTATGTCAAAGGCTTCCACGTACCTACATAAACTTTTCTACAGAATATTAATTTGTGATACTATTAGAAACTGAAAATATTTTTAGTATTTTTCAGGCTAGTATATTGTAGTATATCAGGGTACAATTATAGGACTCTAATGAAAATGCAGAATTTAGCATTTTGTATAATTTCTTGTAAGTTACCCTTCAAGCCTTACAAAATATGTATTACTTAAAAACCAGGAAAACAAGCACACAAGGCAGCTGAGACCTGAAGAGAGATACTAGGAATCTGAAATGCTATGTCAGCCACTAAAGTAGCTGCTGGTGTGCAACACCCCCGGCTGCCAGCATTCCTTCCCCACCTACAGAGGTCACCTCGAGACGTCCCCCTGCCCCGCCGAGGGGCACTCAGGACCTAACTGGATACACAGGATCGCACTGAACTGCCCCAAATGACAGAAACTGTTCTTCTCTTTAATTTCCTTACCTACAACCAGGTTGTAAAAGGGGATAAAGTAGCAGGTACATATAGAAGAAAAGAGATAACACCATTATTCTTCATTTCTTTATTGTTTCTCACAAACACAAATACTTACAATACATGTATTCTACTTCTCTGCACAGGAATTCTTAAACAGTAAGACCAAAGTACATAACATTCATGATATTAGTGCTGTAAAGAATGTAGAAACAGAAAAACTTACACTCTCAGGTATTGTTGGGAGGCCAGTTACATCAGGGGCAATGAAGTAGGAATGCTAATCAAGAGAAATAAATCACATAAGGAAAGGAGAATTAAAATTTGATAGCTCTGAATATAATTTGAGATAAAAATAAGAAAAATCTATCAACTAAGTTAACAAATAAAGACTGACACTCAGGATTTGTTGAATTTGAGAGATTAATGAAATAGCAGGTTTATATGAGATTTAGCAGTAACTTTTTTAGACTAAGAGTTAAATGGTGGTTAAAAATATTTAGTTTTAAAATTGAAGTAAGAATCCTGAAAAAACTTGAGGACTAAATGAGTATCTTACTGAAAAATACATTTATATTTAAAATACATTTAGTTTAGAAAGACTGGAAATATAAGGCTTGCTTTCCTAAGAATATATCAAAATCTACTGATTCCTGAATTTACCTGGTAAGTCACAACAAATTTCTCTTGTACATATTGGTCACTATATTATTTAGAGAGCAGCAATAAAACTTGACTTTTAAATACTTAAAACTTCTTAAAAATGTAATTGCTCATCCCAAAATATGACCGTTAGATACCCACTAAACAAATATCAGTCTTCTATAATAGAGCAATGCAATAGTTCACTGATATATTTATATAAAAAGCATATGTGTATATACCTATATGTTTTCATTATATTTGCAAATCTTACCACCTAGAATCAGAGTACAACCAAATCACCAACATTTTTCTTACTGTCTGTACATATTAATCTCCAAAATTATTTTACTATTTTGGTCACTTAAGGATGTATTTAATACTGTCTTATAATTAAAGGCTGGAAAAGAAACGTTCTCGACAGTATTGAGCACAGTTGAACTAGTCAGAACAAGGCTATTAACACAGTTATAACGTATATTTTCCAAGGTAAAAGAACAATATGAAATAAGGTTTCCTCAGACCTTGTGATAAAAAATGTGCCATGAATCTCATGCTGTTAATGCACTTTAACATTACTTCAACTAAACAGATGACATGCATAGATCTGGTTTCTCTTGGCTACTTGTATTTGGAGGGGTTTTTAATAGTACTGTATTTCATGACACTATCCTTTAAAAGGTAGTATAAATAATATACTCCATATGATTAATTTTCTTAAAAGAATAACATTTACCATTTCTGAAAGAACTGGGGTGACTCTTAAAATCATAGTGAAATAAGTGATCATTTTACCAATTCAGCAGTGACTTTTAGAAGCAAATGTCCTTTTAACTCACTGGTACCAGGAAGGCTGATCTTTCAGAACTTGTTCACTGCCAATAAATATCTCTTGGTTCTCATGTAAGAAAAAATGAATATTTTACTTTCATAGGGTAAGTTTACACAATTTGCTGTGTGTCTGAGACTCACCTAGTAGCCACATTGTCCAATCCACTGAAAATAACATCAGTTATAAATGTTATTTTAAGTGCTGATTTGCTAATTTATGCTACAAAAATCTTAAAGTATTTTCATTCTCAACTCAGAGTAGAGAATGCTGTAGAATTCTCTATATGAGAACGTAATGATTTTGAAATACAGTTTCAAAATCAGTATTTACAATAGATAATAACTTCTCATAAAATCACTGTGATAGTCTCCTGGTTGTAATGCCAAGTCTTGAAAAACCTAACTAGTGCTGGAGTAGTCATGAAAGATGAAATTGTAAGAAAATTAGTACTTTCAGAAGACCTGTCATATTTTTCTAATAGAAATTCTGCAAACAAAAACTTTATTTCCGTTTGTGAAGGAACAAAAATTCCCATGATTATGAATTTAAATTTGCTTCATGAAGCTGAAACTTCTACTAGCAATTGAAGAGAAGGGTTTTAATTACAACTTTACCACTCTTTAACAGCATAGGACTGGGCACATTACTTTAGTAATCAGTTGTTGAAATCAAATGAAAGTACTAAGTGGACTTTATACAAAGTTAAGGCAATATTTTATCAACCAGCTGAATTTCTGAATTTACCAATAGTTAAGATACTATACTCAGTCAGACGTACAAGATTTGAAAGTTATTATAGACTACTGATTCAAAAGCTTACAAGAATCAGACTTAAATAACAGAAATAACTATCAAATGTGGATAGAGAACATAGTCAAATTCCTTTAACAAGATTATTTCAGCTACAATAAAAAATACCTTCTCCATATGAAGTGAAACATCAATTCACTAACAACTAACATGTGAATAGCTTTCTATGGGCTATCTACATACACCAATTCATGTGATTCCCCAAACAACTTTCCCAAATATTGACTCGCTTTATTTTTCAAATGGAGAAATGGGATTACCAATGTCTAACACTCAGTAACTGACTTAAGCCAAAATCTTCTGATCTTAGGTGTTGAGAAGCCTCACAGTCTTTAAGTTTCTGATTAATGAAGGTGAAATGTTTCAATATCCAGTATTTTTGAAATGGAATTTTATAAGATACTTATTTACTCCTGAACATATATGATGCCCAAATTTTAAGAAAGAATATATTTTTATTTTTCATTATTACTCTACAATAGCTGCCTCTGTTATAATCTTAGCACTTATATTTTCTTAGCCCTTAACAATGTGTTAGAATCATTTTATAAATACAACTCTATCAAAGAAAGACACTAATTTTCAGAAAAATCAGAACTTTTCTTCATTTTCTTGACATTCTTCCTCAGTCTTTACATTGATACTTCATTCCAACTAAACATAAACCTTGCATCCTTTTGGCTTCAATGACTTAAATCTGAATTTCCCTTTAGTTTCCCTTTCTAACTCTATCACTCCATCTGTTTTCTTTATCCATACAGCCTGTTTGGGTATTTAGAGCATACCTTTTATTTTTTATAAATATATATATACATATTTTTTATTAAGGTATTATTGATACACACTCTTACAAAGGTTTCACCTAAAAAACAATGTGGTTACTACATTCACCCATGTTATCATGTTCCCCCACACCCCATTGTAGTCACTGCCCAATACTACAGTAAGATGCCCCTCAGTCCCCTTCTCCCTCCCTCCCCACCCGCCCTCCCCACCCCTCCCCTTTAGTAACCGCTTCTCGGACTCTGTGAGTCTGTTGCTGTTTTGTTTCTTCAGTTTTGCTTTGTTATACTCTATAAATGAGGAAAATCATTTATACTTGTCTTTCTCTGCCCGGCTTATTTCACTGAGCATAATATCCTCCAGCTCCATCCATGTGGTTGCTAATGGTAAGATTTGTTTTCTTATGGCTGAATAATATTCCATTGTGTATAAGTACCACATCTTCTTTAGCCATTCATCTACTGATGGACACTTAGGTTGCTCCCATATCTTGGCTACTGCAAATAGTGCTGCTATAAACATAGGGGTGCATATGTCTTTTTCAATCTGAGAAATTATATTCTTTGGGTAAATTCCTAGGAGTGGAATTCCCAGGTCAAATGGTATTTCTATTTTGAGTTTTTTGAGGAGCCTCCATATTGCTTTCCACAATGGTTGAACTAGCTTACATTCCCACCAGCAATGTAGGAGAGTTCCCCTTTCTCTGCATCCTTGCCAGCATTTGTTGTTCCTAGTCTTTGCTATGTTGGCCATCCTAACCGGCATGAGATGTTACCTCATTGTGGTTTTAATTTGCATTTCCCTGATAATTAGTGATGCAGCGCATCTTTTCAAGTGCCTGTTAGCCATCTCAATTTCTTCTTTACAGAAATGTATGTTCATATCTGCTGCCTATTTTTTAACCGGTTATTTGCTTTTTGGGCATTGAGGCATGTGAGTTCTTTACATATTTTGAATGTTAACCCCTTGTCAGATATGTCATTTACAAATATATTCTCCCATACTTAGGATGCTTTTTTGTTCGATTGATGGTGTCCTTTGCTGTACAGTAGCCTTTCAGTTTGACGTAGTTCCATGGGTTCATTTTTCCTTTTTTTTTCCCTTGCTTGAGGAGATGCATTCAGAAAAAAGTTGCTCATGTTTATATTCAGGAGATTTTTGCGTATGTTGTCTTCTAAGAGTTTTATGGTTCCATGACTTACATTCAGGTCTTCGATCCATTTCAAGTTTGCTTTTGTGTATGGGGATAGACAATAATCCAGTTTCATTCTTTTACATGTAGCTGTCCAGTTTTGCCAACACCAGCTGTTGAAGAGGCTGTCATTTCCCCACTGTATGTCCATGGCTTCTTTATCATATATTAATTGACCATACAAGGTTGAGTTTATATCAGGGCTCTCTAGTCTGTACCACTGGTCTGTGGGTCTGTTCTTGTGCCAGTACCAAATTGTCTTGATTACTGTGGCTTTGTAGTAGAGCTTGAAGTCGGGTAGCGTAATCCGCCCAGCTTTATTCTTCCTTCTCAGGATTTCTTTGGGTATTCGGGGTCTTTTGTGGTTTCATATGAATGTAAGAACTTTTTGCTCTCATTCATTGAAGAACGCTGTTGGCATTTTAATAGGGTTTGCACTGAAACTGTAGATTGCTTTAGGCAGGATGGCCATTTTGAGAATATTAATTCTTCCTATCCACGAGCATTGGATGTATTTCCATTTATTGGAAACCTCTTTAATTTCTCTCATGAGCGTCTTGTAGTTTTCAGAGTATAGATCTTTCACTTCCTTTGTTAAGTTTATTCCTAGGTATTTTATTCTTTTTGATGCAATTGTGAATGGAACTGTTTTCCTGACTTCTCTTTCTGCTAGTCCATCGTTACTGCATAGGAATGCAAAAGATTTCTGTGTGTTAATTTGTATCCTGCAACTTTGCTGAATTCAAATATTAGATCTAGTAGTTTTGGAGTGGATTCTTTAGGATTTTTATGTACAATATCATGTCATCTGCAAACAGTAACAGTTTAACTTCTTCTTTACTAATCTGGTTGCCTTTTATTTCTTTGTGTTGTCTGATTGCCATGGCTAGGACCTCCAGAACTATGTTGAATAGAAGTGGGGAGAGTGGGCATCCTTGTCTTGTTCCCAATCTTAAAGAAAAGGCTTCCAGCTTCTCACTGTTAAGTATGATGTTGGCTGTGGGTTTGTCATATAGGGCCTTTATTATGTTGAGGTTCTTACCCTCTGTACTCATTTCATTCAGAGTTTTTACCATGAATGGATGCTGAATTTTGTCGAATGCTTTTTCAGCATCTAAGGAGATGATCATGCGGTTTTTGTCCTTTTGTTGATGTGGTGGATGATGTCGATGGTCGTTCTAATATTGTGCCATCCTTGCATCCCTGGAATAAATCCTACTTGATTTTGATGGATGCTCTTTTTGATGTATTTTTGAATGCAGTTTGCTAATATTTTGTTGAGTATTTTCCATCTATGTTCCTCAGGGATATTGATCGGTAATTTTCTTTTTTTGTGGTGTCTTTGCCTGGTTTTGGAATTAGAGTGAAGCTGGCCTCAGAGAATGAGTTTGGAAGTATTCCCTCATCTTCTACTTTTTGGAAAACTTTAAGGAAGATGGATATTAGGTCTTTACTACATGTTGTATAAACTTCAGTGGTGAAGCCATCCTGTCCAGGGGTTTTATTCTTAGGCAGTTTTTTGATTTCCAATTCAATTTTGTTGCTAGTAATTGGTCTATTCAGATTTTCTGTTTCTTTCTGGGTCAGCCTTGGAAGGAAGTATTTTTCCAAAAAGCTGTCCATTTCTTCTAGGTTATCCAGTTTGTTACCATATAATTTTTCACAGTATTCTCTAATAATTCTTTGTATTTCTGTGGTGTCTATAGTGATTTTTCTTTCTCATTTTTGGTTCTGTGTATGTATACAGATCTCTTTTTTTCTTGATAGGTTGGGTTAGCAGTTTATCTATTTTGTTTATTTTCTTTCATTGATTCTATTTATTGCTTTATTGTTTTCAATTTTATTTCTCCTCTAATCTTTATTATGCCCCTCCTTCTACTGACTTTGGGCCTCACTTGTTCTTCTTTTTCTGATTTAGTTAATTATGAGTTTAGTCTGTTCATATGGGATTGTTTGTCTTTCCTAATTTGGCCTATATTGCAATATACTTCTCTCTCGGCACAGCCTCACTGTGTCCCACAGATTTTGCAGTCTTGAATATTGCTTGATCTCTGTTTTTATTTGGTCATTAATCCATTGACTATTTAGGAGCATATTATTAAGCCTCAATGTGTTTGTGGGATTTTTCATTTTCTTTGCATTAATTTATTTCTAGTTTCATACCTTTGTGATCTGAGAAGCTGGTTGGTACAATTTCAATCTTTTTGAATTTACTGAGGCTCTTTTTGTGGCCTAGTATATGATCTATTCTTGAAAATGTTCCATGTGCACTTGAGAAGAATATGTATTCTGGTGCTTTTGGATGTAGAGTTCTGTAGATGTCTGTTAGGTCCATCTGTTCTAATGTGTTTTTCAGTGCCTCTGTCTCCTTACTTATTTTCTGTCTGGTTGATGTGTCCTTCAGAGTGAGTGATGTGTTGAAGTCTCCTAGAATGAATGCATTGTGTTAATTCTGTTAGTTAAAATTCTTTTAATTCTGTTAGTATTTGTTTCACATATATAGGTGCTCCTGTGTTGGGTGAATAGATATTTATAATGGTTATATCCTCTTGTTGGACTGAGCCCTTTATTATTATGTAATGTCCTTTTTGTCTCTTGTGACTTTCTTTGTTTTGAAGTTATTTTCTCTGATACAAGTATTGCAACACCTGCCTTTTTATCCCTATCAGTTGCATGAAATATCTTTTTGCATCCCTTCACTTTTAGTCTATCTGTATGTCTTTGCATTTGAAGTGAGTCTCTTCTAGGCAGCATATAGTTGGGTCTTTTTTTTTTATCAATTCAGTGACTCTATGTCTTTTGATTGGTGCATTCATTCCATTTACCTTTAGTGTGATTACCGACAGGTATATACTTATTGCCATTGCAGGCTTTAGATTTGTGGTTACCAAAGGGTCAAGGGTAACTTCCTCACTATCTAAGAGTCTAACTTAACTCACTCAGTATGCTGTTACAAACACAATCTAAAGGTTCTTTTTTTTCCCCCCTTTTCTTACTCCTCCATTCTTTATATATTAAGTATCATACTCTCTACTCTTTGTCTATCCCTTTTTATTACCTCTGTGATAGCTATTTAACCTTAGGAACACTTCCATCTATAGCAGTCCCTCCAAAATACACTGTAGAGATGGTTTGTGGGAGGTAAATTCTCTCAGCTTTTGCTTATCTGGAAATTGTTTAATCCCTCCTTCAAATTTAAATGATAATCTTGCTGGGTAGAGTAGTCTTGGTTTGAGGCCCTTCTGCTTCACTGCATTAAATGCATCATGCCACTCCCTTCTGGCCTGTAAGGTTTCTGCTGAGAAGTCTGATAATAGCCTGATGGGTTTTCCTTTGTATGAGATCTCATTTCTCTCTCTGGCTCTCTTTTAAAAGTCTGTCCTTATCCTTGGTCTTTTCCATTTTAATTACTATATGTCTTGGTGTTGTCCTCCTTGGGTCCCCTGTGTTGGGAGATCTGTGCACCTCCATGGCTTAAGAGACTATCTTCTTCCCCAGATTGGGGAAGTTTTCAGCAATTACTTCCTCAAAGACACTTTCTATCCCTTTTTCTCTCCCTTCCTCTTCGGGTATCCCTATCATATGAATATTGTTCCATTTGGATCGGTCACACAGTTCTCTCAGTATTCTTTCATTCCTAGAGATGCTTTTTTCTCTTTGTGCCTCAGCTTCTTTGTATTCCTCTTCTCTACATTCTGTTTCATTTATCATCTCCTCCACCACATCTAATCTGCTTTTAATACTCTCCATTGTGTCCCTCAATGATTGGATCTCCATCCTAAATTCGTTCCTGAGTTCTTCAATATTTTTTTGTACCTCCAGAAGTGTATTTACAATTTTCATTTTGAAATCTCTTTCAGGAAGATTTATTAGTTCAGTCTCACTTGACCCTTTTTCTGGGGTCGTTGAGATTTTGCTTTGAACCAGGTTCCTTTGACATTTCACATTTGTATGTGGCGCCCTCTAGTGCCCAGAAACTGTACTCTCGGGAGCTGCTCAGCCCTGGAGGGATATCAGGGGTCTCAGGGGAGCGGTGCTGGTGCCTGGGGGGAGGAAGGAGCTGTTTCCTGCTTCCCTGCTGTGCTGCCTGTCTCCACGGCCAGACCCAGTGGGCCGAGCACACAGGTGTCAGCCTCTGTGCTTTGCGTTTGTAGCTGCTGCAGGTGGGGCTTCCCTCTGGTTGGCCTGATGCCAGGGCAGGGGCTGCCAGTTTGCAAGCCAGGTGCGGGCTGGCCTGGAGGAAGACAGAGCAGGCTGCGTATCATGGTGGGGGGCCTTAGAGCTGCATAGCTAGCCAGGGGGCTGGAGCGCCTGAGGATCATGAAAGCTCCCAATCTACTGTGCAGAGTGCCTTCAGACAATTGCCTGTCCTTTCTCCTGAGCAGTAAGCTCTGCACAATCCTTGCCCCTTTAGCAGCCCTCTTGCTGTGGGGAAGTCTCTCAGACTGTCCGCCCAGATCAGCCGGATATGAATTCCTGTTTTCCACAAGCAGCTGGAATCTCTGTCTCTCTAGGTATTCCACCTGTCTTAGCTTTCCAACCCCAGTAATCACCAGAGCACCATGCAATGTAGGTTCGCACTCCCACAGCAGACCTCCAGGGTTGGGTGTCCAACAGTCCCAGGCCTCCACTCCCTCCCTGCTGTTTCTCTTCCTCCCGCCAGTGAGCTGGGGTGGGGGATGGGCTTGGGTCCCACCAGGTCACAGCCTTGGTATGTTAAACTGTTGTGTGAGGTCTCTTATTTCCTCCAGGTGTATGAAGTCTGGTGCAGCCTTCTTTCCTGTTGCTCTTTCAGGATTAGTTCTATTAATTATATTTTCATATTATATGAGGTTTTAGGAGGTCTGTCTCACCTCTCATGCCACCTTTAATCCTCTCTCCTCAAGACCCTAACTTTTGATCTATCCTCTCTATATCCTGTTCTTTAAATACCTCAATTATTCCTACTTCAAGGTCTGCAGATTTGGGTTTAAAATCAAGGTTATCTCTAGCACTCCAGCTCCCAATCTCCAAATGACTAAAATAACTACTAACATGTCCATTTTGGCAGTACACAGTAAGAGGATGCAGACATAGAGGTGCAGAGATCACAGGAGAGAAAGAACATTTTAAGCTGTTATGAGAAGAGAAAGTTTCCCAACTAACTGAACTGAACTAGTTCTAGACTAAAGATAAGTCTATAAACAAGCTTTAGTTACAAAAAAGAAATTGTGCAAGTGAGAAAGCATAATGTTCATTCAAGATGAACAGAATAATGTGACTAGATAGAGAATCAATTTAGAAAAAAAAGAGACAGAAAAATGAAATGCTGGTTTGAGGGTAAGAAGTGGATAGTCCTGAAATCCTGACCAAAAGTTTGGACAAATTCTTCAGAAAATGGGGAGCTGTTAGGTTTTTGACAGGAACTTTGTATAGCTTAAGGAAATTTAATTAGACTGTCTTTTGTAGAAAGGATCAGAAAGAGAGACTCTAGACTGAGGACTATTTGAAGTGCCAAGCATCTGAACTAGGGATCTGACAGAAATATAAAGAATGGGATACTGTAAGAAAACACTATTATTAAACAAAATTATAGGGGAGAATTTAAGCAAGAAGAAAGTTATTACCAAAGAAAGCATATAATAAGGATAACAATTTCCTTATCTTGCAAAAAAGCAAAAGGCCATAATATTATTAAATTTCACGTTATTTTTCTTTCAATTTCTCTTGCATTGTTATGTATCTTTCTTCCTTTTAGCACAGTTTATTGTTACTTTGGAAGAACAAAAATCAATAGAAATAAATCTCAACATTCTATTTGGTATGCCAAATTAATGAAGAATATTAAAGAAATCAAAATTTTTTTATTAACCTTGAACATGTACTAAGCCTCCCAAAATATTAGCATTTTTAGAGATAGATGGCACAGTAAATAATTTATACTCCACAGGCTTACTGTTTTGACAAACTGTAATCATGCGTCCAGTACTTAGTGCCTATATAGAATAGGTACTGAAGTATGGGGAAGAGAGGAATTTTTAACCCAGAATTTTTATCATGTAGTTACATACTATATTTGCAATTCTTAGAATGTTTTCATTTTAGAAGGGATGCTTCATGTGTGTTTATGGTATTTTATGTGTGTGGGAGGGGTTGTTTGTGTGTATATATCTATTTCCTTATTGTAGACAGATTTCACCTTAAAATCTTGAAATGTTTCTCACAATCAGAACATTCTCACAGACCTAGTTACTTTTAGTGTAAAACTTAAAAATACCTCTATAACTTAACAAGTACCAAAACACACATCTGACATATGACGTTATGGTGTCTGAAGCATGTCGGACAGCCTGGTGCCACACAGCGGGCACTGAGTCTCTGGGGAGCAGAAGGGGCTCTTTTAACAGTTTGCTGAAGGTGCCTGAGTTCTTACATGAGAAACTGCCATAATTTCAGTAACAAGTTGCTGATTGGATACTTACCACACTCAAGGGGACAGAAGTGTTTGCCTCTGGTATTGGGTGGTTATACAGGGATTTGAGAGTTTCATTCAAATCATTTTCCTGAGGTAAATTTAAAAGTACAGTTTATAAATGAAATACATACTAAGCAAATACTGTTAAAACTATTTAATAAAATCATATACTGTGCCTTCTTATATTACACATGTTTTATATAACTGCTTCCCATAGAAATGTTTCAAACAAATGAAATTAAAATAACTAAATCTAATAAGTAGGAAAAAATAATCACATTTCTTTATCCAGAAAGAATAGCAATATTTCTATCTGGTAAGAATATGTATTTTGCAACACTTAATTATTATAAAATACGCTGATATATCTATAGAAGGAAATCATTAACATTAAATACAATAAAAAATGATTGAATAAAAAATAGCAATAGAATTATGTGATCATTGAATGGTTCATTGTCCATTTTAATTTTAAAATCTTAAACCTAATTTTTAAGAAACAGATAAATTCTAGTAAGATTACTGTACTAAGATGCAACATAAGAGATTATTCTAGATTACATTTCTTTCCTAAATAGCTATTAGTCATTACTTGACCCACAATGAATGGGATTAAAGAGAGTACATAATACATCTACTTTATAGAGTTTGTATAATAATGTACCTTGATGTATACCTTCACTTTTCTGAATTACACGTATAATTCCAGTAATAAATATATGAAGTTAGCTTTTTGTATATGTAATTTTTATTGTCTCTTGAAATGTTCATGTTGGGAGAATATACCAAGGAAAGCTAATAATTAATTTTGAGAGATTTGGATATGAAACACATGACTTCTCATAATTTCTCTTCTAACTTGAGTATCAAAACTTAATAATTCAGATCTCTATAAATGCTTACAAAAGTGTACACTGAAAATTCCCTATCTGAAACCCCCTTTAGAAGGACCAAAAAGGAAAATTATAAAGAATTTATTTTTTGACCATTTAAACAATGAAATGTACCACAGAATATTCTGAATGATACTGATGCTTTATCTGTACAAAATTCCTATGGCTACATAAATTTTTTAAAGTCTAGCTATTAAAAATCCTTTGTACCTGCCTGACATTGCTCAGGTAAGAATAGTTTGTTTTTTTTTGAGTTTTGATCACATTTATTTCTAGTTAGATATACTAGTATAGTTTGAATTATGTAAATATCTACATTTTAATCATGTGGCACTAGATTAAAAATGAAAACAAAAAAATGTAATTATAGATTTCCTTCTGGTTATGTAATACTGCGAATTTATAATATTTTTCCTCTAATTAAGAACACCAATTAGTATTTCTTATTTCCTCTTATCAGAAAATCAAAATTACATGGATCAGCACATAGTATTTTCTTTTATGTAGTCTACTATTATGGATGGTCTCTGGGGCAATATGACAAATAAGAACGTAAGTGTTAATTTATCAATAAGAGTTTCCAAGGCAAAGTGTTCAAAATCTGGACAACTAATACAATGAATGTTGGTTCATAAAAACAAGAAGTAGGAATTATCATGATGTGGAATGCTGGTTTTAGTTTTCACTACAATAATTAAACAGTTTTATTTCCAATTATTTTCTTTGGAAAATGAATGAGTGCATAGCTTCAACATAAAATTCTTCGTGTTAAGATGACCTAGTAAATATTTCACAGAATTAATTACACCAAGTGTAGAGAAGGAAATATTTATACACACAAACACACATATACACCTGGACTTTTTAACAAACATTAAAAACTTACTACTATGTTATTATAATAAATTTTTTTTTGCCAAATTGCCAACTAGAAGAGTAAAGCAAGCACCATAATTTATTAATAATGCATTTTAATTCTATTTAATAAAAAGTATCTGGAGTAATACTTATGCTGAATTTTGGTTTGTTCTTAAGGGTATTTACACTGAATATTAAAAGATTAAAGTATTACCAGTAATGAGTGGGTGATCTATAATCTTGAAAGACAATCACGTAGAGTTATGTATGTTCTGGGAAATTTAAGTAGCTCAAAATAATTGGATAGTACATCATATACAGGAAAGAGGGAGCAGATTGGCCACATCAGAAGCCAGACCATGATGCCTCTTATATGTCAGGCTACACACAAGTTTAGATTTTGTTCAAAGGAAAAAAGGAAACCCCTGAGAGGATCATAAGTAGTGGAATGATATAATCAGGTTTAAGAAAGATGATTCCTAGAGTTCAGAACATAGTGGTATTTACAGCTAAGAGTGTGTATGAGGTATCCACAAATAATGTCTAGGAAGAAGAGAAAATGAAGAACATGAGAACATGAAAATTTTATGTGTAGATAGGTAAAAAGCCAAAGGCTGAGGATATAGCTAAAAACAAATGAAAAACAATGTCAGGACAACCAAGAAAAATGTGATCTCAAAAGTGGGAGAGTATCAAATGCGGATTTTAAAAGATGACCATGAAGGAAAATATACCATGGATTTGAAAATTAGAAAGCAGTAATAGGCAATCATTAAAGGTTTAAAAAAAGAACATTTATTTGAATTAAGTTGCATCAAATAGCACAGCAAATATCTTCATAAATTTGTCCTTTTAAAAACATCAAAAAATGAATACAAGGAAAACTGTACAAGTTATCATTCCAGAGAAATTCATTATTTAATAGCAAAGTTCACTTTTTCTTTTGCTTTGATTTTCAAGAAAAAAAAGTTGAAGAGCCAAAAAAGCTAAAACTATAATATTCTGAGATGAAAATATACAGGAAAAGCTTCATGGCATTGGATTTAGAAATTATTTCTTGACCTAACACCAAAAGTATAATCAACAAAAGAAAAATAATAAATTGGACTTCCATCAAAGTTAAAAACTTTTGTGCATCAACGGACACTACCACCAAAATAAAAAGACAACCCATAGCAGAAGACTCAAGATGGCAGCATGAGAGGTGAGACAGAGAACGACTCCCAAAACCACAGACAGTGCAAAAATATAGATAATACAACTAACCCTAAAACAGCAACAGAAAAGAAGGCTGAACCAGACTGCATACAGACCTCACGAAACAGGGTAACGAATGAAAGCCTTGATCCGGCGGGACCCAAGCCCTACCCCCACCCCAGCTCACCGGCAGGAGGAAGAGAAACTGAGCAGGGAGGGAGTGGAGGCCTGAGACTGCTCAACACCCAGCCCTGGAGGTCTGCTCTGCGAGCAGAAACCTACACTGCGTGGTGCTCTGGAGGATGGGGAGCTGGGACAGGCGGAGTACCTGAGAGACAGACATTCCAGCCATTTGTGGAGGACGGGGTCCACACCCAGCCACTCTCGACAAGGGAAATGCGGGCGGTCTGAGAGGCTTCCTAGCAGCGAGGGGGCTGCTGAAGGGGCGGGGTTTGCACAGAGCTGCTGTGCGGAGAAGGGGAGAGCTGGACGAGGATGTCTGCCCAGCAGGTTGGGAACTTAGACAAGCTTCAGGTGGCCCATTCCCGGGGCTGGTTGCTCAACACTGAGGCCCCACACTGCAACACGCAGCCTGCCGAGCCTTCCTCCTGGCCAGCTGGCACCTGCTTGCAAACCGGCAGTCACTGTGCTGGCGTCAGGCCAGCTAGAGGAAGGCCCCGCCCACAACAGCTAGAGACGCGCAGCACAGAGGCTCACACCTGGGTGCTCCGCCCACTGGCTCTGACACGGGAGACAGGCACGGCAGATGGGAATCAGGGAACAGACCTTTCCTCCCCCCAGGCACCAGTGCTGCTCTGCTACAAACCCCAAAGTCACTCTAAAGGTTGAGCAGCTCCAGAGACTGGGGCTTCTGGGCACTAGAGGGCACCTCATAGAATTATGAATCATCAAAAGAACATGGTTCAGACCAAAATCTCACAAACCACAGAAAAAGGGCCAAATGAAACTGAACTCACCAACCTTCCTGAGAGTTCAAAATAAAAATCATAAACATGATTATGGAGGTACAGAAAAATATTCAAGAACTCAGGAATGAATTTAAGATGGAGATTCAATTATTAAGAAATTCCATATCTGAAATGAAACATACAATGGAGGGATTTAAAAGCAGATTAAATGTAGCAGAAGAGACAGTAAATGGAATAGAAACTAGAGAAGAGCAATACAAAGAAGCTGAGGTACAGAGAGAAAAAAGAATCTACAAGAATGAAAGAATATTGAGAGAACTACGTGACCAATCCAAACAGATTATTATTCATATTTCAGGGATACTAGAAGAAGAAGTGAGAGAAAAAGGGATAGAAAGTGTCATTAAGGAGGTAATTGCTGAAAACATCCCCAATCTGGGGAAGGAAATAGTCTCTCAGGCAATGGAGGTGCACAGATTTCCCAACACAAGGGACCCAAGGAAGAGAACATCAAGACATATAATAATTAAAATGGCAAAGATCAAGAATAAAGACAGACCTTTAAAAGCAGCTAGAGAGAGAAAAAAGATCACATGCAAAGGAAAACCCATCAGCCTATCATCAGACTTCTCAACAGAAACCTTACAGGCCAGAAGGGAGTGGCATGATATATTCAATACAATGAAGCAGAAGGGCCTTGAACCAAAAATACTCTATCTGGCAAGGTTATCATTTAAATTTGAAGGGGGGATTAAACAATTTTCAGATAAGAAAAAGCTGAGAGAATTCGCCTCCCCAAAACCACCTCTACAGTGTATTTTGGAGGAACTCCTATAGATGGAAGTATTCCTAAGGTTAAATAGATGTCATCCAAGGGATAGACAAAGAGTACAGAATATGATTCATAACATACAAAGAATGGAGGAGGAAGAAAAAGGAGGAAAAAGCAAAAAGAACCTTTAGGATGTGTTTGTAATAGCATACAAGGTGGGTTAAATTACACTGCTGGATAGTAAGGGAATTACACTTCATCCTTTGGTAACCATGAATCTAAAGCCTACAATGGCAATAAGTACATACCTATCGATAGTCACACTAAATGTAAATGGCCTGAATGCATCAATCAAAAGACACAGAGTCACTGAATAGATAAAAAAAATAAGACCCATCTATATGCTGCCTACAAGAGACTCACTTTAAACCCAAAGACATATACAGACTAAAAGTGAAGGGATGGAAAAAGATATTTCATGCAACTAATAGGGAGAAAAAAGCAGGAGTTGCAGTACTTGTATAAGACAAAATAGACTTCAAAACAAAAAAGGCACAGGAGACAAAGAAGGACTTTACATAATGATAAAGGGGTCAGTCCAACAAGAAGACATAACAATTATAAATATCAAGGTACCCAACACAGGATCACCTACTTATGTGAAACAAATAGTAACAGAATTAAAGGGGGAAACAGAATGCAATACATTCATTTTAGGAGACTTCAAAACACCACTCACTCCAAAGGACAGATTAACCAGACAGAAAGTAAGTAAAGAGAGAGAGGCACTGAACAAAACACTAGAACAGATGGACCTAACAGACATCTACAGAACTCTCCACCCAAAAGCAACAGGATATACATTCTTCTCAAGTGCACATGGAACATTTTCAGAATAGATCATATACTAGGCCACAAAAAGAGCCTCAGTAAATTCAAAAAGATTGAAATTGCACCAACCAGCTTCTCAGATCACAAAGGTATGAAATTAGATATAAATTACACAAAGAAAATGAAAAAGCCCACAAACACATGGAGGCTTAATAATATGCTCCTAAATAGTCAATGGATTAATGACCAAATAAAAACAGAGATCAAGCAATATATGGAGACAAATGTCAACAATAATTCAAGACTGCAATATCTGTGGGACACAGCGAAGGCTGTGCTAAGAGGGAAATATATTGCAATACAGGCCTACATCAGGAAAGAAGAACTATCCCAAATGAAGAATCTAAACTCACAATTAATGAAACTAGAAAAGGAAGAACAAATGAGGCCCAAAGTCAGAAAAAAGAGGGACATAATAAAGATTAAAGTAGAAATAAGTAAAATTGAGAAGAATAAAAGAATAGAAAGAATTAATGAAAGCAGAAGCTGGTTCTTCAATAAAATAAACAAAATAAACCCCTAGCCAGACTTATCAAGGAAAAAAGAGAGTCTACACACATAAACACAATCAGAAATGAGAAAGGAAAAATCACTACAGACACCACAGTAATACAAAGAATTATGAGAGAATACTATGAAAAACTATATGGTAACAAACTGGATAACCTAGAAGAAATGGACAACTTTCTAGAAAAATACAACCTTCCAAGGCTGACCCAGGAAGAAACAGAAATTTTGAAAAGACCAATTACCAGCAAATAAATTGAATTGGTAATCAAAAAACTACATAAGAACAAAACTACAGGACTAGATGGTTTCACTGCTGAATTTTATCAAACATTTAGTGAAGACCAAATACCCATGCTCCTTAAAGTTTTCGAAAAAGTAGAAGACAAGGGAATACTCCCAAACTCATTCTACACGGCCAACATCACTCTAATACCAAAACCAGGCAAACACAACACAAAAAAAGAAAATTACCGACCAAGATCCCTGATGAACATAGATGCAATAACATTCAACAAAATATAAGCAAACCAAATTCAAAAATACATCAAAAAGCTCATTCATCATGATCAAGTGGGATTCATCGCAGGGATTGAAGAATGGTACAACATTAGAAAATCCACCAACATCATCCACCACATCAGCAAAAAGACAAAAACCACATGATCATCTCCATAGATGCTGAAAAAGCATTTGACAAAATTCAACATACATTCATGACAAAAACTCTCAACAGAATGATTATAGAGGGCAAGTACCTCAACATAATAAAGGCCATATATGAAAAATCCACAGCCAACATTATACTTAACAGCGAGAAACAGAAAGCTTTTTAAGATCGGGAAGAAGACAAGGATGCCAACTCTCTCCCCTCTTTTTGAACATAGTTCTGGAGGTCCTAGCCATGGCAATCAGACAACACAGAGAAATAAAAGGCATCCAGATTGGTAAGGAAGAAGTCAAACTGTCCCTCTTTGCAGAAGACATGATATTGAACATAAAAACCCTAAAGAATCCACTCCAAAACTACTAGATCTAATATCTGAATTCAGTAAAGTACAGGATACAAAATTAACACATAGAAATCTGTGACTTTCCTATACACTAACAATGAACTAGCAGAAAGAGAAATCAGGAAAACAATTCCATTCACAATTGCACAGAAAGAATAAAATACCTAGGAAAAAACCTAACCAAGGAAGTGAAAGACTTATACTCTGAAAATTACAAGACACTCATGAGAGAAATTAAAGAAGAAACCAATAAATGGAAACACATCCTGTGCTCATGGATAGTAAGAATTAATATTGTCAAAATGGCCATCCTGCCTAAAGCAATCTACAGATTCAATGCAATCCCTATCAAAATACTAAGAGCATTCTTCAATGAGCTACAACAAATCATTTTAAAATCCATATGGAACCACAAAAGACCCCAAATAGCCAAAGCAATCCTGAGACATAGGAATAAAGCGGGGGAAATTACACTACCGGACTTCAAGCTCTACAACAAAGTCACAGAAATCAAGATAATTTGGTACTGGCACAAGAACAGACCCATAGACCAATGGAACAGAGTAGTGAACCCAGATATAAACCCAAACATATATGGTCAATTAATATATGATAAAGAAGCCATGGATATACAATGGGGAAATGACAGCCTCTTCAACAGCTGGTGTTGGCAAAACTGGACAGCTACATGTAAGAGAATGAAACTGGATGACTATCTATCCCCATATACAAAAGTAAACACAAAATGGATCAAAGACCTGAATGTAAGTCATGAAATCACAAAACTCTTAGAAAAAAACATAGGCAAAATTCTCTTGGACATAAACATGAGCAACTTCTTCATGAACATATCTCCCTGGGCAAGGGAAACAAAAGAAGAAATGAACTAGTGGGATTATATCAAACTAAAAAGCTTCTGTACAGCAAAGGACACCATCAACAGAACAAAAATACCTCCTACAGTATGGGAGAATATATTCATAAATAACATATCTGATAAGGGGTTGACATCTAAATTATATAAAGAGCTTATACACCTCAACAAACAAAAAGCAAATAAGTGAATTAAAAAATGGGCAAAAGAGCTGAAGAGACACTTCTCCAAAGAAGAAATTCAGATGGCCAACAGGCACATGAAAAGATGCTCCACATCGCTAATCATCAGAGAAATGCAAATTAAAACCACAATGAGATATCACCTCACACTAGTTAGGATGGCCACCATCCAAAAGACCAAACAACAACACATGTTGGCGAGGATGTGGAGAAAGGGGAACCCTCCTACACTGCCGGTGGGAATATAAACTAGTTCAACCATTGTGGAAAGCAGTATGGAGGTTCCTCAAAAAACTCAAAATAGAAATACCATTTGATGCAGGAATTCCACTTCTAGGAATTTACCCTAAGAATGCAGGAGCCCAGTTAGATAAAACATATGCAGCCTTATGTTTATCGCAGCACTATTTACAATAGCCAAGAAATGGAAGCAACCTAAGTGTCCATCAGTAGATGAACGGATAAAGAAGATGTGGTACATATACACAATGGAATATTATTCAGCCATAAGAAGAAAACAAATCCTACCATTTGCAACAACATCAATGGAGCTAGAGGGTATTATGCTCAGTGAAATAAGCCAGGTGGAAGACAAATATCAAATGATTCCACTCATCTGTGGAGTATAAGAACAAAGAAAAAACTTAAGGAACAAAACAGGAGCAGACTCACAGAACCCAAGAATGGACTAACAGTTACCAAAGGAAAAGGGACTGGGGAAGATGTGTGGGAAGGGAGAGATAATGGGGAAAAGGGGGTATTACAATTAGCACACATAATGTAGTGGGGCAGTGGGGGAAACGGGGAAGGCAGCATAACACAAAAAAGACAAGTAATGATTCTATAGCACCTTGATGGACAGTGACTGTAACGGGGTATGTGGTGGGGACGTGATAATAGGGGGAGTCTAGTAACCATAATGTTGCTCATGTAATTGTACATTAATAATACCAACAAAAAAAAAAGACAACCCACAGCACAGTAGGAAAAATTTGCAATCACACATCTGAGAAGGGATTAATATCTATATATAAAGAACTCGTACTCAACAACAAAGCACAATAAAAATGGGACAAGGGACTTCAACAGCTTTTTCTTCCAATAAGATATTCAAATGACCAATACACACATGAAAAAGCTCTGCTTCCTGATTCATTAGGAGAATGTAAATCAAAGCCACAACCAGATGCCATACCCATCAGGATAGCTATTATAAAAACAAAATGAGGCAGCTCAAAGTGTTCAAGGTGAGGGACTAGGAAGACAATGAATTTACCTCCTCCCACGGATAGAAAAAATCTACAGCTACATGTGAAATAATTCACTCAGAAAACTAGCTGAATAGCTCCTCCACAAACAAGGATAGTAGAGCCATGGAGGCAGTCTTGTCAAAAGCTCCATGCCCACCACTGTGACCCGGCCCACAGCTGGGAGGGATCACACCAGACAGTTTCTCCCTGAGGAGCAGGGGTTTGATGTCCCACATCAGAAACCTCAACCCTGGACTTGCCCCAGAAGAGATGAGACCCCAAAATGTCTGACTTTGAAAGCCAGTAGGGCCTACATCCAGGAGAATCACATGACTATGGAGCACAGAGATTCCACTCTGTAAGCATTGGTATACATACTCACTTGCCCCAGGACCAGTCACAAAAGCAACAGTTTCAAAAGCTCTTGGACCAAACATGACAGAGATTCATTTGCTAAATTTAAAGCATCTGTCAGAGGGTCAGGAGCTTGAAAGCACTCTCTCTAGGGACTCAGGTACTACTGGTGGGTACCCATTCTGCACTGTTCCTCTAACCTGCTAGCAACCGTGTGTGCCCTGCCCCATACCACCATCTCGGTTGTGCCGGAGCCCAGTGGCCGAGTGCCCCACCCCATGCTGCCCACAGAGGACCCCAGAGCCAGTGAGAGTGCATGGCCCACACAGGGATGCCCAATGAGCACCTTGTTCTGGTGGCCAGGGAGGGCTGCATTTCTGGGCCCCACCAGTCTGGAACAAAAGCAGAGAACAGACTAAAACACTCCCAGTCTTCCTATGAAAAAGGCCTATTTACTTGTGCTGGAGCATCTGAGGGGCATGCTTCAGGATCATCACACATCTAGAGGCTATGGAGTGCTCTCAGACAACATAAGCTGGGGTCCCCACCTTTGTACTCTCCCGTGGACTTGCACGCCCTGCCAGTACCTCCCAGAAAGGAACTCACACCCTCCTCTGGAGCAATGATTTATGCACCTGCTGCCAAGGAGCCACTTCCAGGTCACCTGGTCAGCAGGGTCTCCACTGCAGGCCCACAGGACTGCATGTGTCTGTATACCTCAGAAGCTGCTGCCTGAAGGTCTAGATTTCAGTAAGGCTACAATTAGGGGCTGTCTGAGAACCGTCTCTCTGGAAGACTCACAGGACTTGTCACTTCTCAAGAACAGGGACCTATCAAGAATAAATCAGGCTGCTCAGACAAACACAAAGATTCAAGAGACAACAAAGAGCTATGGCAAGATTCAATGACAGAATTCATCTCCTACATAAGACTGGAAAAAATGACCATTCCATTTAATATATAAAAACAGACACACAGAGTCAAGCAAAATGAAGTGACAAAGGAATATGTTCCAAATATGAACAAGATAAAACCTCAAGTACACACAAAGGAGTCCTCAAGAAAATGAAGGTAATTTAACTGATAATTAGTTCAAAGTAATGGTTATAAAGATGCTTACTGACCTTGGAGAAGAACAGATGAACACAGAAGAACTTCAACAAGGAGACAGAAAATATAAGAATGCCCCAAAGAGAAGTCACAGACCGAACAATACGATAACTGAACCAATGAATGCACAAGGGGAGTTCAACAGCAGGCGAGATGGAGAGAAAAATCAGTGACCTGGAAGACAGGGGGGTGGAACTTGCCCAATCAAAGCAACAAATAGAAATGAAAGTTTTAAGTGGCCTATGGAAAATCATAAAGCAGAATGACATTCACATTACAAGGGGCCCAGAAGGAGAAGGAGACAGTGCAGGGCAGAAGATTTATTTGAAAAGATAACAGCTGAAAAGTTCCCTAAACCTGGGGAAGGAAAGAGACATCCAGATCCAGGAAGCCTAGAAAGCCCCAAATGAGAAGAACCCAAAGAAAGCCCCACAAAGATACACCGTGATTAAAATGAGAAGAGTAAAGACAGAGAGAGAAGCTTCATGCAGCAAGAGATAACTTGTTACATACAAGGGAACCCCCATAAGATTAACATCAGATTTCTCAGCAGGGACTTTGCAGACCAGAAGGGAGTGACACAAAGCGCTGAAGAGAGAAAACCTCCAGCCAAGCTACTCTACCAGCAAGGCCACTGTTCACAGCTGAAGGAGGGAGAGAGTATTCCAGATGGACAAACGCTAAGGTGGCTCCTCACCACTAAACCAGCCCTGTAAGAAATGTAAAAGGGACTTCTTTAAAAAGAACAGGAACTAAAGAAAACATAAGAGTAAAAATTTCATTGCTGAAAGTAAATATTTAGTAAAGGTAGTGTGGATTAATCACTAATAAAGCTAGTATGAAGGTTAAATGGCAAAAGAAGTAAAAATAACTATAAAAACAATAAGTATTCAAGGGATACACAAAGTAAAAAGGTATAAAATGTGACATCAAAAAAATGTAGGAGAATGAAGTGAAAGTGTAGAGTTTTAGAATGCATTCAAACTTAACTTGCTAGCAACTTAAAACAGATTATGTGTATAGGCTGTTAAATGTCAGCCTCAAGGTAACCACAAAGCAGAAAACTATACAAGATACACAGAAGAAAATTAGAAAGAAATCTAAGCATAACACTATAGAAAGTCATCAAACCAAAGGGAAGAAAACAAAAGAATGGAGCAGAAAGATGTACAAAAGAGCCAGGAAACAATTAATAAAACAGCAGTAATGACATACTTATCAATACTCACTGTAAATGAAAATGTACTAAATTTTCCAATCAAAAGACAGAGTGACTGAAGGGATAAAAATAAAAAACACCTATATGCTGCTTACAAGAGACTTGCTTCATAAGTAAAGATACACACAGACACACATAGACTGAAAGTGAGGGGGTGGAAATGGTGTTTCATGAAAATGTAAACCAAAAAAAAACAGTTGGGCATAGCTATATTAATACCAGACAAAACAGAATTTAGAACAAGGCTATAATAAAAGCCAAAGCTAGGCATCACGTAATGATAAAGATGTAAATCCAGCAAGAAGATAAAACATTTAAAAATAGTTATGCACCCAACTATACCTAACATACCTGAAGTTTGAAATTGACAGCAATGTAATATTAGCAGGAGAATTTAACACCCAAGTTACATCATCCATCCAGAATATCAATAAGGAAACATCAGCCTTAAATAACACATTAAACCAGATAAACTTCAGAGACACATACTGAACATTCCATCCAAAAACAGAATACACATTCTTCTCAACTGCACAAAAAAAAATCTCCAGGATAGGTCATACATTAGGTTACAAGTTTCAATAAATTTAAGAAGATTAAAATCATATCAAGCATCCTTTCTGACCACAACAGTATGAAACTAGAGATGTATTACAAGAACAACACTAGAAAAAAATCGCAAATATACGGAGGTTAAACAACATGCTACTGAACAGCTACTGGACCAACAAGGAAATCAAAGGAGAAATTTAAAAAAAATACCTTGAAACAAATGGAAATAGAAATACATAACAAAATCTGTGGAATATACAGCAAAAGGAGTTCCAATAGGGAATTTTATAGTAATACAGGCCTCCCTCAAGAAACAAGAAAAATCTCAGACAATCTAACTTTACACCTAAAGGAGCGACAAAAAGAAAAACAAATGAAGCCCAGAGTTATTATAAGAAAGGAAATAACAAAAGATCAGAATGGAAATAAGTGAAAGTGAGACTAAAAAGACAATACAAAAGAACAGTGAAACTAAGTATAGGTTCTTTAAAAGGATAAAATTGACAAACCTTGGCTAGGCTCACTAAGAAAAAAAGGGAGGGCTCAAATAAATAAAATCAGAAATGAAAGACAAGTTACAACCAACACAAAGGACTGCATGAAGAAATACAAAGGATCATAGCAAACTACTATGAACAATTATACACCAACAAATTGGACAACCCAGAAGATACGAATAAATTCCTAGAAACATACAATCTTCCAAGACTGAATTGCAAAGAAATAAAAATCTAAACAGACCAATTACAAGTAAGGAGACTGAATCAGTAATCAAAAAACTCCCAACAAGGTCCAGGACCAGATGGCTACACTGATTAATTTTACCAAACATTCAAAGATTTAATACTGATCCCTTGCAAACTCTTACAAAAATCCGAAGAGTAGAGAATATGCATAAACTCATTTTACAAAGCAGCATTATCCTGATACCAAAATAAGGGCACCACACACAAAAAAATTACAAGTCAATGTTTCTGATGAACACAGACACAAAAACCCTCAACAAAATATTAGCAAATTAAATTCAACAACACACTGAAAGGATATGATACTATTATCAAGTGGGATTTATTCAAGGAATGCAAGGATGGTTCAATGTCTGCAAATCAATCAACACGATATACCACATTAACAAAAAGAATGATAAAAATCATATCATCTCAATAGATGCAGAAAAAGCATCTGACAAAATTCAACATTGATTTACAATAAAAACTCTCAATATAGTGGGTATAAATGGAATGTACATCAATATAATAAAGACCATATCTAACAAGCCCACAGCCATCATCATACTCAAGAGCAAAAAGCTGAAAGCTTTTCCTCTAATATCAAGAACAAGACAGGATGGCCACTCTTACCACTTTTATTCACATAGTACTAGAAGCCCTAGCCAGAAAAATTAGGAAGGAAAAAGAAAAAAAGGCATCTAAGTAGAAGATGTTGTGGACAACACAATTTACATATAGAAAACCCTACAGCCTCCAACAACAACAAAACAACTGTTAGAACTAAAAATGAATTCAGCAAAGTTGCAGGGTACAAAGTCAATATACAAAAATCTGTTGTGTTTTTATATACAACAATGAACTATCAAGAAATTAATAAAACAATCCTACTTACTACAACTGCATGAAAAAGAATAAAATATCTAGGAATAAATTTGACCACGAAGGTGAAAAACCTGTACACTGAAAACTGTAAGACACTGATGAAAAATGAAGATGATAAAAATAAATGGAAAGATATTCTGTGCTCATGAATTGGAAGAATTATTTTAAAAGAATTAGAACAAAAAAAAATCCCCAAATTTGTAGGGAAGCACAAAAGATTCCAATAGCCAAAGCAATCTTGAGAAAAACAAAGCAGCAGGCATCACACTCCCTGATCTCAAACTGCATCATAAAGCTACAGCATTCAGAACAGTTTGGTACTCGCATAAAAACAGATACAAAGATCGATGGAATGGGGTGCAGAGCCTTGAAATAAACCCATGCAGACATGGTCGACTTATTTCTGACACTGGAGGCAAGAACATCCAACAGGGAAAGGACATTCTCTCCAATAAACGGTGTTAGAAAAACTAGGCATCCATATGCAAAGAATGAAACTGGACAACTTATTATACTATAAACAACAACTAACTCAAAATGGGTTAATGACTTGAATGGAAGACCAGAAACCATAAAAGTCCTCATAGAACACACAGGCAGTAAGCTCTTAACACTGGTCTTGGTGATTATTTTTTGAGTTTGACTCCAAAGGCAAGGGAAACAAAAGCAAAAATAAACAAATGAGACAACATCAAACTAACTTCTGTACAGCAAAGGACACTACTGACAAAATGAAAAATAACCTACTTCATGGAAGAATATATTCACAAATCATGTATCTGATAGGGGGTTAATATCCAAAATACATAAAGAATCCATATAACTTAGTAACAACAACAACAAAAAAGAACCTGATTATAAAGGGCATTGGAGCGATCCAAACAGACATCTTTCCAAAGAAATACAGATGGACAATAAGCACATGAAAAGATGTTGAATATCACTAATCATGAGAGAAATGCAAATCAAAAGCAAAATGAGACATGACTTCACACCTGTCAGAATGGCTAGTATCAAAAATACAAGAAACAGTAAGTGTCAGTGAAGATGTAGAGAAAAGGGAACCATTGTACACTGTTGGTAAGAATGTAAACTGGTACAGTCACTGTGGAAAATTGTGGAGGTTCTTCAAAATTTTTAAATAGAACTTTCACATGATCCAGCAATTCCACTACCGGGTGTCTTTCCAAAGAAAATAAAAACACTAATTCAAAAAGATATATGCACTCCATGTTCATTGCAGCATTATTTGTAATTGCAAACATACTGAAACAACCAAAGTGTCATTAATGGATAAAGAAGATATGATATGTATATACAATGGAATACTACTCAGCCATAAAGAAGAATGAACTCCTGCCAGCTGTGACAACATGGATGGACCTTGAGGGCATTATACCACATGAAATAAGTCAGACAAAGACAAATATTGTAAGATTCCTCTTATTCATAGAGTCTAAAAAACAAGACAAACAAGCAAACAAAACAAAACAAAAAGATATGGAGAACAGATTAGTGGTTGCCAGAGGGGAGGGAGGTTGGGGAGATGGGCAAGATGGGTGAAGGGAATCAGGAGGTACAAACTTCCACTTATAAAATAACAGGTCAAGGGGCTATAATGTACAGCATGATGACTATCATAAATAATATTGCATTGTATGTTGAAAGATGCTAAGAAAGTAAATCTTAAAAAATCCCCATTATAAGAAAAAAAAAAACGTGTAACTCTGTATGATGACAGATGGTAACCAGACTTATTGCGTTGAAACTTTGCAGTGTAGGTCTAATCATTATGTTGTACACCTGAAAGTAATACCAATAAGCAACAAAACAAAAACAGACAATAAGCGTTGGGAGGATATGGGGAAATAGGAACCCTGTCAATTGCTGCTGGAAATGTGAAATGGTGCAACCACTGTGAAAAATATTACGGTGGCTCTTCCAAAAATTAAGCACAAAATTAACATATTCAGCAATTATACTTCTGGGCATATATTCAAAATAACTGAACACAGGGACTCAGGTATTTGCATGCCCTTGTTCAACAGCCAAAAGGTCAAAGAATCCCAAGTGTCCAAGATGAATGGATAGACAAAATGTGCGTCCATGCAAGGGAGTATTAGGCTAAAAAAGAAGGCAGTTCTGACACATGCTACAACGTGGATGTACCTTGAAAACACGCTAAGTGAAGTAAGCCACTCAGGAAAGGACAAGTGCTGTTATGATCCTACTTACGTGAAGTATGTAGTCAAATTCACATAGAAAGTACAGTGGTTGTTGGCAGGGACTCAAGAGGAGAAATGGGAAATAACAGAGTTTCAGGAAGATAAAAAAGTTCTAGAGATGATGGTGTTGATGGTTGGAGAACAATGTGAATGTACTTTATGACACAGAACTGTACATTTAAAGATAGTTAAAATGGTAAGTTTTATGTTATGTATATTTAACCACAATAAAAACAAAATAGGGAAAAAAACATAGCTTACCAGTTCCTTAGCCAAGTAATCTGCCAGAGTATTTAGAAGCTTGTAATATACTTCAAACCAAGGCAGGTAACTATAAAAAAACAAATAACTTTAAAATGTATTTATATACATTATTTAGAATCAAGAAAAGAGATGACAAAATAAACATTAAGTTTATATTATTTCAAGCAGCTTGATCCTAGAGGGCAGAAAATAACTATATCCATGTTCTCTTTACTGTGGCAGCAAGATTTTACATATTATCTATTGTTTTCATAAAATAGTCAGAACCCAAAGTTCTCTTACAGTTACTCTGCACACTTCTCTTTTCTGTCAACAGCATCTAAAACTATTTGACCCACGGCACCAAAGGCTCTCAAATTATAAAGATCAACCATTGTAATAAGACACAGTATGAAACAAAACTGATTTTAAAAAGCTTTTAAAACAGAAATACAATGATTTCCTTTTAAATATTATTGAATTGAGTATATGATAGAATTATGTACTTAATCAATTCTTTAGAAACTGATGCTTAAGCAGAATGGTAAATATCAAAATTAGTATCAATACAAATAACAGAAAGCTTATTTTTTAAATTGTAAATAGTTTTTAAGATATCAAACACATATGTAATTTAAAATTCATTTTGATTCATTTTTCTAGATGTAAGTGCAATTAAATTTTATGAAAGCAAAATACTAAATTAAAAAATCAATTGTACAAAATAAAATCTGTACTCTTCATTAACAAAGTATCAGTATATTTAAACTCTATCCAAAATTTTTGTTTATTAAAATGTACACTTTTCATAAAGAATAGTAAATCACAAAGCACACCAATATAGTTGATTATCAATTAACAAAGACTCATTTTTTTCTTCAAAGAATTATTACACAGGCTACTTTTTAAGAGAAAATAGTGATACTTGTACTACCTAATTGTGTACTAACTAAACATGTAACAGACAAAATTAAAAAGTCAATAAAGAGCTAATAAAAACAGCCATCTATCTGTCTGCACTTTTTCATCTAATGTCTGAGTAGTAACTGTGAATGATGCTTTTTGAATCAGAAGTAACCTGAAGTCACAACAGACGAACAATTACATCAACCATAGTATCTTTACTCAGCAGAACGTTACATAGTTCTTGAAGGTGATGATTACAAATACTAAATAATTCTATAAAAGATGCCTATGATATCTAAATACCCTCCAACTTCTGGTTAAATCTGGCATACTGAATACATGCATTTATCTCACTGAGGCCAGTGAGACGACAGCAAATGAATAAAAAGGGTGTAAGTGAACGAGGACAAGAGAAGTCGAGACACTGCAACAGAGAGGCGCCCAGGAAAACGATCTGTGCACACGGAGAGCAAACGCAGAGAAAACCAAGCCTCTGCCCAAGAGCGGGAAAGGACCAGCAGCCAGCAGATCTGCCCCCACAGCACCTGAAACACTCATCTGGGAATCTCTCCAAGGGCCGGTTTTCTGGGGCTGCCCACCCCCCCAGTGCCCACCTGCGGCGCTGCTAAGTGAGCACAGTGCCTCCATCTTAGATACAGAATGGCACTCCAACCACGCAATGCTGAGGAAATAGCCAATACAGACCCAAAGGAATCCAAGTGAACATAGCCAATACAAACAACAGGTGAGCTTCAAAAAATTATCATTAAAATCCTTGGGAGCTGAATAAAGAACAGGATGCTATCAAACAAAATGAAATCTAAAAAAAGGAAGAAGTGAAAAAACAAATTTTTAGACTAAAAGAGTTCTAGAAATTTGAGATATAAAAGCCAAAAAAATCAATAAAAAGGTTAGAAACTAAGTCAAGAATATCTCCTAGGAACTACAATAAGACAAACCAGTGGATAATAAGAGAGTAAACATTTAACATATCAGGGCATCATTCTCAACTATCATGTAGTTGACTAATAGTAGCTCCAAAATGAAAAGAGAGGGAGGGAGGGGGAGGGGAGATGGAGGGAGGGGGGAGGGGAGCGGGGGAGGGAGGGGGAGGGGAGATGGAGGGGGAGAGGGAGGGGGAGGGGAGAGGGAGGGAGGAGGAGACAGAGGGGGAGGGGAAGGGGGAGATGGAGGGAGAGGGAGGGGAGAGGGGAAGGGGGAAGGAGGGGAGATGGAGGGGGAGATGGAGGGGAGAGGGAGGGGGAGGGGAGAGGGAGGGAGGAGGAGACGGAGGGGAAGGGGGAGATGGAGGGAGGGGGGAGGGGAGAGAGGGAGCGGAAGGGAGGGGGAGAGGTAGGGGGAGAGGGAGGGGGATGGAGGGGGAGAGGGAGGGGGAGGGAGAAATGGAGAAAGGAATGAAACTACCTTTTGAAAAATTACTGGTAATTTTCCCAGAACTTTAGACATAAGTCTCCAAATTGAAGTGTCAATGAATGAATTTGAATTGTAAAGTAAATTAGTCAAATCAGAGTATCACAGTGAAATTACAAAACAGGGGATAGAAAAGCACCTGAGAACTTCCAGAGACAAAAGGGTGCTATACAAAGGAATCAAATTCAAAATGAAGCTCTCAACAGCAACCCAGAACCTTAGAAGGTGCCATCAAACTGCTGCAGAGGTTAGATGCCTTGTAACCTAGAATTCCTTGTCCAGGGAAACCCTCAGCTGAGTGTGGGAATAGATTAATGGCACTTTCAGTCTTGCTAGGACTCATTGACGCCTTCTGTACTATTTGTGGAAAGCTACTCAGGAAAGCCACTAAATTTCTCTTTCAAGAAAATGAGAGTGAAGCAAAAAAGAGAAATGAAGGGATCTGGGAGACAAGAAATCTAATCCCATGGGAGAACAGTTAGATTTAAGAATGAATTGTGCACAGGACTAGAGAGCGAACAGCCTCAACCCAAACAGGAGTGAGGGCAACAGGAAGAAAGGCTGAAGCAGGGTGTTCACAGCAAGCGCGCAACAGCTGCGTGTGGGAGCCTGGAAAAATCTGGGGAGGCATGTGATAAATCTTTGACAGCCTTTGGGAAATCTGAAGATGAGAAGTTAGTATCACTAATCTCAGTTTTCACATTTAAGTTATTCAACTCCTTAACCTTTGTGCTTACATGGCTATTTTACTGTGTCTTTCACTTGCGAAACAAGGCAAAAAAGAACCCTCAAAGATTAGTAACATTGTTTTTAAATTATCAACTCAATATCATACAAATCACACCATCGTATTTTCTGTATCACAATAATTCAATGAAATAATTTTCATGAATATTCTTTTACGAAGACACACTATAGTTCCTTGGATAAAGTCCAATTTCTTTCATTTGTAGTCATTTCATATTCACATTTCAACTTTTAATGGCATGAAGAAAGTGCTATTTCAAGAAAATTTCAATGTCATGTAGTTCGGATCTGTATGTTCTGGTAAAATGAGACCTAATCTGCTGATCTGTGTCTATCCTGCTCTCAAGAAATCTTTAAATAAAGCAAAGCCTTTTCATCTTAGGTGGTGCCTGTCTACCTGCTAATTCTTACACTGTCATTTTTGCCTTATTCGAATAATGTGAAACTTTTATAACCTTAATTCTTCTTTCCTGGCCCACTATAAAAATTCTAATAAATATCTCACAATTTTAAGTTATTACAAAGTGAGATAATCTCTTTTTCTAGACCAAACACCCTAACACTTTCTTAAAAGTTCTGCTTTTCTCATCTTTACACTATTATTTTTCATTGGTTATCTTTTTCAATTTTTTTCTTACTGTGAAGATGAACTGGAACCCAATTTTTCATTAAGGAGCTAATTTATACAGATAAATGCAATTTATCTGTATGATTATTTAGCTGTTTTTGAAAATGAAGAAAAATGAATTAGTAAATGATTAATATTTAGGTTACTTTTAAAAATTCAACAATTCCTATTTGTGCTAGGTTTTTTGATATCTATATAATTCTTTCTATTTTTTATAATTCCTAAGTATACTGACTTTTACTGAATTTCATCCTATACCAGGCTATGTTTGTTCTTTGAATAGGGTATGCTGATATAGGGTAGTCTTGTAAACATATATAAATATAAAACAAATACTTTAGGACAAGTTATTTTAAAACAAAATGCAGGAGATTCTTCAAAAGTAGTTATAAGACTGTTCCCTTAATTTTTCATAAAGACATAAGGCAAAACACAGCTGTATATATAAACTCATGAGTCTCATTTTTTGTGGCAGTAAATCTTCCCCCACACTTGTGCTTCCAATATAAAGCTGATAAGACTTTTACATTCAAGAGTCATAGGTTAAATAAAGGAAAGGAAATGTTTTTTGTCAAATAGTCAGGTAACCACTAACAGTTCAAGTTATCAGCAGGAACCTAACTTACCTTAATCAAATAAAACTAAAGAAACAGCCTTTCCGTAGAAAAACGTCTAATATCTAGAGACTGTTTTCCTGTCTGGAAAACTGACACAAAATGTGTGAAATTGAAATGTTCTGCTTCTAAAAGATTTGCCCAAAGAAAGAGTGTGAAAGCTCCAAGTCTGGTGTGAGCTACAGGGGGCGAAGGGCAGAGGAGGGCCACAAAGGCCACATGCCAGTCTTCCTGGGCAGGACACTGCACTTTGAGCCCTCAGCAACAATTTCATAGTTGTAAGATTAGTTAAACAAATTAGGGGGAATAAGATATTTCTTGCATTTTTGCTAGCTCATGAAAATAATTCTAAATACAAATAATAGCAAGGTTTAAATTAGTAATATCTCAGGGATATTTCTGAAATCTCATTAAACTAGTATAGACATGTCACAGAGCTAAAGCATACACCAGTGGCTGAAATTCAAAATTACATATCAACCTTTACATTACATAAATCTCAGTTCTAGTATTTCTTCTAAAAAGTAAACAGAACAAATAGGAATCAAATACATTTACTTTCAAATCTTATAATAGCAAAAATCCAGCAGAAAAAGAACACATTTTTTTAATAGCACCATGTACAGATTTTCTAACTTAGGTAAATCTAAATTACTTTCAAGTCTTATAATAGCATCGCCCAGGAATGGAGAAAAGGAGTTTTAAAGCATTATGGACAAATACTGTAGCTCAGAACTCCAGGAAGTTTTTGCTAGTGGTGTGTGTAAATCATCTAGCAGAGTGCGTCCCTTATAGTGAACAAACTAAATGATATTGCTGTTAGTTTGTTATCAGTATTATTATCATCTCTAACCTAAAAGGCTCTGCTATTCAAGAAATTCAAGAAACACTTATTTTTTGCTTTCCTAATTGAAGTTTACTACTAATTTGTACTTATTTGCATTAAAAAAATCTCAAATTCTTAATTATACTTTATTTATATTATGACTACTCTTTAAGGACTTCAAATAGTTTAAACTGCTCAATAACAACAAAAACTCAAAAGACATTTATAAATATTTTTCTTTTGAAATTTATATCATCAAACATTAGATGGTAACATAAATGAAAAGGTTTTTTGTGAAAATACACTTGACCGCAATAGAAAATAATTTAAAGTGTTTATAGGACATTGTAAAGACAACAGGAAAAATACTAATTTCTATCTAAGAATCTTATATCATTTGATTCTGAAAATGACCCGAGTAATCAATCCAGCATTATTTCATAATAGAATATCTAAAAATGTAGTATGTTTCCACATAAATGTACTTACGTTGCACAAAAGACACAACTTCAAGAACAAGGTATTAAAACTTGGCATATGCAAAATTCTTCATATATTCCAGATAAAGAAATAAGTAACTAATTTAAAAAAACTACAATCAACTGGCACAAGAACAGAGCCACAGACCAGTGGAACAGAATACAGACTCCAGATATTAACCCAAACATATATGGTCAATTAACATATGATAAAGGAGCCATGGACATACAATGGGGAAATGACAGCCTCTTCAACAGCTGGTGTTGGCAAAACTGGACAGCTACATGTAAGAGAATGAAACTGGATCATTGTCTAACCCCATACACAAAAGTAAATTCGAAATGGATCAAAGACCTGAATGTAAGTCATGAAACCATAAAACTCTTAGAAAAATACAGGCAAAATTCTCTTGGACATAAACATGAGCAACTTCTTCATGAACATATCTCCCTGGGCAAGGGAAACAAAAGAAGAAATGAACTAGTGGGATTATATCAAACTAAAAAGCTTCTGTACAGCAAAGGACACCATCAACAGAACAAAAATACCTCCTACAGTATGGGAGAATATATTCATAAATGACATACATATCCGATAAGGGGTTGACATCTAAATTATATAAAGAGCTTATGCACCTCAACAAACAAAAAGCAAATAATCTAATAAAAAAATGGTCAGAGAAGCTGAACAGACATTTCTCCAAAGAAATTCAGATGGCCAACGGACACATGAAAAGATGCTCCACATCACTAGTCATCAGAGAAATGCAAATTAAAGCCACAATGAGCTATCACCTCACACCAGTTAGGATGGCCACCATCCAAAAGACAAACAACAACAAATGCTGGTGAGGTTGTGGAGAAAGGGGAACCCTCCTACTGCTGGTGGGAATGTAAATTAATTCAACCATGTGGAAAGCAGTATGGAGGTTCCTCAAAAAACTAAAAATAGAAATACCATTTGATACAGGAATTCCACTCCTTGGAATATACCCAAAGAATACAACTCAGATTCAAAAAGACATATGCACCCCTATGTTTATCGCAGCACTTTTTACAATAGCCGAGATCGGGAAGCAACCTATGTGTCCATCAGTAGATGACTGGATAAAGAAGATGTGCTACATATATACAATGGAATACTATTCAGCCATAAGAAAGAAACAAATCCTACCATTTGCAACAACGTGGATGGGGCTGGAGGACATTATGCTCAGTGAAATAAGCCAGGTGGAGAAAGACAAATGCCAAATGATTTCCCTCATTTGCGGAGTATAACAATGAAGCAAAACTGAAGGAACAAAACGGCAGCAGACTCAGAGACTCCAAGAAGGAACTAGTGGTTACCAAAGGGGTGGGGTGTGGGAGGGAGGGAGAAGGGGACTGAGGGCTACTATGTTTAGTACACATGGTGTGGGGGGTCACGGGGAGAACAGTGTATCACAGAGAAGGGACATAGTGGATCTGTGGCATCTTGCTGCACTGATGGACAGTGACTGCATTGGGGTGTGGGTGGGGACTTGATAATATGGGTGAATGTAGTAACCACATTGTTTTTTCATGTGAAAGAGTGTATATCAATCATACCTTAATGAAAAATTTAAAAAACAAAAAGAATCAACCTACAGTTGGAAGCATAATACTCTTCGGGATAAAACATAAGTTTTAAATACAACTGTTAACCAGATGAAAAAGTTGTTCCTGAAGGAAGAGTGGGGGCACATTCTACTCCTTATAAAGCAGTGAAACATTTACTTGTGAATAAAGAATTGGGAAAACTTACCCAACTCTAACAAACATTCCCCGTGAATTTACAGCCTAACCTTCAAAGAATAATATGATTGCAGCTCCATAAGCAAATGAACAGAGTGAATCGATGTTATACCACAGTTTTCTTTGCAGTATTTTAATTATTAAATTATACACTATTTCTTTTCCTATAAACATTTCTATAGAATCTACCTTGACCAGATTCATAGTGTCACCAGAGTGCAGAGTACTGTTTGTGGAATGCATCTGGATATCTGATTCACCAGGACCTAAAGGGAAGCCAACTTTCAGGACTCTTCTTCCTCAACAGCCAGCAGTTCAAATTCTAGGTCCACACACAGAAGATACTCTCTGAGCTCTTAATTTAAATACACTGAGTCAAGGCAGATAATGTAAGCGCTTGGAACAGGACAGGCAGGATTTATGTCAAACTAGCAAATGGCACAACTGAAAACCTACTGCTTGCTTCCAGATCATTACTGCTAGTGGGATTCCCAGAGTCAGCAATTATTCCCATTTAGTGAAAGGAATTAGAAACTTAATTTACATGCAAAACTTAACTGAAATTGTAAGGTTAGAAACATCTTCGGAATTTTAAATACCATGTGGCCAAATAAAGCACCTCTCTAAACAGTTCTGTCCAGAATCAACAATTTACGACCATAACTTTAAGGCAGTAATTTACTTTAAAAACCCAAATTCTGGGTCAGTGACAGAAAATATCAGTTTAATCAAATTTTTTTGTATCCTATTTACTATGTAAAACATATATCATTTGAACTCAGATCTTAATATTTATTTTTTCAAAAATAAACCCACAAAAACTAATCTTTAAAAGAGCCAATTCTTTCAAGAAATATTTTTACTGGTATATGTTTAAACCTAACCAATGCTATAAATAGAAAGCAAATAAAATTGTTTTTCAACTTACTTTGATTTAGAGAAAACAGATAAAATATACAAGTATATAAAAGCATATTTTAACACCCTGAGCATAACGAAGTACAAAAGAAAGACAGAGTTAACCTCCTGCGATGCAGCTTCTCCTCCAAGTGCTCACCTAAGGATGCACAGGCAGATTCTGCCTCCTGGTGTGAGTCTGCAGAATCCAAATCTCTGTTTACTTTCAATGTCTGTCAGGACGAAGGTAAAGTGCTGTCCAACTTGATTCTGAGACACTCTACAATACAGTAATATCGTTAAGACTTTAAGCCTTGTACGAGAATTATCTTAAAGAAAAACAAAAGCAAGAATATATGTTTACAGGGCATTGGTTTTACCTTGCAATTCAGTTAGTTCTCAAAGTCAGAACTATGTCCTAAAAGTATAAGGAGTTTGAAATGTGTGAACCAAATCACGAGTCAAATATCAAAGTAAGTTGTAACACTTTATAGGCCGAGCAATTGAGCACCTACTACTCCCTTACTAGGGAATCATAAGATGTCTTGGCATCAGTTTTCACATGGTAAAACTAGAAATACTTACAAAATATTTCATAAATTATGAAAATATCAGTACAGAAACTAGGTAAGTCCTGGACATGGTGACTGAGTCTGCTCAGCTGTAGGTTCTCTTTCCTGATTATTCTAAGACTACTTAGATAGCAAATCACGCTGCTTTAGACCATAAGGGCAGCCACCACCAACTCTGGTAGTAACTGCTTCTGCTGCTGACATTCTCAGCAGGAACGTACTCCACAGATTATACTGGCTTTTGTTTAGCATGCTCCTCTACAGCCACCCTTACACTGAGGATAAATATCCAAGCACAAAGTAAGAACGCTATTTCTACAAAAAAGATACTGCAAGGAATTGTAGCTCATTCTGACTAAGGATCATAGTGCCACCACTGTGGCACATGGCAGTGTAAGGTGCCATATAAATCATTACACTGAACCTTTATTACTATTTAAAGTATATAAATATATTTCCTGTTACTGGCTAAAATCTTGCCACTAGACAACCATAAGTAAACATCGGCTTCCTTGCCCCAAGACAAAATATCCATGACACCTGAATTTTGGCTTTGAAATAAACACAGGAATTATGTAAAAGGAAGCAAGTTACTTTATTACTAGTGTGTCAATATTACAAATTGTTCTCAATTGTCAGGAAATACTGCATTCAAATGTTGAACACTTAACAAATACCCTTTTAAATGGACAGTTGTTTTTAAAAACTTTACAAACTTTAAAAACAACTTCTAGTGCCTCATGCACCCAGTGGTGCCCAATGCTCACATTGTACTTGCACAGCTTTTCCTCCTTTGGTGTATCTTTACTACTAATTTGAAAATTGCAACTTCAGCAAGTACTGGATCCCCCAGAAGGAAGTAAAACAAGGTGTCATTCATCATCGGTGCTTATTAGTATCAGCCCATCACTCAGAAGGCATTATCTTAAATGTTACAAAATTTCAGATTTTTATTAATCCTTACTTTAACAAAATATTTTCCTAAAATAAATTTTCTTTTAAAATCCCTTCATACTATACTCTTAAAACTGATAATAGGGTGTGAAAATCACATGAAAAACAATAAATGATCTGTTATTATGCTCAAAAGACTATATATTCTATGAAATTCAAACTACACACAGGTAATACTCTATTCATTCAGCATTTGTTCAGTAAAATGCAAACATAATGAGATTTTCAAAAGTGCTAGGAGGGTTTCCCTGTAGCCCCCATAATATTGTACTATTTCTATAAAGCTATTCTTGGGAGACATCTAGCCAGGAGTTTTACAATATCACACAGATGGTCTTTTCAATTAGGGTGAAGGGAGATAGAAGCCAGGATACATATATCTAATTTTAAAAGACACAATTCTAAGGCTCTGATCAAGGACATGGTGATATTTTTCCCTGCTTGTGCTTACAATATGCACCTGAAGTACAAAAGGGAGAAATGAAACCGTAAGGCTTGTCCTAACTGGCCACAGTGGAGAAAACAAAAGACATAATAATTCAGAATGGTTATTATTTCCAAATATTATTTAATTTTGAACCTCTCGCCTGCTTTGTTAGAAGCAGTGAAAAGAGTCCACTTCATTAAAAAAGACACATGTGATAACTCTAAAGTGCTCACTAAAAGGGGCTCAAGTTATTCTAAATGACTCGTACTGTACCTGTCAACGTCGAAGGGGAAGCAGAACTTGGGCACAGTCTGTAGTACCTCCTGCAAATGCAAGTTAAAAAACATTTTAGAATATTTTTAAAGATGCAGTTAAAACATTTTTTAGATGTTTTTCTAGGGGAAAAAATACGTTTTGTTTTTTAAGAAAAATAACAAGTTCCTAGACTGAAATAATTGATGATTAGAAAGGAATTAAGTGTGTGCTTTGGCAGATTGCACTGACAATACCATAGAACCCCCAGGAGGGGACGGCCTGGCCTGAAGGGTATTAACACCCTTCACATCCCCGCTGGGATTCCCTTCAACAAGGCCATATGGATTTTACAAGAAGCACCACACCATATGGGTAAGCTACTTGTACCACAGACTAGCCACAGGGACTTCTGACAGATCCTGGCTCAAAGATATAAATGTTGTTTCAATTAAAATGCAGGCAGAGAAAAGGGAATGAAGTTGGCAGCAGAATGAATTACTGGGAGGTGTAACAACTCTGCATGTCCCACAGTACAAAGGTTTATTAAAAAAAGGACTTTCTATAGGTAAAAAAAACACATTTATATATTTCAACTAAGTAAATTCAACAACAGTAACAGAAAGTTTTACCTCAAATAACACTCTTTAAGAAATGTGTATCAAAAACAGCTCTTAAATTTAAAACAACATAGCTTCTATTCTGTGTATTTTCATTTATAATGGCCTAATGTAAAGATCAATGTTTTAATGAAGTATAGAAATAACCTGACTGATTTTGAAACCTGCAAGTGATATTAGTCATTATAAATAATTTAAAAAGATTTTAGAAATCACACATTAACAATGTCAACAAAATGCAAATAATTGTCACTCATGTGGCAAAAAAATATTGAAGAACTATTTTGTCATATATGGAAAACTTGAAATTAGCTCTGATTCAGTTGAAGATAACATCATACAAGTCCAGGTGATTTTACAAGACAAAGCAGCAATTATGAGGATGTTCCTAATTACAGAGAAAAAAGAGCAAGTATATTGATGCAGTAGCCACCCCACCCAAAAAAAAAAACATCTAGTACCACCTGGCCAATAAACTACACCCAAAAAATCATCAATACATGAATATTTATACCCTGTCCAGAAACACAGGATTGAGCGGTTTAAAGGAGAATTTCTCACATTCTTTCAAAATGTAGACTGCAGTGAGGTATTCATTAAAAATAAAACACTATAAACTTCCAGTGCCAACACCTAAAAGCGCATCCAGCCCTAAGTCTCTGATGCAGGAAGAAAAGCAACAGGAAGGCCTCCTCAGTCTTCAGGGCAGGGCACCTGCTTTGTTGGTGAACATGTGCCTCTACTTTGGTATGAGCACAGACCCCAGACTTATTAAAAGCTAGCCTTTCTACCTGAAAATATTTTGTCACATGTTATTGTTGAAAGAGTCGCTAAATTTGCAATAATTTAAATTACTTCAACTGAAAGCAGTTTATTACGAGAACAGTTCCTCTGACGATGGCTAGTCCTCACCTTGTGCTGCAGAAAGTGAAGCCAGTCACACTGAACACTAGCTGTCCCCTCTGAATGCTGCTCATAGAATTTCTCATAGAATTTCTGTAACAATAAAGATGTATATTCAAAATTGTCTGCTTCTGAATATACCCAAATTCCTAACATATTTTACATCAATTTTAAGACACAAATTAAGAAGACTTTCCTGTGAGTTGCTCAGGCTTTCACACCCCCTTCCTCCACAGGCAACACGCACACACGGCTGCGAAACAGCTTCAGCGCGTCCCAACTGGCAGAAGCATCCCTCAGGGGACAAGTTTTTAAACCTCCGCACTCTTTAAAATTCAGCCAGCCAGCAGGTCTATAGACTAGTGTATAAACAGTGTAGACAAAAAACCCTCTCTGCTTATGTCGGTGACAAAGCAGCCCAGCAGTTGGCCGTCTCTCCCCTGACAGTATAAGCCGGGTTTACACAGATCAATAGCTGGAAGCCCTACCTAGCTCCCAGGGCTGGTTTTCTTCCTTAATTACAGGTGCTACTCAAACTGAAGTTAAAAAAGAAAAGACAGACAGCTGGAGGAATAAAATACATGTGAAGAGTTTCTTCTATCTTTTTAGCAATAATGTTAATTGAAAATTGTACTTAGATGTTTACTGGAAGTGTTTATAAAGTCTGACATTTCCATTATACAGTGTTTTTTTACCACATGCATGTGCACGCACGCACACACACACACACAATTCTAGATGGGCATCCACAGATTATGTGAAAGGCTTAAGATAATACTCTTCAAAAGTTACAGTTCTTTGTTTCCTACAGGCTTTTGTTTTTATGAAATATTTAATTTCCTTAGCCAAGAAAAATTATTTGGGTTTTCAAAACCTCTTAATTTTCTAAATTTTATGTTTATAAAAAAAGAACACACTAACATGTCAAATGTTAAAAACAGAAATAACAAAAATTAGGAATAGCAAAATACAAGGGTCAATAACAAATACACCTGCATATGCCCTAAAAACAACGTATCTCCTAAACACATGATATAAATAACTGGAAACAAAGATTGATGAAAATTCATTCATTTTTTTTTTTTTGGTCCCATATTCTGAATCTATACGAACAGGCATTACGGTCAAATTGATCTGGCAAGACAGAGTAAACTACTGGTGTCAGAGTGGTATATTACCAGTTAGAATTATAAGTTGGTCAAACAAAAGGGGAAACAGCATTTAAGAATACCTTTTTTAAAAATTAAAATATGTGAAGTTTACCTCCTGATTAAAATTTCAGTAACTACAAAGGTCTTAGAATTTCTCTGAGAAAAATCTAAGATGAAAGGAGATATGTCATTGTTGATGTCAGCAATCCATTTCCCTCTTTCTGAACTACTTCATCTCTGACCCAGTACTGAAATACTGGGGTACTCTGAAGTTCCATATATTCCTCTCTTCCATACTTAATAAAGTGTATCTGCCTAGGCAATTTGATCTGTACCCAAGGGTTCAACTGTAACTACCAAATCTCTTGGTCTCATACTTTAGATATTTCTGTGAACTTCAGGATTTTATATCTACTCTCTGGTACCAGTTTCTGGATGTTCCCCCAGACATATCAAATTCTGAATGAGCAAAACTGAAGTCATTCTTTTAGTTATAGTTCTTATCACCTATAATAGCAGCACCGTCTGCCGAGTAACTCTACCAAAAACGTGGCAGACCCCTTTCCTTCCCTGACCCTCATATGCACCCAATCATTCATCAAGTCCTGTTAATTCAACTTCATGGCTACCTTGCCCCAGCAGTTCCCAAGGGGAGGGCAAAAAGGATTACTAGAAAGATCAAAACACATTTGATTGCCTACACTACAGACCCATTAGGGTCTTGACTCTTAACTTGGTTTGAGTAGCACCTATAATTAATAAGTAAGACTAACTTTATCAATAAGCTTAATATATGTAAGAAATAGTTATTCTTTCAGCACAAAAAGTGATACAGTAGACTTGCTCAGGGACTGATGAATTCAACTCCCTCCTGGAGGACTCTGGAGTCTTCAATCCCGCTCTGCTATCTGAGCTCGCTGGGTGTGTCCTCAGCTATCTTCACACAGGGTCACAAAATGAGCTGCCAGAGCCCAGCACGGCCCGTGGAGACAGGAGTGTGCAGAGGTCAGCACGGCCCACAGAGACAGGAGTGTGCAGAGGTCAGCACGGCCCGCAGAGACAGGAGTGTGCAGAGGTCAGCACGGCCCACAGAGACAGGAGTGTGCAGAGGTCAGCACGGCCCACAGAGACAGGAGTGTGCAGAGGTCAGCACGGCCCACAGAGACAGGAGTGTGCAGAGGTCAGCACGGCCCGCAGAGACAGTGTGCAGAGAAAGCTGCATCTCTTCTGTGAGTCTTTTTCTATCACTGAGAAAACTTTTCCCAGAGGCCCCACTGGATGATTTTCCATTATATATAATTAGCCAAAAAGGTCACAGCCACTCCTAAACTAATCACTGGCAAGGGAAATGGTTATCCATGCCTGGCTTACCTTAGACTACTTAGAGGAAAAGTCAGAATTCAAACCCAATCACTATCTGGTAACCATGACACGTGTAATTATAAAAAGGGTTGAGTGAGGTGTCATATTTACTTAAGACTCCTCACAATAATTTAATCAAATAAGAATCAAATTTATGCCCAAGGTTTCAGGGAAAATATAAAGCAATTTTAGGGTATAGCGTAATTTTCAGTTATCCATAATTTTATTCATTTAATTAACACTTTCAAAATCATTTTGTAACATGGGGGCTATTTGTCAGATTTAACCAAATTTTTCACAAAGGCCATCAGTTTCTAAAAAGATGATTACTTAATTTTGAATATTATCTCCCAAAGTAAGTAAGAAATGATTAATACATATATTCAATCTATTTGTGCTTTACACATGGAAATGATAAGCTTTTTTTCCCCTAAGGAAACATGCTCTGAGTTACTTCATCACAAGCAGGTAGCTCCGTGCAGAGCTGAGATTCCCCAGTTGTGCGCTGAGCTGTCCAGGGCACCACAGAAACTCACAGAGGCACTGCCAGATGCTTAACGTTTACAGCCGTCCTAACAGGGTAATTAACTCAGTATGCATTTTATTAAAAGGTATAACTACATTAACATGGTACCTACACATCTAACAACTCCTTTAAACATCTTCTGATTTTTTTAAAGAAATTTTTTAAACTGAGAGAATCTATTTTAAACTTAGAGTCAAGTTATAACTGACAATAACTGAGCCCACTGTGGGATTTTTCTCTTGGCTTTTATTTTATTTTTACATACTATTTCAATTGGAAATAAATTCTTCTTTCATCCTTCCTCCTAAATTAGGAAAGGCACTGTAATTCTGTGAACTCTGACACTAAAATCATTGAGACTGTCAACTGTAATGAAGTTGTTTTTCACTCTCAAAAATTAAGAATGATTTTTTAATTGGCAGATTTAAATAACTGCCATGAAGCAAATACAATGTGCTATAAAAAGAGCTATGGTGATGAAATACAAGTATCCAGGATTCTGGTTCTGTGTGTATCAGACAGGTCACGAGACCTCTGCAGTCTACAATTGACCCCTGTCATTTAATCTAATGCCAATAAAAAAGCCTAGATTCAAAGAAGGACACTGATTTTACAAAGAATATGCATATTTACAATTAGATAGGTGGTTTGCCTGGCAAATGCAAGGTACATAATTTCCTTCATTAATTTAAGATAACAAGAAGCATTTAAAAAGCATGAAAGTAAGGTGTGTGTATAGATATATACATGTGTATAGATATATATGTGTGTGTGTATATACATATATATATATATAAGCAAATGGGTTTCCAACATTTTTGGCAAAAAATTCTATTATGAACTGCCTGCAAATTTTTATCCCTAGATTAACACTAACTTCTAATCAAGGATTTGAATAACAATTACCCAACTCAAAGAAAAAGCCATTTACGAAGACTTGCTATTCCCCCCCCCACAATATCATATAACCTCCCAGCCCTTTCACACTAATATGTTTATAATTTGCCTCATTCACCCCTTTTAACTAGTAACATTTTCTAGATCAAAGGAAATATATAGTAAGATAGAATACCTTTTTTTTACATTTTTTGCCTATATTTATTTGCATTTATATATACTAAGGCATTTAAAAATGAGTATCAATCATTTAAATCAAGATAAGAAGAAATAAATAGGAAAATGATCTGATTTTTAGGAAGAAACAAGTTTCATGTCAGTCAACCGGCCAGCGACCATGACTCCCACCCACAGTCAGATGCGACGGAGAGCAAAGGAAGTGTGAGTCCTGAGTTTAGATCATTCAGAAGTAAGTGCGCACAAAGTCACAGAAGACAAGGACTGAGGAAGTACCCCACCACCGGGAGCCCGAGAGATGCACAGGAAGACGTGGTACCTACATGCAGCATCTTATCCTGGAGTGGACAATGGACCACCAAGATTTTTTTTTCCTGCTATAAAGACAATTATTGGGATAAATGGTGAGATTTAAATGAGGTCCTAGGATTAGATAATAATATTATATAAATATTAATTTCCTCATTTTGACAGTTGTTCTGTGATTAGGTAGGACAGTGTCCTTGTCTTTCAGGAAATACACAATGAAATGTTGAGGGGTTTTCAATTTAACTTCAGTTGATTCAGATGGGAAAGAAGAAAAACAAAACACACACATACACATGGGTATCAGGACAAGAATGATAAAGCAACTGTGGTAATAATCTGAACAACTAGAAATCTGGGTGAAAGGTATACAGGATGCACTCTTCCATCATTTCTCTGAATTTAAAATTATTTCAAAATGAGAAGTTCAAAAAATAAAAAAATCGGTGCGTGCCCACATGCTACCAGGCACATGCACTCAGAGGCAGAGCAGGTCGAGTGCAGGGTGCTCTGGGGTCAGGCAGCCGGCCTGAGTTGCGGCTCTGTGGCTACGGTCTATGCAGGCAGCCGCCTCACCCAGAAAACAGGCAAAGGTTACTACCTATCTTACAGGATTAATTGGGGATTTACATGAAGATGTAAGTCAGAATTAAGTAAAAGTCCATGTGAAATGATTAGACAATGTTAGGCAGATTTAAAAACCTTCAGCAACTGTTAGCTCTTTTATTAATTAGTTACTTGTTTGAAGAACTCTCAAATGTCATATGAATTCCAAGAAGATATTTATTCAACAAATACTTACTGAATAACTACATTTAAGGTCCTGTGTCCAATGACATAAGCCAAAACATTAACATATTGAGAGAAAAAATGAAAAGTATTATACTGAATAACGTATCTGACTCCTTTGAGATTTTAATGTATGTAACATAGGCAAGGCACATAGTGACATAGATACATAGATCTATACATCTGCATACATTCAACTCCTTCTATTCGACCAACACAACAGAAGCAGAATCTGCAGCCACGTTTCTGTGCTGTCTGATGGCTTCTGTCTGTACAGGAGTTCACTTTGGGCTGCCACTGGCTACTTTCTTGGAACTAGAAATATCTTCAGAGTCATGCTAGCAGACCTTTTTTATTTACAGGATGGTTATCAATAAAATTCCTTCTCATGTACTTTATCCATCCACTTAATAAAGGCCGATCACCGACTCTGTGCACAATGCACCGGCCATCTTGGGGAATGAAGCATTTCTTGTCACCTCCCACAGCCTCAGATCGGGCCTTTTCTCCGACTGTCCCGGCTGGAACACTGTTCCCTTAGAGAGCATATCCTTTTTCTACAACTGTCCTCTGTTACAGAATTGTTTTCTATTTTCTTTAATTTTGAGGCACTCTCTCTTTGCTGTTTGTTAATCTTTATGGTTTTCACCAGTCTCACAGACTAGTGGACCCTTGATTCACATTACTTCTCTTATTCTTCATACCTAAGCCATGTGCAGTTAACCTGTCATGATGTTCACACAAATATTCTCCATTCACAGTGAAGCTCACATGCTGGAGAACTGATTTGTGTGTTATCAATAACAAACAGAGACCTTCCAGAGTACTGAATTACAATTATCTGTTTTTTCAGGACCTACTTTGAACCTGGTTCAGAACTATACTGAGCAGCTTAATTTCCCCTAGATAGTGAATCCTGTGTTAAAACAGATGGGAATCTTGTCATTTGTTCTTTAAGAAACAAAAGAACCTTTAGTTCTAGAGCATAAATCAGAGACCCTCCACTTTAAGGTGTTTGAAAAATCTTTAGATGGCTATTATATGTTGAGAGCAGTGGTAAATGTATTAATTTTTTTCTATGCCTTGAAGGTCCTTGGAGCCTGTAACATTACCTAGTAGAAAGACAAATCAGGGTGTATTTTAGAAGTTTAGAAAAATCATGATTGTCTGTTTAGCTATTGGGAGGCTTTGTCTGGAAGAATTAAATTATAATTACACAATTATAAAATGTAGACTGTTCTATGCAGACTATTAACTTTAAGAGGTATAAAATCTAATCAGTACTAACTCAATATTTCAAACTCAATGTGGACTTATATGAATAACTAATGTTTATGCATATTTAATGTGTGAATAGCAATCACAGATGATCACAATATAATGTAAGAAGAACACTGGTGGAAAAAGTAAAAATTACCAGGGAGACTAGCAGAGAGACATGTAAACAAATTTAGAAAGGGTATGCATGTGGTCAAGATCCCAAGGGAAGAATCAGATGCAAACAGAGGGACAAAGAATAACAGGCTGGCCAGGCTACAGCAGGAGGACTCGGAGGTGCCCCAGAGCCAAGGCAGCCTTCCCATCACAGGAAAGAACACGTATAAAGAAAAATCTGGAGATCAGTAAGAACAAGTCCAAAGTTTGGAAGAATGATAAGAGAATGTGGCTTCAGTAATAAGCAGGGGATGGAGTGTAAAGACTTTGGCCAATTAGGGAGTTGCAACTTGATGCAGGGAAACCATTCCTCCTGGGTTGCCCAGAACACTTTATATGTATCTTGTCAGTATAATTATTAAGAGCATTCCTTTTCATTCTTAAAAGTGTCCAAGTTACAGTTTGTTGTAATAGAAACAGAATGGAGGTAGCTGGGGTTGTGGAGTGAGGTGGGGGCACAGAGAGTACATAGCCAGGAGCGGCAAGAGGGGACAATCTGGAGTAAGAGAGACAGGCTATACCTGTAAAGGACTCTGGGTCACACAGAGTATGCACCTTTCAGAATTCATTCCATCATGCACTTGAGATCTGCATTGCACCACTAGAAATTAGCGGTCAAAACTAAATTAATAAATGAGTATAGCAGTTTGGACAATGAGTCATGCTCACCCTACCTGAGAGAAATAGGGAAGCTTTGATGAGTTTAAAGCAAGGGAAGGACATAATTGGCTTGAAGTTTAGGAAGATCACTGTGGCTGTAGTATGCAGAATCGATTTAAAAAGGGTAAGACTGAAGACTGGGAAATCAGAAAGAAGACTTCCACAATATTCAAGGTGAGTGGTGGTGGCCTGGAGTAAGACAGCTGCAGCAGAAATGCAGCAACCAGCTCAAAATTAAGGAGATGCAAGAGTAAAAATGGAGATATCCAGGAGGTAGTCAGACATCACGTCTGGGGCCCCAGAAGGAGAATCTGACTAGATGAAGACAAAGGATCCAAACGGCACTGGTCAACAGATAGGGAAGCCATGAGAAGACAGGACTATCATTCTCTACTGTTATGGAAGCTCAATATTATTCTTCGTAAGTTTTTGCAAAATGTTTTTTATTGAGGTCCAATGTAATGCACAAATCTTACTGTGCAGCTTGATGAATTATGACATGTGTACATACTCATGTAGCCATCACCCATCATGTTTTTATATTCCCCTCAACCAGCAACTTTATTACAATATTCCCAACTCACAATGTCACTAAATTTTCTCATATAATGATGAAAACCTATCATATCTCTACTTTCCTAATGATCTGTATCAAGATATAGGTTATAGAGTATTCAACCACTTCTGGCATTTTAATCACAATATGACATTAGTCAGTAACCAGAGATCAATGAAGTTAACAGTGAACCAGAAAGTCCCAGTTGTTATAATTGATCAAGTGGCACAAATGAATCTCTAAAATCTCCATGGGTTTATTCAACTATGGAATTTCCCCTAATGTCTAACCAGCACCTGGCATAACACTCATGCTCTGAAAAAATGTGTCCTACTCTTGTGAGATGGCCCTGTTTCAGCACCACAAGAATCAACTGGCCTTGGGGACAGTTCAAGGAAATCACTTTAGAGTCTGCATACATTCTTTTTTATTATCTTCCTAAATAAAGATATGATAATAATAATTGCTTACTCTGTGCCAGGTTTTGATCTAAGCACTTTACATATACTATCTCATTTAATCCTTACAACAACCCATTTTCTTCCCTTTTATATGTGAAAAAAATAACAACAGAGGTAAAACAGACTGTCCCAAGTCGCACAGCCAGCAAATGTCAGTCAGGATCTGAACTCAGTCTTTAATTGTGATCATTATTCCCCACCCTATGTATTTTTTTGTTTGTTTGTTTTCATGTAGGTTCCAGTGCATGATCAGAGATGCCTAAACCTGAGGCCCACTTGGTCTCTCTAGAGTGGATACTGTCCATTACATGAAGGGTTAAGATTAGACAGTTAATACTTCAGAACTAAAGCTCAATTCCACATACGGAAAAATACAGAACTCCAGGATGTGAGGGGGCATGGGAGGAGAGATGGGGCGATATGGGTATCGCCAGTGTGGGTCTTACCAGCCCTAGGCTGTTCTATTCCCTTGAAATTTAGTCCTGGGGCAAAAACCAGTGCTACTTGTGCCTGTATGTGTTTATTACTATGAAGAACATTAGGTTTACAGTAAGAATACCTTACTCTTTTCAAATAGCAGGCGTATAAATAAGGGCTTATGTTGATTCTTTTTCACAGATGAACAAAACACTAGATAATTAAATTTGAAGCATATTATTTAAAATCTGAAAAATCATATGTCACATATCCAGAACTAGGGTCACACCAGAACAAGTGAATAATACTAGAGTAACAAAGGCAGGATGCAGTTAAACGAAGTTAATCATAATAGAGGGACTTAGGGTTGGGAGCGTATTTAATTATCTTAGGCTCAAGAGTGGGAATCTGCAGACAGGTCAAAGCTGCCTTTGAGTGGGAAGGTCTATTGAGTGGGAAGATAAAGACGTGGAAAACTGTAACTCAGAGGGTGAATACCCTGGAGTCAGTTACACCTTTTGCAATTTTATGCAATGAAGGTTTCTAGGCATTTTTAATCCCCTTCAATTTAAAGCAGGAACAAAGCACTAATTAAAATAAAACCTTATTTGAATATGGTTAGTAAGCAGAATTAAAAATCAAGTATCCAGAAGCTGTGATATTTTTTTTTAGGTTACCTTAAGTTACACTAGATTTTCCCTTTATAAAAAAAAAAAGTACATACTCCTAATTTTTAATATGTTAAACTACAATTAAATTTGAAGTCTTTCTTCTAAGTAGAAATGTTGTGCACTGTTATTTTGTGAGCTTATTCTACCCCAGCCATTATAGAACATCAACCTGTTGGAATAAAAATTAAGTTCACTCTCCCGTTGATGTAATTCTGGCCTCTTGCTGAGACTGTACGTAAAGGTGCCCATTTGGGTCTTAGGTCTTGGAATGCAGAGCTCTTCCTAGGGGAAATCGAACAGTGAACACTGGTTCTTTTCACACACAGGAAGCCACCAAACAGGCCTCACCAAACAGCAGTGAGTTTGATCACACCTAATTGAGTCCACTTTGGCATAAATGACCTTAAAAGAGAAAACACAATTTCCTGAATCTCTTGTAAAAGATTTTACTTAATAAACCAAAAACCACATATATAAATATATAGTTATTTGATAAACTTTCTCAGTTAAGAATCAGTAACTCTCTTGAATAAATTATTCTTTATAATAAATTACTGTATTGGAATACATGGAACATAACAATTGTAAAAACAGGAGTGACTTATTTGTACAAGCAAACTAAGGAAAATCCTGTAAAGCAGGATTCAACCTTAGGTCAGATAAAACATAGAACTAACAGTTTTTCCTTTCACTGCAAATGTTCTTGGAAGCATGAACCCACCCAGCAAGCCTCTGCCACTTCTTGCTGCTGAGTCTTCTCAGCCTGATGCCATCAGTGACCTGATTTCTACATTAAACAGCCTTTTTCCCAGATGTCTTATATTTGACTTTTCTGCAGTGTGCAACACTTGGTTCATTCATTCATTTAACAGTATCTGCCACGTTTATTCAGTATCTACCATGTATGAAACAGCTGGCATTAAAAGATGAAAGCCATCTGCCCCTTGACCTGAGGAAGCCAAGGTCTCAGACTGAACGCCTGCTGCGTATAGTGTCTTCCCTAGACGTCCGTGTCCACTCTGTCTAGCTCTCCTCCTGTCTTTGCCGTTTCTCTTTGGGCTACTTCACAACTCCTCCACAGCCTCTCCACTGGTATTCCCCAGGGTTCTGCCTTCAGCCCTCACCTGTCACAGAGAATCTAATCTCACTGCTACACACAATGGATGCAAGCCTGGGCTCTCCAGCCAGAAGGTGAGGCTCAGAACCCCATTAGCACCTATTGTAATAAGGCTGTGAGAAATCACATCCTCCTCCTCTCCTGAACTTCAATCAAAGGTTTCTTACTACTTAGTAGCCGTCCTACCGGAAGACCTGCATGCAACTAGAAACGTCCTCCTCCCGCAAAACATGACCCTCCTCCCAAATGCCTTACTTCTATGCTTTTCATGCTAACTTTTCCCCAGTTTAACTTTCACCAAACTTTAGATCAGTCAACAGCTTTTCCTGTATTATATGTGAGCACATCAGAAACTAGTTAAAACCACATGGACCTGTGTCTGCATTCACAGAACTGACCACTAGACTGCACTGTTGTCTTTTCTGGCCAAATAGGCTAAAGGGTAAAGATACACATTACCTACCACTTAGCGCCAGCCTGCCAAAATAAGCTACAATGTACCCACTTGTCTAGAAAAATAAATCTGGATAAACATGTAACCATGTATTGAATAACTGTTACAAAAGTCACTGAAAATAATTCATACTTTTCAATATAATATTCACCATCCTTGGATAAAATACTTAATATTTAACGACCATGAAGTTAATTTTTGAAATTAGGACTGTTTAAAAACCAAATATTAATCAAATGTTGCATATTATTTGAAACACTTCTATGAAATATAATACCTAACCTTATGTCTTTAAAATTCTAAAGTCTAACATATGCAAAGTCTATTAAAATGCACATAATTTATCTCATTCAAAATGAAAATATACCTAGTAAATAATACTATTCATCTGGCCTCTTCTAGCTCTCCCATAACATACAAATGCATTCCTTTTCTCCAAAACTTAGCAGCTGGGAATGAATGGAAAGATTTCAAATAATCATTTTCACATCATATTCCATCATCTTTTCATCAGTTTTTCCTAGCTTTTCTTTGAGCCCCATTCTTTCACAAGAGGTCTCCTTTTAGATCAATCCATATTTCCATAATCCACACTGCTGTTTCCTCCTCTCCTCCCCAGGGTGGACTAACCCCTACATCTAGAACTATGGCTTACAACTGTCATTAAGCCTTATAACAATAACAAGATAACAAAAGAACGGGTGGGGATGAGGCTAGCTGGTACCATATGCTGATCAAGTTCAACATTTTCAGCTAGTAGAGAGCATTTTTAAACTTCAAAATTTTAATAGTGAAGTGTCTTCATATCTACTTGTTTTCTCCAATTGTATTTCAAGCTTAAATTTTAAACATTAGTAAACAACCTATCAATATTACTTTAAAAGAGCTTAGTTATGAATAATATACTAAAAGGAAGAGAGAATCAAAATCACCAAACAAAAAGGTAAGATGACAATTTAGTTACTGATTCTTATAATCCACAAACCTCACTGAAAACTCATACCTCTTCTAAAAGAAAAATTTTCCTAAAAGGCATTTTTAAAGCAGTATAGTTAAAATAAGCAAGATTATTTCAAGTAACATATTCAATGTGAATTAGTATTAACTTTATGCCAATTTTGAAATTTTTTAATTTTTCTACTAACATCTGAAATGGAAAACCTGTTTCTATCCTTTGTTTCACAGTGCTAATTTTAATTTCTCTTTAAACCAAAAATAAAGAAAAATTTGAAATGTAACATTCTGAACTGGCAGACTTTCATGTTTCTGTATTGTAATTTTTTTTCTCCTGACTTCAGACTTGTTTCTAATTCATCAGCCTGTTACATAACTTTGAAAAAATTATTTCTTAGCTGTTTCTCTTAAAGATTCAGAATCCTTTATAGAAATAAATTCCAAATATACTTTTATCAGATGTTTACTGCTCAATAAAAAGTAAGTTTTTGTGAAACCACATTTATCTCATTCAATCTGCATCATTTATTAATACATAATTTCTACTGGCTGCTAGGTAATGCTAGATCTTCTAGGATTGGTCTGAATCATAGTTAGATTATAATCATTTCATTGCCATAAAGTTAAATTTAAAAAGCTCATCTCAAAAAACTCATTATAGTAAAACCTGTTCACCCTTCAGCAGAAAAATAATGGTATTTTTTCAGAGGTCCAAATTTTACTATCTAAAGTACATGCAAATTACTCTTTTCAAATACGTTTACTAAAATACAAAGTTCTGTTTTCCAATCAATACCTCAACTACAAAGCAAAATCTCTAAAATATCACTGTTTTTCCAATTTAGTTTCTTTGTTTGCAATAAAATTTTTAATTTAACAGAAAATAGAAGAGAAGCAGGCAGGTGAAATGACAACATGATCACATTTTGCCCTGAACTTTCTAACACCACATCTACAAAAACAACAAATCTTGTGTATGTAAAGAGAGGTGGATAGAGAGAAAGACGCAACTATGAGGATGACCTTAAACTAGTGTTAAGTGCTTTTCCACATGGTTACCATTTATAATCTTTTATTCTGACTCTACTTTTCTAGACACAAGAATGTACAAAAAAGACAACACTATTGTAATCAACCAAGCAAACTGATGACAAATAATTGATATTTTAGGGTTATTAAGATGCATCACTGATAAAATGTTTGGCATATGAAACAAAGTATGCAGTCATGATAAAATTATAACTCTCTTACATTAACAATCATCTCTCTTTACAAAATTTTATTTCATTAAATATTAAGAAATTAATTTGTCTTAGAAACATGTTTATGTATAATGTGTATATTCATGGGGTGATTAAATAAAAATTAACCATCACACATCAAAAATTGGTTCAAGATATTTCATTTTTCCCAACTTGAAAAACAATAGTTCATAAAGAATGTAATTAAAGTATTTTTTTCTGTATCTGTTGCAGTCAACTGATAGTTAAAAATGACAAAATCAAGCCCAAACAAGCAAAAAAATCCAGCCTTTTTAAATATCTGGTATCATTTAAATATTTATTTTGAAAGTATTCAGATTTAGAAGATTTCCAAATAATTTAATAAACTTTAATAACATAGTAATCTTTATGACTGATAAAAGCAAAATTATAAGATATCCAGCTATCAATCTTTTTCAATTTCAAAACATGACTTTATTCATTCTGACCAAAACCCTTTCAAGTTATTGACAAAAATATTTTTTGAAATGATGCATGTGTAAAAAATGTTTTTAAAATAAAGAACAGGCATTTTTCCTAAACAATGCATACCAACCATGAGACACCATTGAACATGAAAAGACAAATGCATTCAATGCTGACTATATTTGTTTTGGGATCAGCTAACGAGCTGGCTACCCACAGTTACAAAACACCAATGAAGATAAAACAGAAGGGTTAAAATTTAAGATGTTCTTTTATTTTTATTAATACATAGGTTCTTAAAATTATTCACTCTTAGAATTGTAAATTAACTGTTTCCAGATAATTTCTACCAACATTTACTTAATTAACGGAATTTTTATTAGTTATAAATAAAAATTATGTAACATGGAAAGATGGCGGCATGAGAGGTGAGACAGAGGTTTCCTCCTAAAACCGCATATAATACAAAAATATAATTAATACCACTAATCCTGAAAGAGCAACAGGAAAGAGGACTGCACCAAACCGCACACACCTGGAGAAAAGAATAAACCCCACGGAACAGGGTAACGTAGCCCAGCAGGACCCAAGCCCTTCCCCCACCCCAGCTCACTGGTGGGAGGAAGAGAAACAGAGCCAGGAGGGAGTGGAGGCCTGGCACTGCTGAATACCTAGCTCCGGAAATCTGCTCTAGGAGTACAAACCTGCATTTCATGGTACTTTCATAGTACTCTCATGATTAGGGGGGTGGAAATCTAAGACAGGCAGAATACCTGGAGAGACTGAGATTCCAGCCACTTGTGGAAAACAGGGATCCATATCCGGCTGCAATGGGACAAAAGAAAGGCAGGCAGTCTGAGAGACTTCCCCACAGCAAGAGGGCTGCTAAAGGGGCAAGGACTACACAGCGCTTACTGCTCAGGAGAAAGGACAGGTAGACAAAATTGTCCAGGTGCACTCTGCCCAGCAGGTTGGGAACTTTCTCGATCTTCAGGCGCTCCAGCTCCCTGGCTGGCTACACAGCTTGAAGGACACCCTCCGTGAAACGCGCCTACTGCGCCTTCCTCCCAGGCAGCCCCACCAGGCTCACAAAGCAGCAAACCCTACCCTGATGTTAGGCCAGACAGAGGGAAGACCTGTCCACAGCAACTATAAACGCAAAGCACAGAGGCTTGTATCTGTGTGCCCAGCCCACTGGTTCTGGCAGTGACAGCAGGCATAGCAGCCTAGAAGCAGGAAACAGCTCTTTTCTCCACCCAGGCACCAATACCACTCCCCTGTGACCCCCGACATTGCTTCAGGAGCTACACAGCTCCAGACAGTAGAGCTTCTGGGCACTAGAGGGTGCCATATACAAATATGAAACACAAAAGGAACCTAGTTCAAAGTAAAATTATGAATAGAACACCTGAGAAAGATTTCAATGAAATCGACCTCATGAATTTTCCTGAAAGGGGTTTCAAAATAAAATTCATTAACATGCCCATTGAGGTACAGAAGAATATTCAAGAACTCAGGAATGAATTTAAGACAGAGATCCAATCGCTGAAGAGCACAATAGAGGGTATTAAAAGCAGATTATGTACGGCGGAGGAGATGATAAATGAAACAGAATTTAGAGAAGAGGAATACAAAGAAGCTGAGGCACAGAGAGAAAAAAGGATCGCTACGAACAAAATATTGAGACAACTGTGTGACCAATCCAAACGGAACAATATTGGCATTATAGGTGTACCGGAGGAAGAAGAGAGAGAAAAAGGGATAGAAAGAGTCTTTGAGGAGGTAATTGCTGAAAACTATCCCAATCTAGGGAAGGAGACAGTCTCTCAGGCCATGGAAGTGCACAGATCTCCCAACACAAAGGACCTAAAGAAGACAACACCAAGACATACAGTAATTAAAATGGCAAAGATCAAAGATTAGGAAAGACTATTAAAAGCAGCCAGAGAAATAAGATCACATACAAAGGAAAGCCCATGAGGCTATCATCAGACTTCCCAGCAGAAACCTTAAGGCCAAAAGGGAGTGGCATGATGTACTTAATGCAATGAAGCAAAAGGGCCTCAAACTAAGACTACTTTATCTGGCATGATTATCATTTAAATTTGAAGGAGGGATTAAATAATTTCCAGATAAGCAAAAGCTGAGAGAATTTGCCTCCCACAAACCATCTCTACAGTGTATTTTGGAGGGACTGCTATAGATGGAAGTGTTCCTAAGGTTTAATAGCTGTCACCAGAGGTAATAAAACCACACTAAAGAAAGTAGGAAAGTTAATTACTAAGCAATGCAAAATTAAATCAACTATCCCAAAGTCAATCAAGGGACAAAGAGTACAGAATATGACACCTAATATATAAAGAATGGAGGTGGAAGAAAAAGGAGAAGAAAAAACGAACTTTAGATTCTGTTTGTAATAGCATATTAAGTGAGTTAAGTTAGACTCTTAGATAGTAAGGAAGTGAACCTTGAACTTTTGGTAACCACGAATCTAAAGCCTGCAATGGCAAAAAGTACATACCTACTGATAATCACCCTAAATGTAAATGGACTGAATGCACCAATCAAAAGACATAGAGTCACTGAATGGATAAAAAAACAAGACCCATCTATATTCTGCCTAAAAGAGACTCACTTCAAACCCAAAGACATACACAGACTAAAAGTGAAGGGATGGGAAAAGATACTTTATGCAACTAATAGGGAGAAAAAAAGCAGTAGTTGCAGTACTTCTATCAGACAAATAGACTTCAAAACAAAGCAAGTGACAAGAGATAAAGAAGGACATTACATAATGATTAAGGGGTCAATCCAACAAGAAGATATAACCATTATAAATACATACATGCCCAACACAGGAGCACCTACATATGTGAAACAAATACTAACAGAATTAAAAGGGGAAACAGAATGCAATGCCTTCATTCTAGGACACTTCAACACTCCACTCACTCTGAAGGACAGATCAACCAGAAAGAAAATAAGTAAGGAGACAGAGGCACTGAAAAACACCTTAGAACAGATGGACCTAACAGACATCTACAGAACTCTACATCCAAAAGCACCAAATACATATTCTTCTCAAGTGCACATGGAAAATTTTCAAGAACAGATCACATACTAGGGCACAGAAAGAGTCTCAGTAAATTCAAGAAGATTGAAATTGTACCAACCAGTTTTTCAGACCACAAAGGTATAAAACTACAAATGAATAACGCAAAGAAAATAAAAAATCCCACAAACACATGGAGGCTTCACAACATGCCCCTAAATAATCAAAAGATCAATGACCAAATAAAAACAGAGATCAAGCAATCTATGGAGACAAATGCCAACAATTATTCACACCGCAAAATCTCTGGGACGTAGCGAAGGGCGTGCTAAGAAGGAAAATATATTGCAATGCAGGCCTAACTCAGGAAAGAACAATCCCATATGAACAGACTAAACTCACAATTAATGAAACTAGAAAAAGAACAACAAATGAGGCCCAAAGACAGTAGAAGGAGGGACATAATGAAGATTAGAGCAGAAATAAATAAAATTGAGAAGAATAAAACAACAGAAAGAATAAACGAAAGCAAGAGCTGGTTCTTCAAGAAAATAAACAAAATAGATAAACCTCTAGCCAGACTTATCAAGAAAAAAAGAGTCTACACACATAAACAGAATCAGAAATGAGAAAGGAAAAATCACTATGGACACCACAAAATACAAAGAATTATTAGAGAATACTATGAAAAAATTTATGCCAACAAACTGGATAACCTAGAAGAAATGGACAACTTTCTAGAAAAATACAACCTTCCAAGGCTGACCCAGGAAGAAACAGAAAATCTGAACAGACCAATTACCAGCAACAAAACTGAACTGGTAATCAAAAAATTACCTAAGAACAAAATTCCTGGACTAGATGGCTTCACCACTAAATTTTACCAAACATTCAGTGAAGACCTAATACCCATCCTCCTTAAAGTTTTCCAAAGAGTAGAAGAAGAGGGAATACTTCCAAACTCATCCTATGAGGCCAGCATCACTCTAATATTAAAAACCAGGCAAAGACACCATAAAAAAAGAAAATTACAGACCAATATCCCTGATGAACATAGATGCAATAATACTCAACAAAGTATTAGCAAACCAAATTCAAAAATACATCAAAAAGATGATCCATCATGATCAAAGGCCAGCATCACTCTAATATTAAAAACCAGGCAAAGACACCATAAAAAAAGAAAATTACAGACCAATATCCCTGATGAACATAGATGCAATAATACTCAACAAAGTATTAGCAAACCAAATTAAAAAATACATCAAAAAGATGATCCATCATGATCAAGTGAGATTTATTCCAAGGATGCAAGGATGGTACAACATTCGAAAATCCATGAACATCATCCACCACATCAACAAAAAGGATAAAATGCACATGATCATCTCCATAGATGCTGAAAAAGCATTTGACAAAATTCAACATCCATTCATGATAAAAACTCTCAACAAAATGGGTACAGAGGGCAAGTACCTCAACATAATAAAGGCCATATATGACAAACCCACAGCAACATTATACTTAACAGCGAGAAGCTGAAAGTTTTCACTTAAGTTCAGGAACAAGACAAGGATGCTCACTCTCCCCACTTCTATTCAGCACAGTACCGGAGGTCCTAGCCACGGCAATCAGACAACACAAAGAAATAAAAAGCATCCAGATTCGCAAGGAAGAAGTTAAACTGTCCCTGTTTGCAGACCACATGATATTGTACATAAAAAACCCTAAAGAATCCACTCCAAAACTAATAGATCTAATATCTGAATTCAGCAATGTTGCAGGATACAAAATTAATACACAGAAATCTGTTGCATTCCTATATACTAATGATGAACTAGCAGAAAGAGAAATCAGGACAACAATTCCATTCACAGTTGCATCAAAAAGAAAAAAATACCTAGGAATAAACCTAACCAAGGAAGTGAAAGACCTATACTCTGAAAACTACAAGACACTCATGAGATAGATTAAAGATACCAATAAATGGGAACACATCCCATGCTCATGGGTAGGAAGAATTAATATTGTCAAAATGGCCTTCCTGCCTAATGCAATCTACAGATTCAATGCAATTCTTATCAAAATATCAACAGCATTCTTCAGTGAATTACAGCAAATCGTTCTAAAATTCATGTGGAAACACCAAAGACCCCGAATAGCCAAAGCAATCCTTAGACATAAGAATAACGCTGGGGGGATTATGCTCCTGACTTCAAGCTCTACTACAAAGCCACAGTAATCAAGACAATTTTGGTATTGGCACAAGAAAAGACCCATAGACCAATGGAACAGACTAGAGAGCCCTGATATAAACCCCAACCATATATGGTCAATTAATATATGATAAAGGAGCCATGGACATACAATGGGGAAATGACAGCCTCTTCAACAACTGGTGTTGGCAAAACTGAACAGCTACATGCAAGAAAATGAAATTGGATTATTGTTTAACCCCATACACAAAAGTAAACTCAAAATGGATCAAAGACCTGAATGTAAGTCATGAAACCATAAAACTCTTAGAAGACAACATACGCAAAAATCTCCTGAATATAAGCATGAGCAACTTCTTCTTGAACACATCTTCTCGAGCAAGGGAAACAAGCAAAAATGCACAGATGGGACTACATCAAACTAAAAAGTTTCTGTATGGCAAAGGACACCATCAACAGAACAAAAAGGCATCCTACAGTATGGGAGAATATATTTGTAAATGACATATCCAACAAGGGGTTAACATCCAAAATATATGAAGAAAACACACGCCTCAACACCCAAAAAGCAAATAACCCAATTAAAAACTGGGCAGAAGATGTGAACAAATCTCCAAAGAAGAAATTCAGATGGCCAACAGACACATGAAAAGATGCTTCACATCTCTAATCATCAGGGAAATGTAAATTAAAACCACAATTGAGATATCACCTCACACCAGTAAGGATGGCCAGCATCGAAAAGACTAAGAACAACAAATGCTGGTGAGGATGCAGAGAAAGGGGAACCCTCCTACACTGTTGGGGGGAATGTAAGCTCTTTCAACCATTGTGGAAAGCAGTATGGAGGTTCCTTCAAAAACTAAAAATAGAAATAACATTTGACCTGGGAATCCCTCTCCTTGGAATTTACCCAAAGAATAGAACTTCTCAGACTCAAAAAGACATATGCCTCCCTATATTTTTTGCAACACTATTTACAATAGCGAAGAAATGGAAGCAACCTAAGTGTCCATCAGTAGATGAATGGATAAAGAAAATGTGGTACATATACACAGTGGAATATTATTCAGCCATAAAAAACAAATCCTACCATTTGCAACAACATGGATGGAGCTAGATGGTATTATGCTCAGTGAAATAAGCCAGGCAGAGAAAGACAAGTGCCAAATGATTTCCCCCATTTGTGGAGTATAACAATGGAGCAAAACTGAAGGAACAAAATAGCAGCAGACTCACAGACTCCAAGAAGGGACTAGCAGTTACCAAAGTTGAGGGGTGTGGGAGGGCAAGTGGGGAGGGAGGGAGAAGGGGATTGATGGGTATTATGTTTAGTACACATGGTGTGGGGGATCACGGGGAGAACAGTGTAGCACAGAGAAGGCAAGTAGTGACTCTGTGGCATCTTCCTACACTGATGTACAGTGACTGCACTGGGGTATGGGTGGGGACTTGATAATACGGGTAAATGTAGTAACCATATTGTTTTCTCATGTGAAAGCTTTGTAAAAGTGTATATCAATAATACCTTAATAAAAAATTAAAATAAAAAAACTATGTAACATATACTTTTATTAAAGCATTTCTAAGTGTATTTTTACTAATATCAAGGTACATAAGTGGGTTGTCAATATACACAGAATTTTAATCTTTTTAATCTTCTATAGAAATGTAAACCAGAGAGAAGGAACACACAGTGAGGTACTCATCATATACAAACGGCCATGGACCTACTAAACCTTCGTGTTGGCCAACCCTCTGTCTAAGCTGCATCTTCTCATTCACATTTTGATGAATTCCTATTATACCTGTCATAACACCAGTTTGAAATCTTTCTAAATTTACTATTTCACACCACTCTTACATCCAATCTTTTTAGATGTTCTTGCTCCTCTTTTTCCAAGGTTACGATAACCTTTAACTTCCTTTAAACCACCACTCATTCATCTAGTCTTTCAAAAAACAGTTATTCATATCTTACTATATACCAGCCACTGAGTCCGATTTAGGGACTGAAAAATTAGAAGACTCAGAAACTTTTCCTTCAAGAAGCACACGACTAGGGGCTACAAAAACATTCAAAAGAGAGGGTGGGAGAGAAAATGTATAACCAAGAGGCTATGACAGGAATATGCCCAGAAGTACAGACAGGTTGCCCTGCAAGTTAGGAAAGACTTTAAAAAAAGATTAATTTTCAAGCTAAGGTTTAAGAGTAAGTAGAACTGCCCTCCCCCACAACACACACACACACAGAATGGAAATGAGCAATTAAAACAGAAATATCACACACACACACACACACAAAAAAAAAAAAAGAAACAGAAACTAGGAAAACACAGGGATAGAATATGAAGGAAATTCGACCGTATCCTCTCATTTTTGAATGCCTAACTCAGTGCTTCAAACAGACCTTAACTTCACAGTGAATCCTGTGAGTAACTATCATGTCATTCATCGCATGGGGTACTTGTCTGATTGAATTATGTCAGTTGTATGCTCTGTTCCATCAATCTATACTACATACATATATATACACACACACATATAGATACAATCATATATACACTATCCAATCTATACTATTTAAAAAGTCTTCTATTTAATGCAAGAAATAAAATTCTAAAGTCTCTAGCTGTCACTCTACTTCAATAACAATGCTGTCTTTCCAATAACAGTAGGGTGTCTATTCAGTCACCTATGTATGGCAGGGTCCTCCACTCTTATCCTAAAAAGAGGACCATGGAACGAGGCCTAAAAATCACCTCACATGCACTCCTGACCACCAGCATGTCTGCAGGAGCCGCACACTGCAATCAAAACATGCAGCCAGTGCTACAACTACACCCTCTTCCTAAGTGCTATGCTTACACCAGCTCAGAGACCTGGAAACCAATCTCTATTTAGCGGTACCCTCAATGCTGGTCTCTAATTACTCTCAAACCCCGAAATAATCCAGTACACCATTCAACTGTCATTATTCCATATGTACCAACTGACAGCGATTCTTGGGGAAGCAAGAGACGGCAATGCAGACAGGATCTACGCAGGATACCTAAGACAGACTTTCCCCTCTTGCATGCCATTACTGCTTTTTTCTCAAGTCTTCTCAGTCTAAGAATGACAATCCAAAAGATAACTTCAATATCCCTAAACTGAGTCTTCCCAGAATGCCATCTTCTATCATCCCAGCACCTGCCACCTGTTCTGCATCCTTTCTGCCTCTCAAAGGGAGCACACATCACCACCACTACCCAAAGCTAAGCCCTCCGCTTGGAGCTGCGTGCAATTTTCCCTGCACCACATTACAGCCTGCATATTTCAGCACAAACAGCATTACATTGTGATTATGAGGTCCTTCTGAGTTGGGAACTTTCTATATCTAGCTTTACTCATCTAGTATTAGAAAAATAACGCATAGTATGCACTCAGATAATACCTGTCATCTTGCCATCTCTAGTAACTCTCACTGTATAAATTCTTGACTTCTTAGCTTCTATCTTCAACCTTTCCTTTTAAAACGGTTTCTTGCTATTCCCTATAAACATAGTCTCCCCTCCTTAAGCCTTTTAGTCCTTGAAGCTACCAAAACACCCTAACATCGCCACGACAAGGACGATCAGTCTAAACTTGACTGCCTCTTCTTCCTCGCTAACCACTTGCCTTTCAGCTCATCTACATTTGTGAGCCTTCCTTCCCAGAACTTGCACATTACACTGTTAGTAATGTTCACGGCACATGTTACACCTGACCTTCTGCTGGAATTATATGTAGAAGTGAATACTGTAAAAACAAAAAATGGCCATTCCCTCCTGAATCCCTCATTTACAGAGAATACTGAAATTCAGAGACGAAAAATGATTTCCTTAAGTCATACATGCACAGGAGAGGCAGAGACAGCGATCGTCCACTTCTTACTCCCAGTCTAATCATCCTGTCTCTAGTAAGACTCCTGGAAGGCAAGGACCACATCTCTTCATGGTCACAGCCTTGTCTTGCCAGACCAGTACCTTGAAAAAATTGTTCTATGAGTAATTTTAAGACACCTTTAGTTACATGCTACTCACCTCAGTGAAGTTCATTTGTTTGATACTTGGCAAAATTTTTCATCTCTGATATCATAACAACAACCAGAAACATAAAAAAAGGCTTTGCAAAATATAGCATTACTTTTAACAATGTATCTTTCAACCTCCTACATATCTACACTACCTGTGCACAATATAGAATATACCAAAAAATACCACCAAACTTTCGTGTCTGTGAGTTTATATGACTGTGATTTAGGAAGACCTCTGCTGCTGTTCACTTAGGGTGAAATGGTTCCCTGTCTCTCGAGAATATCAATAAACTAGATTATAAAGTCTTACAAATTAAAGACACTCCTGTACATTGATATTTTTAACAGTTTTATTCATAATTACTAAACTTGGAAGCAACCAAGACGTCCTTTAGTAGGCGATGGATGAATAAGCCGTGTTGCATCCAGACAATGGGGTATCACTCAGAACTAAAAAGGAGAGAGCTACCAAGCCATGAGAAGACATGACAGGTCTTATATGCACATTACTGAGTGAAAGAGGCCCATCGGAAAACGCTGCACAGTATGATTCCAGCTGTATGACATTCTGGAACACGCGAACCTAGGGAGAGTGAGAAGATGAGGAATTGCTAGGGGTGGGCATTCCAGGGAAGAGTGAACAGCAGAGTGCAGAGGGTTTCCCGAGCAGTGGAAATATCTGTATAACATATAATGATGGGTCTGTGTCATCATACATCTGTCCAAACGGGTAACAGGCACACCTCCAGCAGCAAGCCGTATGGTGACCTATGAACTCTGGGTCATTTCGATGTGCCCGTGCAGTTCGCCCCTGGTAAGGATGCTCCATCCTGGTGAGTGATGCTGATGACCAGGGGCCATGCCTGTGTGGGGAGGAGGAAATCCCTGTACCTTCCTCTTAATTTTATCATGAAGCTTAAACTGCTCTGAAAAATGATGCCTTTAAAAAAAAACTTTCCAATAAATTAAAAGGGTTCTGTTCTGATTAGCTCATAAAATGTACAAAAACTGAATATTCTTAAAAGTCCTATAAAATAAAGAAATCGAACTTCTAATACTTCAAACGGGCTAAACTTCAAAAAAAAATCCTAGAGAATTCAAATTCATATAATTAAGGTAGATCTTCAGCAAACTCATTTGGTTGATCATTTTGGTTAAATAAGTAAAGCTGTGTCTTCCCTGATTCATCAGTGTTAAGTGTAATATAAGCACACATTTCTTCTACCTGGGTTTGTTGTTCCTGAGTTTACACAGATGTACTGAACATAGATTTTAATGTAACTTTCTATTCAACTAAGTTGAATCATTCATTACTCTGGTAAACTTATATTTCAACAATAATTATATTTTATAATATATCACTTAACACATAATTTCCAAAATCTTTAAGTAACCAAAATATTGAACTGATACTGAGTTGATTAATGTATAATCATTACATACCTAATTTCTAAGAATACTAGAACATTGATTACTAGGCATAATTTTAGTCTATATACTTCTCATTTTTGTATGCTATTAAAAAGCTAGAATTTGGGTCATGTTAATGGATGTGTTCATTTTCCACACTTTATGAAAATGTAAATGGATGTGTGGCTTTACAAAGCTGTACTGTGATACTGATGAGGTCTGTCAACCTGTTAAATGCATGTGACTGACAGAAAGTTCTCAGTTATTCACCCCTCAGGATTTTATTTTTAATTTCCTTTTTCTGTGAGACAGAAACTAGTTAATGAGGTTAAAAGTTATAGTTAACATCAGTGGTTAAGACTAAACTAGTGTCAGATAAATATGTGTCTATCCTTTTCTTCCCCAAGAATAGTTTTATCCTAAAACAGCAATTCTTGGGCTTTTTATTTCCAACCTCTATATTCTTGGGACTTATTACTGAGGATGGTGAGAGGCTATTGTTATATAATAACTACTAAAATTTATTGTATTAAAAATTAACATTAATACATTTGCAAAAGATATGAATTCATTCAATGATAGCATTCACCAATGCATAGCATATTAACACAATACTGTAATCAAGATGGTGATGATGAAATCAGTCTGAACTTGCAGATCTCTGATACGTCTTAAGGGTCGGTTTGTTCTTAAATATGAGAGAGCACAATGAAATAAAACTTAAAATGTAAATTTTGTCATTTAATAATATGTGATACTGGTTTTATTACTTCTATTATTTAAAGATGGAAAAAGTACAAGAGTTCCTCATTTATGAAAGAACTATCCAGCCATGTCACTGTCTGCATTTGTTGTTAAATAATTTATTGTCGCTTTGAAAAAACAGAACCAAATATTGCTTCTTAGGCACTTCTGGATCCCATCTGAATCAAATATCCAAATCTTTCATCTTCTTCAATTTTGCCTTCCCAAATTCAGATTCTGAATATAGAAAAAAATTTTAAACTGCTAGACTATGTTTTATAATTAAAACTATCTTGGTGATTTCCTAGATGTTCCCTGAGAATCACAGGAATTTTTTCTCTTACCTTTTCTTTCATCTAGCAGAGATTCTAGAAATAACTTGGTTTGCTTGATATATTATTATATGAGCTGCACACAAACAGCTGACAAATCAGAAGAGATGCTCACACTGCCCTATGTTGCATCTGTATATGGAAGCTCTGTGAATATGAATACTTCAGAAATCATGTGCTTTATGGGAGGTTCCTAAAGACATGCCAGTACCCTTGCTATCGTGTTTCACTCTCCAGGACAACAGTCATCAAAACTCTCATGAAATGGTTCTGTTGCATGTCCCATTCTTACCAGCGCTCTGCCTGACGACAACAGGCGACCAAAGCACACACTGCCAGTCATGATCTCAGTCATCACCGAAGTGCTCAGACACTGAGACTTTCTCTATCTTGAATCCCTGGCATCTTCTAGGCCGGTGCTTCTCAACTGCATGCACATCAGACTTACCCATGAAGTCAAAAAAAAAACATTTCTCCAGGCTTACTCCAGATGTACTTAATCTCTTTACTTAATATTCTTGGTATATTTTTGTTATAATATGTCTCAGATTATTGCATGCTGTATTATTTTAATGTTCCTGTATACAAATTTTGTTCACCCTTTTTTACACATCAAATATAACTTTAACCAACTCCTTTGAAAATTGGCTTACTCATCTTCCTAGAGACATTTTGTCTAAAACTTTTTTTGAGTGGCTTTTTTCTTCATTTCTCATACAACAGAAGAAATCAAATTTCATTTTCCACATTTTATTTTTATTATGAACCCTCATCAGATCTTTCATACTTGAAAATTATCAGTAATAAATTGATCATATAGCCATTAAATCTCTGTTATCTACAGACAGCTCAACTTCTGACACGTGCCTGAAGGCTCTGCTAAGAGCTAAGGCCACTGCTTTCCAAAGAGCGGCTCAGCCTCAGAGAGCCTGTGGGAAGTGGCTGCATCAGGTACTTCACACTCCTGACACCTCGAAGAGTAGACACAGGCCCAGGCCTTTGAACTAACGTCACTGAGGAAACTTTCATGCCATTCCAGGGATGGAGTCAGGCCTTCAAGACTCCCTTTTCAGTCAAGAAGCAGAAAGTTTCATGAGACCGTTAAGCCAGGTCCAGCAGAAAAAGGATTGAATGCCCTGTACTTAGTAAACTAATGACGTAAACATTATGTAAAATGCTGTTGATGTGTCTTAATGTCTGATTTTCTGGACACATAAGGAAGCTCTTCTACGTCCTCCTACATTGTTTGTAACCCAAAAACAACTCAGTAAACTTTGCTTCTATAAAATGAAATATAATTTTTAAATTATATCTGATTCTCACCAATTCCCTCCCTCCCCAATCAGAAACTTTTACCAAGTCCCTTTACTTTTCATGACAATATGGTCATTTGCATCAGTTCAATAAAAATCTGTCCTTTCTTTACCAGAATATACCTGGAAAAACCAATTATACAACCAAGCATCATATTTGAGAGAGACTTTTGTTTAATCAGCCACATCAAAGCACGCTTAAGGAACAGAGGTTAGCTATGCTTATGGAGCCTACAAAGCCCTCCCAGGACAACTGGCCTGATGCCTGGCTGACAGGGTCCAGCCTTACAGGTACTAAACAAGGGCCCTTAGCAAATTTTGCGAACCTTGAGAAGAACTGCCGAAATTATAGGCAATACATGGAAAAATCTGGGAAAGATTATTTTCTTGGACTTGGTTTTCTACCTTTGGGATAGCAAATAACAGGAGTTACTAAAAGTCCAATCTGAAATTCCTTATGAAACTTCCAAAAAGAAGTTAATTGTGTAGTTGTTATAATTGTTTTACACTGCATGGTTCTAGATATGTAAGGTAAATTCATGGAGGCTTACAAGCTAAATTAACACTCTTGAGGTACCCGTGTAAATAATCATGCCAGATCATTAGGGACTTGCCTTGTTATCTAGAATAACCTTTCTTTGATATTATTGTGCTTGCAAGAGGGGAAGGAAGACTAGAGGGAAAACTGTTAAAGGTTGAAATGGACCAAAAGATGAATGGTTGTCCTCAATGGAAAGCAAGCCTTTGTCTGGCACACCCTTCTGAAATGGTGTTCTGTGCTTAATGAAAGGGCTCTTGTGCCTTTCATTGTCTTTAAGCGATTTCACAACTCTGTAAATTATAGCTAAATGATAGCAAATAATAATTGTCCACAGACATGTCTGGTGGAAGGACAACAGATTTCCTTCCTTCTTCAGCCCCCCAATGAAAAAAACTACTTTTATGTTTACTTGTAAATTTCTTACAGCACTCCAGATTTATCTATATAAGTGTGATACGTTGAACTCTCCTTTGAATAGGTTGTAATATTTTACTGGTATCCTCATCAATTAATGAATTTAAAAACCTCAACAAAAATAAAATCTTATATTTATATTAAAATCATGATTACATCTTCTTTTAAAGTTATTCTTTAATACTAATCTTAGAGATATTTAGTCTAATGGGGTAAAGTAGAAAGTAAAGAGACTAACAGGTCTAATAAGTGCCATAATGTGGGAAACATATCAGAAAGATAGTCAAACAGAGAAGTGTCAGTTGGAGATCAGCTTTTCAGACAGAAAGACTCATATGTTCAAAGAGAATATAAATGAATGGTATATAAGGAAAAGTTCACTATGAAGTACTGACTATTTTTTAAAATGAGAAAAAAGGAAGATTGACTAATAAGAGACTAAAGATGTAAACACAGGACTTGAAACAGGGATGTGATCATGTTAAGAAGGCTGAACTGTACTGCGAAGGTGTGAATGGGGAACACTGAGTTTAAGTATATCTGGACTGCAGGCTCTGCACCACACGGTCTGGAACAAAACCACTTACTAGTTGTGTGACTTCTGCCACGTAAAGTAAGTTCTTTGTGCCTGTTTCTCCCTCTGTAAAACTGGAAGTACAGTGGCCCCTGAACTTAGAGGGGCATCACGAGGATCAAATGGCCTGATGTAGGTGACACTTCAAACAGCCCAGCACGCTGAGGGACCAGTGACAGCGGGGGCACTGAGCTGTCTTCTGGGGATCGGCCTGTTGTCTTTCAGGTCACCCCAGCTTCATGTGGAGAGCACAGAAGGATGACAATGGAGGGGAAAGGAAGGGTTAGGAGGGTGTAAATTAAGGACAGGACCCTAGAAATAAAGAGAAGTAGATAGATTTACAAGAGATAAAAGAGGTACAAGCAATAGGATTTGATGACAGATTGGTTACAGCAATTGAGTGGAAGGAAGATAAGTCAAAAATAATTGTATAAAGTCCCTGGCTTGGGAAAGCATCATAAGTGGGAACATTCATTGAAATAAGACACACAGAAACAATGACTCCATGTATGGAATGCATACGGAACACAAAAACAGAAATGCCTAAATTTGTCACAGCAGATAAAACATTTAAGTTGCATTATGGAGCAAGTACACTAGAGAAATGGGAAAGGTATCCGAGGCTCATGAAATGGCCCAGAAGCATGAAAGTCCTATAGTTTGTGTGAAAATGGGAAAAGTACTGTAAGACTGAAGGGTTAAAAGTAAATAAGAAGTATGACCCTGGGCCAGTTCTTTATAATCTTATTTTTCCTATCTAAAAGCTGAGCAAATGGTCTTAATTTCTGAGGTCTTGGACAATACTAAAAGATTATGCCCATGGTCCTATGACCTCTGCTTGGAGCCATCTTGAAAAAAAAGAAATCTTAAATACAGGTTAAGATATTCATCAAGAATAACTAACTAAAAGCTGTAACAAAGTTTGCCAATTACACAGAATATATCCACTCTAGTCATCAACTAATGGCACAGAAACAAATTAAGCCAGAAAGCATAAATTAGAGAAGAATTTTTAAATGTTAGTACCTCTTATGCTACTAAATTATAAATCTTCCTGAAGGTCTATAAAGCAGTGAAATTTTCAAACTTTCATTCAACCATTCACATAAAGAAGCATTATCTAGTCCTCATCAAAAATTAATGAACATTCATGGCCTTGCAATGTAACAATAAAGCTACTGGTTCCCATTTACAGAGTGTTTTCTATGTGTCAGTCGCTATGCTGAGCGCTCTAGTGTTTGGATCATTTCATTATCATAATTCGTCAGATCAATAAAATCAGCCCCATTTTGTAAGTGAGAATTCAGAAAGATTAGATCCCTTTTCCAAAACAACACTTCACACAATCTGTAAACTCAGTCATGATTCAAACACAAATCTGACTCCAGTGTTTATAAGACTTTACTACTAACCCCCTCTCTAAAAGTCTTTTTCTCACAAAGGCTGACTTCTCTCACCTAAGAACCGGACTAAGCGATGCGTGCAAAGCGGAAATACTACAGAAAAGCGAGGCACGAAAATGACAAGCAGAACAGGGAAAATAAGTATTCTGAGAAACAGCCTCAGCCATTAAGCGTGGTGTGAACTATAGGGAAATAAGTGCAATGGAGAGATTAACTTGACAGCAGCAAAAAAGAAACAAAACTACTCATTTTATATAGCAGCAGTAAACCTCTTGCGAATGCAAGACGAGGTACTGCATATCGGGGGCATGGACGGGAAGATAGGGCCAGGGCCCTCATCTCAGCAGGGCCCTGAAAATGCTCATAAAACACAAATCTGACCTCAAGTAAGTCTGTTTAGCAGCCCTAATTCATTCACACCTTTGTGTTCCCTGAGGCTGCAACACTCTTCATTCTTCTCAAACTCCTCAGATCCCTTCCCATCACTTGCGTAGAGACCATTCAGCATTTCTTGAAGTGAAAAAATCAGACTCATCCCCTCGTCATTACTCTTCTCCACCCCAGGCCCCAAAAACACCTTTGCGTGCGGTCCCCCTCCAGCCCCTCGTACTCATCCTCCTTCGTTCTCAGTGTCACCAACTCTTCCCGTACGCCTCAGCTCAAGCACTACAACGCCAAGGATGTCCTCGGCCAGTCTCTCCCGCCACCAACCCACACTGAAATCCCCGCCAGATCAGCCCTCCGGACAGATTCATTTCATTGTGTCACACTCCCCCCAAGTTCATGTGAGGGACCAACTTTTCAGCAAGGCCTTTAATTGTTGCCAAAGAACAGCCCCATTTACATTTATAATCTTCTACTACCCTATACACAATTCTTCACTGTACCTCCCACCCAAAAAATTATAATTACTACTCCTGAAACGTGATTTGGGCTCTTCTCCTATTTCCAAAGGAAGGAAAACATACTCAAAGAGGCATGTGATAAGCCAGTGCCTCTGATGGACCTGTAACTCCAAGTGGTAGAACCAAATGGCAGTGGGTTGATATTATCTCTTTGGATTAAGTAATATACTGCTTTCATATTACAAAAATACTGAGGAAAAAAACACTATGATAAAGTTTTTTAAAAGAGCTAAAATAAATGAGTAGGGTTTGGGCCAGCATTCCAAACAGAAGGAAACAATGTATCTTAATTGCTTTCCAGTGAGAGACACCTGCCTTCAGATCTTAGCTCTGCCTCCCTCTTACAAGCAGTGTGAGCTCAGGCAAGTTCCTAACTGAAGCCTTAGTTTCAAGAATGGTACTATCTCCTATCCTAGCAGTACTGGGAGGATTTGCAGATAAAATGAATTACGCACATAAAGCTCCCAGTACAGTGCCCAGAACATGGTGAGAGCTAAATAAAGAGCCTACGAAATAGTATCATTACCAAAGCAGTCTCAGATCCCATGAAGTCGGGAAGGAGCAGTTCATGAAGGTAGTAGGCAGGATGAGAAATACACAGTCTTTTGTTATCTGCATATTCAGATCATTCACCAAAAAATTATAGCAAAGCCATTCTTCAAGGCCCTTAGCTAGATTCCTATATTCAGTTTGGTTTCTTAAATGTAAAATGAGGTAGTTAGACAGACGTTTCTAAAGCTCTTGTCAGTGTGTACTTTCAGAAAGTCTTTAAGAATGTTCATCACCATCACATGGCTAACTACTTCGTGTTTTACTAACTGTGTGAGAGCTTATTAATGTTCCACTGACCTCACAATTTGGGGAAAAAAGAAATAATGCAGCCCCAGATAAAAAATTCCTATCACCAGCTCCTGAGTCACAATGAGGAACGGCAATAGTCGGTCTCACTGAGAATCCCCGTGACTGAACCGGACATGTGCACAGGAGCCTGAGCCCAGGGGTCTTCAGACCCCTAGGATTTCACAGGCGCGGTTTAAGAGGTAGAGATTAAAAAAAAAAAGAAGAAGAAGAAAGAAAGAGAGAGACCTGGCTACCTGGATAGGAGGTTTGTTCTTGGATCAGTGCACAAGAGAGTATTGAGAAGACCAAGAAAAACAGTATTTCAAAACAGCAAAATGAGTCAGTAAGGTTCTAACCTAAGCACACATTATTTGGAAACAAGCCAGTTAAGCTTCATATGTCCAAACTAGGTCTTCACTGTCAGGGCTTCTTTTATATACCTAACATATTAAAAAATCTACTCTTCTCTAAAGGGCTAAAAAAGCAAATTAAGAGTGTATACTCTCTTTTTATATGAAATAATAGTCCAGGATTGAACTAGATCTAATTAATTTAACACCCATTCAACTGACTTTTTCAGTGTAATTTCCTAGTCTTATATATTGATTTTCACATGTAGAAAATTATTCTTCCATGTATACTGAAATCACATCTGTACACTTATTTCTGAACTGCTTCAAACAAAACTTCCATCAGCTTTCAGTTAAGCTTGTACTATAATTTTATAATTTTAACAGTGACAGGATTGTTTTATCCCATGTCTTTGTAGACACATACAAAAAAGGTATCTATCAGATTTCCAGATAAAGTGTTTATTTCTGCAAAAATTTAAATTTGTACGGTGAACCATTATGTAATGCACTTTAAAATAAGCCTATAATTTTTAAAGGTTTTTCTATTTACATACATCATGTCAAAATAATTAATCATACAAGTATGAATAATTTTGTTCATACTACTTAAGGAACCATAAAGATTAATTAAAAATACAAATGGAATAAATTCATTCTGAATTCTCCCATTTTCTTTTAAGAAATAAAGCTGTAGATAAGAATTATTTTAAAAAAAATATTGTCAATTCAACTTACATATATAAGTGATTCAGATATAACAGGGGATAATTGATCACTTATTTACAGCACTTACTATTTACTTCTAAGTAGACAGAAATAATAGGTGGGTATTCAACAAAGTGTGGTATTGTCAGGTTTTTTGATGGGCAAATTTTTAAATGTTTCCAAATATGTATTCCATCGACAATAAAAGCGAGTTAAAATATGTTGAAACTGTAAACATTCAGCTCTTCTTAGTTTCAACATTAGGGCTTTTTCACCCATCTACTTGGTACTACAAGATTTTCCATATATATTCTGCACACATCTTTTTTTCCTGACAGCTGATCAATAGAAAATACTTAAGCAATTCATGTGTAGTAGAAGAGCAGCAGTAACAATAATAACGATTATAACATTCTAATTTTAAATGTTTCTTTAAAAATTACATGCTTCCAACCTGATCTCCAAAGTCCTCTGGAAATTTCCACAAAACCATCGGATCTGTAAATAATTGACACATTGCATTAAACACAGGCAAAAGAACACATTTACAGCAACAGTCTTTTTAAAATACTTTTCAAATTGTCAAAGCTAGTTTTTAAATAATTTTTAAAGTTTTCATTAAACATTTACATTGATGAGGTTCAAACTTAAGTCTTTTGATCTTGTAAGGGTTTTAATGACCTTTGGGAACAGGAACAAATAAAAGAACTTGGTCAGATTATTAAAAATCATTCCTTTTACCAACTCACTTTATTTATATACTTCGGATTTTAAGATTCTGAAAAATGCATTTTCAGATTTAACCACACTTAACATATTGGTTTTAATTTGAAAAGAAAATATAAATGTGGTAAATATGCAATCAAATACATTATAGCCCTCAGAGGTTATACCAAAATATATCACCCTAAATTTCCATTTAAAATCCTAAATAAAAATTTACAGACTGTAATAGTTTTTTTATATCAAAGTTCACTTTTGAAGTTCTTTATTTGTAGCTGTATAAAGCATTTTTAAAAATAATAGATAAGTGGGTAGCTATAAGGATTCAAGCTTACTTAAAACAAATGATATTTGCAGTGTATTTCAGAGAAGTTTTTCTAATATTAATCTAGATACTTACATATAAAAATCAATGCTGTTTTATAAGCATTCCCATTGGCTTTTCATTTTCATTATTTCTCAAAATATTTCTCTTCTATGTAGCATAATAAAAAGAAGTCCTTTAAGCTAACACTAATAAATGTTTTGATCATGTACTTATATTTTAATTCAGTCAAAAACAAACTTTTGCAGATTTGATTTAAAAGAACAGGGTATGCTGGGTAATAATACTTCTGAAAAACCTTTGAAATCCTAAGATAATATAACAAGATAATATAAGTTAACAAGTACCACCAATATGACAAGACTTCCACTATTTCATGTTTTCAAAAAATAGTCCAAAGATGTATAATTTCTGTATAATTTCAAGTTTTTTATTCCAACACTCAATAATCACCTAGCAACATTTTTATCATAAGCTGGTTCCTTCCATAAACTGTATTACTTATTAAGTTCAAAAGAATTTTCTTCAAATATTCTAACTTAAAGAGAAAGGAAAGCTTGCTTTCTACAATTAACCTTTTTCCTTAATGAATAAAAAGTTTCTCTATAAATTAAAATAAATAATAAATCAGTTAAAACATACAAGAATAATGCATTACAAATTTATGAATGTAATATTAAATTATGCCTTCCTGTAAAACAAAATGTATACATTCCTAAAATGAATGTGAGATGCATTACAGATCATCTAAAAATACTGACATTAATGTCCTGTGGAAGATTATACTGTCAAGTGGGGGGGGGGGCAGTTTTACCAAAATGGTATCATTAAGATGTGACTCTCACAAACCAAAAGTATATGAAGGAAACTTCATGAATATTAAACAAGTAATTACAACTAACAGTCATATAAACAAATCACCATGCACAAAGTAGAATAGTCCTTTCTTATAAAAAAATGGGGTTAGAGTTTCAGTGTGAATATTTAAAATATCCCTTTTAAAAAACCTCCAATTTACAGTTACCATTTGAGAAAATGTAACACATTTCTTATACCTTTAACTTAAAACCAGGACACTTACCTTCTTGAACAGCCCTAGCAGTTTGCTCCTATTGTCTGTAGCATTTACCTAAGTATGTTCTGCTACCTCACTTTTCCTCGCCCCTTACTATCCTGGTTTTTTCCTGCATTATCTGTTCTTTCACAGAGGACCGACAAGTGAATACCTGAAAATATCATCTACTGGCTTAGTCACATAGTACAAAATCATCTATTTCTTTTCTTTTCATTACATGAATTTTACACTTCAGTACCCAAAAATTTATTGTAATCAAGTGCAACCACATTTTAAAATGGACTTAGTTACTGCCTATGTTGTTAGATTCACACATTTGACACATCTTTGTTGCAACTTTTCAAAGTTCTGCAAAGGAAGAAACAAAGGGGCTCTGAAAAAAAATATAATAATCTGATTGTCAAATTTATGCTGATTTAATGGGTGAAGAATGAGAACTGTTGGTGGGAATCCTCAGAGCCAGTGATTGACTGAGACACAGTTTCTCTTCTTTCCAGTGTTTACTAGGAAAAAGACCCAGTATCTTAAGGAGATTCCATATCTTAATTTAAAAAAGAACCTTTGCCACCAACAGTCTAAAAACCAAATATGAAAGGAAGAATAAATAACTTGATTTTTACATATAGTTAATCTCTCCTAGTAAGAGATGTGACAGTATAATAAAATCGACAAATTTTTATTAAATCAGAGAATTTTGAAGGAGAATATTTGAAGTATTATTTGTACATCACCATCACAAGTATTCCAAATTCATAATTAAGGCTTTTTAAAAATGTAAACTGAGAGGAGCCAAGATGGCGGCGTGAGCAGAGCAGTGGAAATCTCCTCCCAAAAACACATAGAGCTATGAAAATATAACAAAGAAAAATCTTCCTAAAATAGAGACCACAGGACACAGGACAACATCCAGACCACATCCACACCTGCAAGAACCCAGCGCCTTGCAAAGGGGGTAAGATACAAGCCCCGGCCTGGCAGGACCCGAGCGCCCCTCCCCCCCGGCTCCCGGCGGGTGGAAAGAAACCGGAGCGGATTTTTTTTTTTTTTTGGCGAGTGCTTTTTGGAAGCCTTAAAGGGACAGGGACCCCGTTGTTAGGGAGGCAGGGAGGCGGGACCAGTGAGCGGGTGCCTGGGACCGGCACTTGAGGACGGAGGAAATCACACGTTTTTCCCCTTTTTTTTTCTCTTTTTGGCGAGTGCTTTTTGGAAGCCTTAAAGGGACAGGGACCCCAGTGCTAGGGAGGCAGGGCGGCGGGACTGGTGAGCGGGTGCCTGGGACCGGCACCTGAGGACAAAGAATATCCCGCGTTTTTCCCTGCGGGACCGGTGGGCGGGTGCCTGAGACCGGCACTTGAGAACGGAGGAAATTGCGCGTTTTTCCCTTTTCTTCCTCTTTTTGGCGAGTGCTTTTTGGAAGCCTTAAAGAGACAGGGACCCCGGCGCTAGGGAGGCAGGGCGGTGGGACTGGTGAGAGGGTGCCTGGGCCCAGCACCTGAGGACAAAGAATATCCCGCGTTTTTCTCTGCGTGACCGGTGGGCGGGTGCCTGAGACCGGCACCTGAGGACGGAGGAAATCGACCGTTTTTCCCCTTTTTTTTTCTCTTTTTGGTGAGTGCTTTTTGGAAGCCTTGAAGGGATAGGGACCCTGGTGCTAGGGAAGCAGGGCAGCAGGACCAGTGAGCAGGTGGCTGGGACCGGCGCCTGAGGAAAAAAAAAAAAAATCAAGTGTTTTTTCCTTTTTTTTGTTCCATCTCTAATTGTTGCTGTTGTTGTTTTGGTTTGGAGAGTGCTTTTTGGAAGTCTTAAAGGGGCAGGAAAGGTCACTTAGACCAGAGGCAGGGAATCTGGGGATCTCTGGGCATTCTAACCCTCTGGGCAGCAGGGAGGACAGAGACCCCCTACGGAGATAAATAGACTCCCAGCCGCTCCCCCTCCAATGGGACTCCACCATTTTTGAGGAGCAGCCCCAGCCAGGTCACGCCCACAACAACAGCGGAGATAAACTCCACTGCAGCCGGGCAGGAAGCAGAAGCCCTGTCTGCGCACAGCTGCCCAGCACAAGCCACTAGAGGTCGCTGTTCTTCCAGGAGAGGAAGGCCACAAACCAACAAGAAGGGAAGCTCTTCCAGCCGTCACTTGTACCAGCTCTGCAAACTATCTCTATCACCATGAAAAGGCAAAACTACAGGCAGACAAAGATCACAGAGACAACACCAGAGAAGGAGACAGACCTAACCAGTCCTCCTGAAAAAGAATTCAAAATAAAAATCATGAACATGCTGACAGAAATGCAGAGAAAAATGCAAGAGCAATGGGATGAGATGCAGAGAAAAATGCAAGAGCAATGGGATGAAGTACGGAGGGAGATCACAGATGTCAGGAAGGAGATCACAGAAGTGAAACAATCCCTGGAAGGATTTATAAGCAGAATGGATAAGATGCAAGAGGCCATTGAAGGAATAGAAGCCAGAGAACAGGAACGTACAGAACTAACATAGAGAGAGATAAAAGGATCTCCAGGAATGAAAGAACACTAAGAGAACTATGTGACCAATCCAAAAGGAATAATATTCCTATTATAGGGATACTAGAAGGAGAAGAAAGAGGAAAAGGGATAGAAAGTCTCTTTCAAGAAATAATTGCTGAAAACTTCCTCAAAATGGGGGAGGAAATAATCAAACAGACCATGGAATTACACAGAACCCCCAACAGAAAGGATCCAAGGAGAACAACACCAAGACACATAGTAACTAAAATGGCAAGGATCAAGGACAAGGAAAGAGTTTTAAAGGCAGCTAGAGAGAAAAAGGTCACCTATAAAGGAAAACCCATCAGGCTAACATCAGACTTCTCGACAGAAACCCTACAGGCCAGAAGAGAATGGCATGATATACTTAATGCAATGAAACAGAAGGGCCTTGAACCAAGGATACTGTATCCAGCACGACTATCATTTAAATATGATGGCGGGATTAAACAATTCCCAGACAAGCAAAAGCTGAGGGAATTTTCTTCCCACAAACCACCTCTACAGAGCATCCTACAGGGACTGCTCTACATGGGAGCACCCCTAAAAAGAGCACAGAACAAAACACACAACATATGAAGAATGGAGGAGGAGGAATAAGAAGGGAGAGAAGAAAAGAATCTCCAGACAGTGTATATAACAGCTCAATAAGCGAGCTAAGTTAGGCAGTAAGATACTAAAGAAGCTAACCTTGAACCTTTGGTAACCACGAATCTAAAGCCTGCAATGGCAATAAGTACATATCTCTTAATAGTCACCCTAAATGTAAATGGACTTAATGCACCAATCAAAAGACACAGAGTAATAGAATGAATAAAAAAGCAAGACCCATCTATATGCTGCTTACAAGAAACTCACCTTAAACCCAAAGATAAGCATAGACTAAAAGTCAAGGGATGGAAAAACATATTTCAGGCAAACAACAGTGAGAAGAAAGCAGGGGTTGCAGTACTAATATCAGACAAAATAGACTTCAAAACAAAGAAAGTAACAAGAGATAAAGAAGGACACTACATAATGATAAAGGGCTCAGTCCAACAAGAGGATATAACCATTCTAAATATATATGCACCCAATACAGGAGCACCAGCATATGTGAAGCAAATACTAACAGAACTAAAGAGGGAAATAGACTGCAATGCATTCACTTTAGGAGACTTCAACACACCACTCACCCCGAAGGATAGATCCACCGGGCAGAAAATAAGTAAGGACATGGAGGCACTGAACACCACAATAGAACAGATGGACCTAATAGACATCTATAGAACTCTACATCCAAAAGCAACAGGATATACATTCTTCTCAAGTGCACATGGAACATTCTCCAGAATAGACCACATACTAGCTCACAAAAAGAGCCTCAGTAAACTCCAAAATATTGAAATTCTACCAACCAATTTTTCAGACCACAAAGGTATAAAAGTAGAAATAAATTCTACAAAGAAAACAAAAAGGCTCACAAACACATGGAGGCTTAACAACATGCTACTAAATAATCAATGGATCAATGAACAAATCAAAATAGAGATCAAGGAATATATAGAAACAAATGACAACAACAACACTAAGCCCCAACTTCTGTGGGACGCAGCGAAAGCAGTCTTAAGAGGAAAGTATATAGCAATCCAGGCACACTTGTAGAAGGAAGAACAATCCCAAATGAATAGTCTAACATCACAATTATCAAAACTGGAAAAAGAAGAACAAATGAAGCCTAAAGTCAGCAGAAGGAGGGACATAATAAAGATTGAGAAGAATAAAACAATAGCAAAAATCAATGAAACCAAGAGCTGGTTCTTTAAGAAAATAAACAAAATAGATAAGCCTCTAGCCAAACTTATTAAGAGAAAAAGAGAATCAACACAAATCAACATAATCAGAAATGAGAATGGAAAAATTAAGACAGACTCCACAGAAATACAAAGAATTATTAAAGACTACTATGAAAACCTATATGCCAACAAGCTGGAAAACCTAGAAGAAATGGACAACTTCCTAGAAAAATACAACCTCCCAAGACTGACCAAGGAAGAAACACAAAAGTTAAACAAACCAATTACGAGCAAAGAAATTGAAACGGTAATCAAAAACTACCCAAGAACAAAACCCCAGGGCCAGACGGATTTACCTCGGAATTTTATCAGACACACAGAGAAGACATAATACCCATTCTCCTGAAAGTGTTCCAAAAAATAGAAGAAGAGGGAATACTCCCCAACTCATTCTATGAAGCCAACATCACCCTAATACCAAAACCAGGCAAAGACCCCACCAAAAAAGAAAATTACAGACCAATATCCCTGATGAATGTAGATGCAAAAATACTCAATAAAATATTAGCAAACAGAATTCAACGGTATATCAAAAGGATCATACACCATGACCAAGTGGGATTCATCCCAGGGATGCAAGGATGGTACAACATTCGAAAATCCATCAACATCATCCACCACATCAACAAAAAGAAAGACAAAAACCACATGATCATCTCCATAGATGCTGAAAAAGCATTTGACAAAATTCAACATCCATTCATGATAAAAACTCTCAGCAAAATGGGAATAGAGGGCAAGTACCTCAATATAATAAAGGCCATATATGATAAACCCACAGCCAGCACTATATTGAACAGCGAGAATCTGAAAGCATTTCCTCTGAGATCGGGAACCAGACAGGGATGCCCACTCTCCCCACTGTTATTTAACATAGTACTAGAGGTCCTAGCCACTGCAATAAGACAAAACAAAGAAATACAAGGAATCCAGATTGGTAAAGAAGAAGTTAAACTGTCACTATTAGCAGATGATATGATATTGTACATAAAAAACCCTAAAGACTCCACTCCAAAACTACTAGAACTGATATCGGAACACAGCAAAGTTGCAGGATACAAAATTAACACACACAAATTTGTAGCTTTCCTATACACTAACAATGAATCAATAGAAAGAGAAATCAGGAAAACAATTCCATTCACCATTGCATCAAAAAGAATAAAATACCTAGGAATAAACCTAACCAAAGAAGTGAAAGACTTATACTCTGAAAACTACAAGTCACTCTTAAGAGAAATTAAAGGGGACACTAATAAATGGAAACTCATCCCATGCTCATGGCTAGGAAGAATTAATATCGTCAAAATGGCCATCCTGCCCAAAGCAATATACAGATTTGATGCAATCCCTATCAAATTACCAGCAACATTCTTCAATGAATTGGAACAAATAATTCAAAAATCATATGGAAACACCAAAGACCCCGAATAGCCAAAACAATCCTGAATAAGAAGAATAAAGTAGGGGAGATCTCACTCCCCAACTTCAAGCTCTACTACAAAGCCATAGTAATCAAGACAATTTGGCACTGGCACAAGAAGAGAGCCACAGACCAGTGGAACAGATTAGAGACTCCAGACATTAACCCAAACATATATGGTCAATTAATATTTGATAAAGGAGCCATGGACATACAATGGCAAAATGACAGTCTCTTCAACAGATGGTGCTGGCAAAACTGGACAGCTACATGTAGGAGAATGAAACTGGACCATTGTCTAACCCCATATACAAACGTAAACTCAAAATGGATCAAAGACCTGAATGTAAGTCATGAAACCATTAAACTCTTGGAAAAAAACATAGGCAAAAACCTCTTAGACATAAACATGAGTGACCTCTTCTTGAACATATCTCCCCGGGCAAGGAAAACAACAGCAAAAATGAGCAAGTGGGACTACATTAAGCTGAAAAGCTTCTGTACAGCGAAAGACACCATCAATAGAACAAAAAGGAACCCTACAGTATGGGAGAATATATTTGAAAATGACACATCCGATAAAGGCTTGACGTCCAGAATATATAAAGAGCTCACACGCCTCAACAAACAAAAAACAAATAACCCAAATAAAAAATGGGAAGAGGAACTGAACAGACAGTTCTCTAAAAAAGAAATACAGATGGCCAAGAGACACATGAAAAGATGCTCCACATCGCTAATTATCAGAGAAATGCAAATTAAAACTACAATGAGGTATCACCTCACACCAGTAAGGATAGCTGCCATCCAAAAGACAAACAACAACAAATGTTGGCGAGGCTGTGGAGAAAGGGGAACCCTCCTACACTGCTGGTGGGAATGTAAATTAGTTCAACCATTGTGGAAAGCAGTTTGGAGGTTCATCAAAATGCTCAAAACAGACCTACCATTTGACCCAGGAATTCCACTCCTAGGAATTTACCCTAAGAACGCAGCAATCAAGTTTGAGAAAGACAGATGCACCCCTATGTTTATCGCAGCACTATTTACAATAGCCAAGTATTGGAAGCAACCTAAATGTCCATCGGTAGATGAATGGATAAAGAAGATGTGGTACATATACACAATGGAATACTACTCAGCCCTAAGAAGTGGAAAAATCCAACCATTTGCAGCAACATGGATGGAGCTGGAGAGTATTATGCTCAGTGAAATAAGACAAGCGGAGAAAGAGAAATACCAAATGATTTCACTCATCTGAGGAGTATAGGAACAAAGGAAAAATTGAAAGTACAAAACAGCAGCAGAATTAGAACCCAAAAATGGACTAACAGGTACCAAAGGGAAAGGAACTGGGGAGGATGGGTGGGCGGGGAGGGATAAGGTGGGGGAAGAAGAAGGGGGGTATTAAGATTAGCATGCATGGGGGGGGAGAAAGGGGAGGGTGGGCCGCACAACACAGAGAGGACAAGTAGTGACTCTACAACATTTTGCTAAGCTGATGGACAGTAACCGTAATGTGGTTTTTAGGGGGGACCTGATATAGGGGAGAGCATAGTAAACATAGTATTCTTCATGTAAGTATAGATTAAAAATTAAAAAAAAAAAAGAAAGAAAGAAAGAAAAGGGGGATTACTCCTTGATAGGATTAAAGTATTGGTAAATCAAAGATCAACGCATGCTTTAAATATCCTTAATGTTGATCACTTAAAGGGTGTCAGATGATCAGCTATGGAGGTACTCTTCTTTTCTGATAATATTCCTTTCTCTTAATAAAAAAAAAAAAGCAGTTACTGTGTGCTGACCTCCAATGAGTTCTGCACAGTGGTATAGAGGGCATGTCAAAGTGTGGGCAAAGGGTCTGTTTGTTTCTATGCAGAAGATCAAGGCCTAGCTTGGATACCCAGAAAATGAACTAAGATACGATATGAGGAGGAGCTTCCAGCATCAGCACTCTCTGGAGGACTTGTGCCGGGGGATGATCATCAAAACGCCTCCACAGGGATCCGGGCGATGCTGCGGTTGTGGCTGCGTCCACCCCACCGTTTCCTGGACTTGCCATTGGAATGGGGAGGGAGATGTCTAGGCTGGCATGTGCATACAGTGAGACAACGAATTTGACCGGATCTGTACTGTTGGAACTCAACTAGGAGTTGGGAGGGGTGCAAGGTGTAGCACTCCAAAATCTTATGACTATAGACTATCTACGGTTAAATGAACATATGGGATGTGAACAGATCCCAGAAATGGGCTGCTTTAATTTGTCTGATTTCTCTCAGACTGTTCAAGTACAGTTGGACAATATCCATCATATCATAGACAAATTTTCACAAATGCCTAGGGTGCCTAAATGGTTTTCTTGGCTTCACTGGAGATGGATGGTAATTATAGATTTGCTTTGACCTGATTGTTTATAGTTCATAATGTGTGATCAAAACCGAAAGTTTCTGTGATGACTGCCCTTGTACTGTTCACCATGTAAGAACTTATTCACTATGTAAGAACTTGTTCACCATGTAAGAACTTGTTCGTTATGCTTCAGAAGATTGGAGACTGATGAGAATTAGCCTTGGGGTGGATTAATGATTGTGCATTGAGCATTGAGTCCCCTATACAGAATTTTATTGTTGTTAACAACCATTTGATTAATAAGTATGTGAGATGCCCTCTCAAAAAAAAAAAAAAAAGGTTGCTTCTCAGGCACTGATGGACAATGACTGCAATGGGGTATGTGGAGGGACTCGATTATATGGGAGAATGTAGTAACCACATTGTTTTTCATGTGAAACCTTCATAAGAGTGTATATCAATAATACCTTAATAAAAAATTGTAATAAAAAAATATTAGTATGATTCAACTACACTGTCAAAAAATGCAGGGATAACTTTCTGATCTGCATTAATGAATAATAATTACTTAATTCTGTACAATTCATAGATGGGTATATTTAAAATTATGCATTTGCAGAATCATAGTTCAGAGACATGCTTTTAAAAAGGAAGAATATTTAATATTTGTAAGTAATCTGCTTGATTATAGGTTTCAGTGCTTAATATACCTACACTGTAGAATTAGGACTGTATGAATGAAGCAGCTGAGGCCAAAACAATGAGGTGTGCCTTAGTTCTAAGGCTAATGTCAACACTAGAACTTCCTTTGTTGAGACCTAAGAAGCAGCTATTTTAAATTTCCATAATTTCTGTCCCAATTAACTTTAGTTCAACTTATTTAATTCAAAACTCTATGCAGTGTTAAAGAAAACTGGGAGAGTCCTTGAATCCAAAGCCCTGTAACTTACATAGAGAAAAATGTCAAAAGACCCATTTAGCTTTGGTCCAAGTACTGTTTTAAACAAGGTGCCCTGCAGGGACACTTGAACTCAACTTGAAAATTCATTGGTTTAATAATTTCAAAAAATGTTCCTAATGAAGAAATAATAATGTCTTTTGAATATAGTTGAGCAAGAATCATTACTGAAAATGTATAATTTTTATTCTTTCACCTATGGAAATAGAACAGTGAACTAAACAAAAATAGGGTCTCTACAACTTAATAAACAAGGGAATCCAAACATATAATGCAATCTAATCTAATGAGTGTTATACTAAAAGGACAGGATACTACATACAGGAAGGAAAGTATATGTCAACTAACATTTAAGTTAGACAAGCAAAAAGATGATCTGAGCTTATATAATGTGGGCAAGGGAGAGCATTCCAGACTGGTCAAACCAAATGCATGAAGTCTTGGAGGTAAAAAGAAAGCAGAATACATCTTAGAAACTCCCAAAAGTAAAAAATGAAATATATCTAGAATGTATAGTAGATGAGAAAGAATGTCGGGATGAAGCTGGAGAGGCAGAAGCCAGACCAGAATTTAAAATGTGTCCGAAGTATAACGAGAAGCCCAGAAAGCAGATGGTGATATAAACCAAAAGAAACAACTAGAAATGTACAAAGTACACATCCAGAGTGCAGTGTTGTAAAAATCAAGGGAACAGAACGCATCTAAAAATTTCTCAAACAAATGTAGCTAAACATTAAGCAAGATGATGACTTAAAAATGGAAACTATATCTAAAGCATAAAGCCACAGTAAAGTAAGCTACAGTGGTAGATGGGAAGCAGAAGGCATATTTTAAAAGATTATGCAATGAGTCTGAGTAAAGACAGAGTTTATGGAGGCAACTTATTTAAGACTGTACCAGGAAGAAATAAGGTAGAAGGAGAGAGAGATGGAACTAGACAGACTTGTTTGGTTTTTTTTTTCTCTTTTAAACTGGCGTGGACTTGAACGTGTTTAAATGATAATGGGAATTAATGAGCCAGCAGAAAGCCAGAAAAGAGGGAAATGCTATCCCCAGAAGGCAGGAATGGGATTCTCATCCAGACAGTTAGGTGAGCCTTGGGTAGAAGCTGGAAAATGTTTTCCATTGTTATGGGAGAAAGAAAGCAGGAGAGAAATATGAATTCAAGGAGATTGCAAAATCTGTGATGCAAAGATCAGAGTTTTGAGTAAAAATCACTAATTATTTTTGGTATAGTAGGAGCAAAGCTCTCTGCTCAAAAAAAGGTTGTTGGACGTTTAAGGAGGTATGAAATAACTATTTCAGGCACTGCTGGGTACTTGATTTGGTAGGTGTCCAACCTAGTGTTTAGTGGCAACAATGTGGTATTTTCTCCATCATCCAACAGCCTAGGTGCAAGAGATGATCGGTAGGTTCAGTCAGGGTTGGCATTTGTGTGGCATGTATGATGAAAAGAAATTCAAACCCAAGAGTGGTTATAGATATGAACTGATGATCTAAAGCTAATCAAAAGAGAAGTGGCTTTTCTCTGTAAAATCCATTACAACTAGATGTTATACCAAATCATGCTAATGTATTTAAAACAATAACCTTTCAGTAGAAAATCTACTGTGTATCTGAAGACTGTAGGACAGAGAAAAAGGTAAAATAAATATATGGTGCATTTGTAATAATGAAATTGGGTGGCTGAATTCTCTGGTCTTATACCTATGAATAAAAATGCTTTCTGTCTGTGATCAGAGGCAGGTATTGAAAAAGATAAAATCAGTTTTCCCCTCCCCTCCCGCCTCTCCCCCCAATGCTCCCTTCTCTCTAGGATGATTTGAAAGAACAGTTTCAATTCACCTCAAGAAAACAAGATCCCTGATTCAAAAGGACATAATGCAGCACTATTCACAACAGCCAACATATGGAAGCAACCTAAATGTCCATTAATAGATGAATGGATAAAGAAGATGTGGTACATATACACAATGGAATATTATTCAGCCATAAGAAGAAAACAAAGCCTACTATTTGCAACAACATGGATGGACCTAGAGGGTATTATGCTCAGTGAAATAAGCCTGGTGGAAAAAGACAAGTACTAAATGACTTCACTCATTTGTGGAATATAACAACAAAGCAAAACTGAAAGAACAAAATAAGCAGCAGACTCACAGCCTCAGAGAATGGACTAGCAGTTACGAAAGGGAAGGGGTTAGGGAGGTGGGTGGGAAAAGAGGGAAAAGGGGACTTAGGGGTATTATGACTGGTATATACAATATAGAAGGGGCACGGGGAAGGCAGTACAGCACAGAAAAGACAAATAGTGACTCTATAGCATCTTACCATGCTGAAAGACAGTGACTGCAGTGGGGTGTGCGAGGAACTTGATAGTATGGGTGAATGTAGTAACCACAATGTTGCTCATGTGAAATCTTCATAAGGATGTATATCAATGATATATTTTTAAAAAATAACAGTTTCATCTGTTTAACTGAGTTTACTATATAAATATCATGTTTTACATAGGCTATTATGTGAAAAAGATTGAAAGGCATAGAATTAGATGACTACATTAAAATTGTATTTCCAGCTTTACTGAAATATAACTGACATTGTGCAAGTTTATTAAGAAATATGATGCAACAATCTGATAAACATACATGTTGCAAAATGTTTAACAAAAAAATCACAATAAGGTTAGTTAGCACATCCTTTACATCTCATAAGTACTAACTGATTGTTTTTGTTGCTGTTACGGTGAAAATGTTAAAGCTCTATTCTAATAGCAACTTGCAAGTACAAAATACAGTATTGTTAACTGCAGACACCACACTGTATAGTAGGCCCCTGGAATGCACCTATAACTGAAAGTCTAGAACCTCTGACCAACATTTTCTGGTCCAACCCACCCCCACCAGTCAGTCCCCAGCAATTACAATTCTACTCTGTTTTTTTAAGTTTTGAGATTCCACAGATGGATGAGATCACACAGTATTTGTCTTTCATTATCTGACTTATTTCATATGCATAATGCCCTCAAGATTTATGTGCTGCAAATGGCAATATATCTTTTTTGGTCTGAGTAATATTTCATGGTATGTATATATGTGCATCTGTGTGTAATGTATGTATATGTGTGTATACATATAACTTTTTCTTTAACCATTCATCCATGATGGACATTTAGGCTGTTTCTATATCCTGACTATTGTGAATAATGCTTCAATGAATGTAGGAGCTCAGACATCTCTTCAAGATATTGATTTCATCTTCTTGAGACATAAACCTAGAAGTGGGATTGCTGGATCATATGGTAATTCTATTTTTGATGTTTTGAGGAACCTCCATATGGTTTTCCATGGTGGCTATATAAATTTGCATTCCTACCAACAGTGAACAAGAGTCCTTTTACTCAACATTCTTGCCAGAATGTGTTCTCTCTTATCTTTATAACAGCCATTTTAAAACGTGTGAGATAATATTAAATTATAATTTTGATTTGCACATCTGTGATATCAAATTAGCAATGTTGAGTACCTTTTCATACACTTGGCTAGTATCTCTCTGCTTTGGAAAAATGTTTAAAGTCTTCTGCCCATTTTTCAATCAGATTATTTAGGTTTTTTTGTTTTTTCTTTTTTACTATTATATGAACTATATGAATTCCTTAAACATTTTGGATACTAAGCCCTTATCACATACATGGTTTGCAAATATCTTGTTCATTCTGTAGATTGCCTTTTTATTTTCCTGATTGTTTCCTTTGCTATGCAAAGGCTTTTTAGTTTGGTGTAGTACCACTTGTTAATTTTTGCTTTGATTCCTTGTGCTTTTGGTGCCAAATCCAAAAAAATCATTGCCAAAACTGATGTCAAGGAGCTTACCACCTGTGTTTTCTTCTGGAGTTTTATGGTTTCAGGTCTTATGTTTAAGTCCTTAGTCCATTTCAAGTTAATTTCTATGAATGGTATAAGACAGGAGTCTAATTCTGTTTGTATTTGGCAATCCAGTTTTCCCAGTGCAATTTATTGGAGAAAACGCCCTTTCCCCACTGTATATTCTTGGTTCCCTTGTCAAGTATTAGTTGACCAAATATGCACAGGTTTATTTCTTGACTCTGAATTCTGTTTCATTGATCTATGTATCTTTTTTATGCCAGTACCATACAGTTTTGATTACAACAGTTTGTAATATAGTTCGAAATCTGGAAGTGTGATGCCTTCAACTTTGTTCTTTGTTATTTCTAGTTTTATACCATTATGGTTGAAAAAGATACTTGGTATAATTTCAACCCTTTTTAAATTTACTGAGACTCACTTTTTGACCTAACATATGATCTATGTTCCAGTGTGCTTAAGAAGAATGTGTATACTGCCATTGTTGGATGGAATGTTCTGTACGTGCATGTTAGGTCCACTTGATCTGAAGTATGGTTCAGTCAAACGTTTCCTTATTGATTTTGTCTGGATGATTTATCCATTGTTCAAAGCATGGTACTGAAGCCCTTTATTATTACATTGTTGTCTATTAATCCTTTTGGATCTGTATTTGCTTGATATATTTTACTGTTCTGATGTAGGATGCATATATATATTTAAAATTGTTATATCTTAATGAATTGACCCCTTTATCATTATATACTGACCTTCTTTGTTTCTTGTTACAGTTTTTGCCTTAGTATATTTTATCTGACATAAATATAACTACCTCTGCTCTCTTTTGGTTTCTATTTGCATTGAATATCTTTTTTCATTGCTTCATTTTGAGCCTGTGAATATCTTTGAGCTAAAGTGAGTCTCCTGTAGGCAGCATATAATTAGGTCTCTTGTTTTCTTATTTTTTCACCACTGTATGCCTTTTGATTGGAGAATTTAGTCCATTTACATTTAAAGTAATTATTTATAGGTAAGGACATACTATAGCCATCTTGATAATTGTTTTCTGGCTGTTTTGTTGTTCCTTTATATTTCTCTTACTGTCTTCCTTTGTGAATTGATGGTTTTCCATAGCGGAATACTTTGATTCCCTTCTCTTTATTTCATGTGTATCTACTACAGATTATTGTTTTGTGGTTATCTTAAGGTTTACTTGAAATATCTTAGAGATACAACAGCCTATTTAACCAGATAACAACTTAACTTTAATCACATGCAAAAAATACAGCCATTTATTCCACACATTTTATGTTTCTGATGTCACAATTTATGTATTTTTATATTGCACATCCATTAAATTATTGAAGCTATAGTTATCTGTAATATTTCTGTGTTTCAGCATTTATACTAGTTAAGTGGTTAACATACCACCATATTACAGTATTAGAGCATTCTGAATTTAACTATATGCTTGTCTTTATCAGACTGTTGTTTCTTTTCAAATGTTTTCACAATTAGTATCCTTTCATTTCAGCTTGAAGAAGTCCTTTCAACATTTTGTGTAAGGTAGGTAGAGTGGTGATGAACTGCCTTAACTTTTATTTATTTGGGAAGGTGTCTTGCCTTCATTTCTGAAGGACAGCTCTGCTGTGTGAAGTGTACTTGGTTGGCAGTCTTTCTTTCAGCACCTTGAATATATCATTCCATCTCCTGCTGGCCTGCAAGGTCTCTGCCAAGGCATCAGCCGACAGTCCTCCCATGAGGGCAATATTCTTCTCTTGGCATTTTAAAAACCTTGCATTATCTTTGATTTTAGAGTTTCATTATTATTTTAGAGAATTTCGTTTTGGACTGAAATTTATGGGTGACCTATTAACTTCATGAACTGGATGTACAAATCTTTTCCCAAGTTTGGGAAGTTTTTTGCCACTATTTCTTTTAAGTTTTCTACGCCTCTCTCCCTCTTCTCCTTCTGGGACTTCAATGGTATATAGACTGTCTTAACGTAGTCTCATAAGATTCATAGGTTTTCATCATTCCCTTTCATTCTTTTCTCTGAATGGTCAATTTCAAATGATGTCTTCAAGGTCACTCTGCTTGGTCTAGTCTGCTGCTGAAGCCCTCTACTGAATTCTTCAGTTCACTCACCAGTCTTCAGCTCCAAAATGTCTATTTGGTCCTCCTTCAGGTTTTCTATCTTTGTTGTACTTCTCATTTTGATCTCATACTGTTTTCCTGATATATCTGAGTTGTGCACCTGTGCGCTCTTTAACTTTCTGAACACTTTAGAACAATTATTTGGACATCTTAGGGAGGCAGTTCCTGAGTCTCCAGTGCTTTGGAGCCAGTTACTGGATATTGACTATACGACTTTGGTGGAGTTGTGTTCCCCTGATTCCTTGTGAGCCCTGTGCCCATGAAGAAGCAGTGATTTCTAACAAATGTTATAGACTGACTTCTGTAAGGGAGGGCTTTTACCTGCAGGTGAGAGCATGTTGGATGTGCTGTGACCAGGTGTAGTGGTGCAGGGTACCACGTGCAGGGTTACGTGTTGCACCAGGTCTGGTGGGACATGATGGCTGATCAGCTCAGCCGCTCAGGTAAACAGCAGCTACAACTGCGTTGTCCTTGGCAAGTGCTATGGGGGACCCACAAAGGACCAGGGCAAACAGCAGCAGTGGCCAGTACCAGTGGTGTGCTGGGTCTCACCTCCACACCAGTGAGGTGGGGAGGTGGTGACAGGTCTAGCCAAGGACACACAGGTATAGAGCTGGATAGGCTAGCGCCAGCTGAGCATAATGGTGTAAGCTGATGACATTACACAGGGCCTAATGCAAGCCCACAACCTGCTGTGGGAGCTCTGGCTCTCGACATGTCCTCCCATGGCTGCAGTCTTCCCCCAGGCCTGTGCATGGCAGCGGGTGCCGGAGATGAGCATCAGACCACTGGAATGTAAGTACACAACTTGAGGACCTAATCCTGAGCCCTTACACAGCTGTGGAGGGTGCAGGCTGGTACCGTACACTTGCAGAGCCAGAGAGACCTGAGCTGGGTGCTGGGATGAGCTGGTTCCTGGGTTTCAGAAGGGAATGGAATGAGGGGAGCAGGGAAGGACTCAGGCACCTGGCATCAGCGAAAATCCACAGAGGGCTCAGACCGGCCAGGGCAATCTGCAGAGCAAGTCACTGGGAACTGCAGGTGCCCCCACGGTATGGCTGCTGCTGCAGCTTGTTTTCCTCCTGCCCTAACCATCTCTAGAGGCCTCAGCTTTGCCAGTCTCTGGATGGGGTGACACTGAAGCAGGACATCTGTGTGATGCCCCAAAAGGTGGGGAAGCTGGTCACTCACCCCACCAAGACACTGAGCAGCGACAGCTTGAACGATGGGATGATGCTGGTAAAATAAACTGTTCTAGTTTCCCCAGTGTGATTATTCTCAATTCTTTTGTTCCACTGTGCTGCTAAAGTTTCTTAAGTCTACCTCAGAGCTCTCCCAAAGAAGTTTTTGTTCATGGACAGCTGTCTAATTGTTTATCTTCATGGAGGGAGATGGAGGCTGGAGTCTCCTACTCTGCCAACTTGCAGACATACCCCTAAAGTTATAATTTTCACTACATCTGTGAAAATAGTCACAAAATCATTAATTATTGTAATTCTATATCCAGCCTGACTGCAAAAAAAGAATTGAAGGAATGCATTCTCTCATTTTAGGGCCACAGACAGAGATCCAGAAAACCAATATTTTGCCATTTTTCTTTGGCTTGCACCCCAGCAAAACACAGATTTACAGCAAAGGTGGAAAGATACCACTCCTTCCAACAAGATATTAATAAAAATCTACTGATCCACCCAAAAAGATAGTATTTTAGATTATATTACATTACAAACTTTACTAGCAACAAAGAAAGTAAAAATAAATTCATTGCTGAAAAACATTAAATTTAGACTGTTAAATTTTTTTAAACTTACCAAGTGATATAGACGCTATTGATTTAAGGGCTACTTTGAGAACAAAGAGCATAGACATATATTACTCACAATGATTAACATCACGTATCCCATGTTAAAAAATTAATATTTGTTGACTGAAAATATTCTCTAAAATATGACAATGAAGAATTCACAATTCCCTTTATTACATATATATTTTATTTGGCAACAGGAATATCTTCAGAGGGCTAGAAAGAAAGGTCAACCATGATGGTTACAGTGGGAGGAAATTTAAGCCAGAAAAATGTTAACAAATTTTTCAAAAAAACATTCTATGCTACTAATTGCTATTAATGCTATAATTCTACCTCTATATAATGGTGGAAATAATTTTATTTCAAAATTCAGTGTTTTATAACACTGGAACTATATGATTTAAGAAACAATGTTGGGGAACTATTGCTATAGTTACATAAGATATACTATTATTCCTTCTCTATCCCATACATATACACTGGTAGTCCATATCTAATTAAGATATATGTCTTTTTGCATCTTGCCATATAAGATATCTGTAAGAAAATATTTTTTGTTATGCTTTCTTACAATGCTTTCTTTCATGGAATTTAAGCAATTTCAATTTGAAAAACAGAAAGGATAAATGCCAATGTCTGTGAATGTAACAACTTGTCTGAGCCCTCTGTTCTCTGTTTTTGTTTTTTCTTGTTGACTCATACAAAAAAGGTTCATTATGTATGAATAGAATCATAGAGTTTTCTGAATGGAAGAGGACCTTAAGGATTCTTTTTTACCACCCATACTCAGGAAGTTATATTGTCTTCCATGTCTGGAGCTAGAACTATTGAAGCTATGGCTGTAATCCAGATATTATTCCTAATATGACATCCTTTCTAAAATATGCCTTTGCCTATAAAAGGACACTATAAATAAGCCCAATTTGCTCAACTTCATTGATCTCTGAATTTTATTGTTCATTGAATAGATAGTAGAATAAGGCATATTCACAAGTTTAGAAATTTTCCTTATTACCTATAGGAAGATTATTTCAGCAAACCAAATATTAAAAATTTTTATAAAATAATGGCCTAAACCCCACAAGAACACACTCATAGATCAATGGAACAGAATAGAGAGCCCAGATATAAACCCACACATATATGACCAATTAATATATGAAAAAGGAGCCATGGACATACAGTGGGGAAATGACAGCCTCTTCAACAGCTGGTGTTGGCAAAACTGGACAGCTACATGTAAGAGAATGAAACTGGATCACTGTCTAACTCCATACACAAAAGTAAATTCAAAATGGATCAAAGACCTGAATATAAGTCATGAAACCATAAAACTCTTAGAAGAAAACATAGGCAAAACTCTCTTGAATATAAACATGAGCAACTTTTTCATGAACGTATCTCCCTGGGCAAGGGAAACAAAAGCAAAAATAAACAAGTGGCATTATATCAAACTAAAAAGCTTCTGTACAGCAAAGGACACCATCAGTAAGTGGAACAAAAAGGCATCCTACAGTATGGGAGACTATATTCATAAATCTCATATCCGATAAGGGGTTGACATCCAAATTATATAAAGAGCTCACGTGCCTCAACAACCAAAAAGCAAATAACCCAATTAAAAACTGGGCAGAGGATATGAACAGACACTTCTCCAAAGAAGAAATTCAGATAGTCAACAGGCACATGAAAAGATGCTCCACATCGCTAATTATCAGAGAAATGCAAATTAAAACCACAATGAGATATCACCTCACACCAGCAAGGATGGACAATATCCAAAATAAAAACAACAACAAATGCTGGCAAGGATGTGGAGATAGGGGAACCCTCCTACACTGCTGGTGGGAATGTAAATTAGTTCAACCATTGTGGAAAGCAGTATGGAGGTTCCTCGAAAAACTCAAAATAGATATACCACTTGACCCAGAAATTCCATTCCTAGGAGTTTACCCTAAGAAAACAGGATCACAGACTCAAAAACTCAAGAATGGACTAACAGTTACCAAAGGGAAAGGGACTGGGGAGGGTGGGTGGGAAGGAAGGAATAAGGGGAGTAAGGGGCATTATGATTAATAACACATAATATAGGGGGGGCACAGGGAAGGAAGTATAGCACAGAGAAGACAAGTAATGACTCTGTAGCATCTTACTACGCTGATGGACAGTGACTGTAATGGGGTATGTGGGGGGGAGTTGATAATAGGGGGAATGTAGTAACCACAATGTTGCTCATGTGAAACCTGAGCATAAGATTATATATCAATGACACCTTAATTAAAATAATAATAGTAATAATAATAATGGCCTAAACCCTATAAACTGCCCCTGAACAATACCGGTGGAAATTTCTATGCAAAGAAACTTAGAAAGGGATACTAATTACAAATACATTCAAATCAATTTCTTCTCATTATAAAATTAAAACCATTCTTAATCATTTGAGTTTAGCTTATATACACAAAACACCTTAAGGACATGAAATTATTATTTCAAGATGTTTTATTTTATAATCAGTTGCAAAAACAGCAAAGACAGTGCTGCTACTATTGCTTTACATTTAAAATTAAAAGCACACAATTTTGGAAATTAGGTTGTACACCCTCTTAAAAATGTAAAAATGAAACAGTGGTGCAGAAATGTCTAATGTAATGTTCCCACTATGATCATCTTCACATAGAGAATCAAACAACTCCTACTGTATCATTATTTTGGTACTTTTTGAAACTCAAACTCCATAAGCAATTTAAAGGATAATTCTAGCCTTTCTAAATGTCTCTTCCCAGAATAATCTAAAATTAGCATCAAACTCAAAGGAGGAAGCTCTTTTTGCACATATATAAGAAAATTCTAGCTAAGGTAATGAAAATGGAACTTCAAGAACCTTAAAAAATATAATCCATAGTAGGTTAAGATATATCATTTTGTTACGTCCATTCCTTTTAAGCAATACTATTATAATAAAAAGAAAACTCTCATCAATCACCTGATAGACTAATTCCAAACTTAACCAAACAGGGCTAATGGGTGAGAATTGAATTGAAAACACCTTGACAAAGAAAGCAATTTCTTTTCTTCGCACTCCTCAGAAGCTGTGGGCGACCACGGCAGCCGGACCCCCAGCCGTGAGGGGCCGTCTGTCCCAAGGGCCCTCCAGGAGAGTTGAGCCGCTGCACCACAGATGCTCCACCTTGATTAATCTCTGACAAGGAACTTACAACTGAGAATCAATGTTTTGACGTTTTTCAGATAACAATCATTAAAAGCCAACACAAAAGTTTTTATAAGAACACAGAGAGGGGAAAAGTTAATCGGTTGCTTATAGAAAGATGATCTTCCCTAGAAAATCTGAAATGCCTTTTAGTCATCTGAGATGTTTGTCATAACCCTAAAGCAGTAGCTTTTATTATCTCCATAAAGAGGAAGCAAAGGCCAAGCTTAAAGCTGGCTCTCAGACTAGCATTTGAGACTGCTGTCTTTGTATATTCTTTCTACAATTACATAAGTAATTAAGATATGTTTATGTTAACAGTACTCAATATTTAACTCTTTGAACTAAGATTTCAAGAAATAACAGTATTAATACTAAACCTCAGAAATATGAACCACTGTGGAAACAATATAAAACCTCAGAAATATGTAATTAATTGAACCTTATAAGGCAGTTTCATTTAATTTAAAATAACTTGCATATTACACCAAAAATAATTACTAGGAGAGGTGCAAACTAGGGGAAACGTTCTGGTTTAATAAACAGCTTGAAGTACAGTAGTACTCTCAGATATAATGGACACATTCTTCATCATTTAAGAATAAGCCAAAATTATGAGTAGAACATACTAATGACAAAAAATGACACAAAATGAAACTCTGTGTAAGCTTTATTAATAACTATTAAAAACATTTAAAAACTACAACTAGGAAACAAAATATTAAAAACCAAATTAAACCATGCATCTGTTTTTTCAAAATGTTTTCAAGTTGGAATCAAATTAAATGTAAAAAAATGTAGTTTATTGGGTTAGTGGGGGGGACTTGGTGAAGGGGGGAGCCTAGTAAACATAATGTTCCTCATGTAACTGTAGATTAATGATACAAAAAAAGAGGCAGGACAGAGGAAAACTGATAACTGACATTAAAATTTAAGACTTCTTCAGAAAAAAAAAATGTAGTTTAAGACTCAAACAAATTCACCTAGACTGTCAATACAGTAACTCCTTATCTTACTTATCTTTGTATCTCCAGCACCTAGGAACGGATCATGTGATCCCAAGAGAGCCGGCACCCTCAGGCATGAGACAGAGGAGAGCACATCTGCCCTCTGGAAGGAGAAACACTCAACCCACTTCTTGCCAAACATGAGCATGTAATTCAAAATTACTAAAGAAAACCTAAATGTTCAGAAATAAGCAAGAGAATTTAGAGTCCCTCCCCTTCAAAGGCTTAGATACTAAAATTATCTGAAACAGCATATATAATAAGGATGTTTTAAATAGTTAAACAATGAGCTAAGGATTCAAAACTTGAGTAAACTGATTTTTTTAAAAATCAAATCATGAAAACTAGAACTGTAAGAAATAAAAAATAAATAATCTATTCATTAAGAGCTTATTAGATGGAATATACAGATTATATACAATTGAAGAGAGAAACAGTGAGCTGACTCAGACACAAGGTATTAAACAGAATGAGGCACAGAAAAAGGCCCAAAAATGGAGAGAAATATAAAGGAGATTAAGAAAAATGGTGATTAGAATGTAAGTCTACTTGGAGTTCTAAAAGATGAAAATTAAGAGACTCGGGTGTAAAAAACAAGGGAAGGACACAGATAATATTGGAAGAAATAACTGAAAAGTGAAAGACAAATCTTCAGAGTTAGAAATCACAACAAATTCAAGAAAGATCTAAAGAAAGAGACATCTAGAGGCATTATAATGAAATTACATGGTACAAGAAGACATACATAACCTTAAAATCATCCTAGAGGACAAAGATAACTCTAAATCTCTAAAAATACAGATATTCATTATAGACAGCAGACTTCTTAATAGCAGCAATGGAATCCAGAAGACAGTGGAAGAATGTATTTGAAACTTTTGAAAAAGTATGTATGTCTTTTAAGAACTGTATAAACAGGAATGTAGACAGAATATTTTTAGAAAGACCAAACGAAGATTAGCCAAAAACAGGTCCTTGCTGAGGAAACATCTAATCTAAGGACTATAGCATCAGGAAAAAAAGCATTATTCTCTAAAAGGAGACTGTGAAATGCAAGAAATGATATTCATGTATCAGATACAAATGTACAACAATTTACTGAAACACTGCACTAACAAGGTCCTGGAAATAAGCTGTATGTCCATCAGTATGCAAAAGGTTATACTATTATTCTATGAAATACTATGCAGCCTTAAAAAAGACTAAAGTCTTGGAAATTTTGTATTTGTTCATATGAAAAGAAAAGTTCTTAAGGTGTTAAAGACAAGGAGGCAAGATGAGGGCAGAGAGATAAGTGGGAACAGGCAGAACGTGAGCACCTGATGAGCCCTAAAAAAGAACTTGGTTTCCACTTTTGGAAAGGAATTCATATGAGAGTCTAAGCAGAGAAACTGATGTATTTTAACAGGATCACCTGGCTGCTGTGCTGAGTGTGAACTGAAAGACAACAAATAATGAAGCCAGGTAAGGGGCTACTGCAATAATTCAGATAACATATAAAATGAACCTCCTAGGAAAAGACCTTAGATCTTCTATATTATTGGAATTGAGAGTCAGACATATGTGGACAATTTGTGGTAAGACAGCAGGGAAGGATGCAGATAAAATAAAACTTACACGATGACCTCTACTCCTGAGAGAGAGAATGCAACAGGGCCTAAGAGTCAAAGGAAATCTCATAATAGATTGTAGCAGGCACTTTATGAACCTAACCTGACCCAGTGATCTTGGTGGCATGTGGGTACTCTGAGAAGGAGAGATGAGTTATATAAAAATGAAATGACCTCTAGTTCTGCAGAACTCTTTTTAACATAGATGATGAGGAACCACCTCCTGACCCAGTTTGCAGAATATAGATCCAGGCTGTGAAAAATCAGGTGACACTGAAAGTGGCAAGAGCTGTGACTGGCAATATATTCATGAATGGAGGCAGTCCAGAAGCCCACAACAGCAAGAGTGAGGCCAGCAACCCAGGGTGGGAGCGACTGTCCCTGTCCCTGTCAGCATCGACCGCGCCAGAGCATTATTGAGGCGAAGCCCTAAAAGGTCTAGAGAAATGGCCGCATCAGTGATGCAGAAATGACTGCAGGGAGACACCAGGAACACAAGGATGAAGTAAAGCAGGTAAGGTGGATGGGCAGTTCCTCAACATCTGATATCTGGGGGACCCAGAGAAACACTTTAAAGGGATGAACACTTTAAAATGGAACAGAGACCTGGAAGTTTCTCAGATAGGGATACCAGACGACATTTGAGACTATCAGTGTGACAGCAGCTGTACCTGTTCTAACGACCTATGGGTAACACCTTTAAAATGTCCACAGTAAAAATTAAGAAACTTGTTCATAAGAAAGTGTAATGATAAGCAAAATGGGCATAATCTAGAAACTACATTTCAGTTTTCAACTACAAGAGATAAATTTTAGGTCTTTCTTGATAAACTATGAAAGAAAAAATGAAAGAAATAGAGATGTGAATAGACTTTTCATTTAACTGAATTATGTTGTTTTATTTCTGAAGTGTTCCCTGATGGTATCCAAAATTTCCTTGAATTAAAAATGGCTACATATCATTAACCTTTGAGGTCAATATTATGATTGGTAAATATAACACCGATATTGGCAGCAAGAAACATTTCCTAGAAGGGGCAGAAAGCTATTAGTCTGAACTTGCTTGCAAATAATTAGTCCTAGAGCAATTTTCACTCTCTTTCCTTAAAATATATAATTATCAAGTTATTGGGGATGTATTAAAGACTTAGCTGTCTATTTCAAATAGAAAACAACAGTCTAGTTTTGGGGCCAATTGGGCTGGATTCTATTTCTAGGTAGACCAGAGGAGCAAACACAGTCTCACAAGGATGACGTGTCCTGCGAGAGTGCAGACAAATGCGTGCGGGACACAGGCTGGGCCTCGTCTCCTCTCCCTGGATGCCAGGCTCCCTTACGTTCAACTGAAACAGACGCACATGTTAATATTCTCCACATACACAAGGACTGCCCCAAATCTCCTAGCTTCCCTCCTAAAGTGTCCAATGAACCTAACAGCTCCAAGTTCTTCCCAATGTCCAACTAAATCCCTCATAAGAGAACTTCTCTCTTGTTGAAAAGCTGGGAAAAAATGGGTTATCTCCACATATAATTCAAAACAAAACAAAACAAAAATTCAAAAACTGTGATTAATACTTTGTTTCCCATCCATCATAAATTATTTCCTCTATATAAATGTAGTGGTTCTCAACTCCTGCTCATCAGAGTTAGCTAAGGAACATTAACAACAACCAAAGATGACTTCTTTGGCCACATCCCAGACCATACAAGGTATCTGTATGTTTTTAAGACTCCCCAGGTGACTCCAATGTGCAACCTGGGCTAAGAATCACTGCCTCAATCTTTCTGTAAAGAAATTTTTTCAAGCCTCTTAAAATCTTCCAGCTTTTTTCAAGTTTCAAATACTGTTTCAAACAGACTCATAATTAGAATGTAATATATAGTGACATATGTAATACATAAGTGCTTTATGAAGTTGCTCATAAGCATCAATAAAGCAAAATTCTGTACCTTATGTCCCACTTTACCAATGACTTCATTACACTGGCATGTCAAACTAGTACCTAAAGCTGAATCCTATTAATAGAACCCAGGTACCAAACTTTCTCAAAACCTCAGAATTGGCCTTAACATGCTCCCTACATCCTCTGTATCTCATCAATTTCCCAATCATGCCAGTTCTTGCTTTGAAATGCAGCTCTCCTCCATTCCTCCTCCTCCACATTCATCCTACTCCGCACCTTATTACCTAACCAGCTTTCTGCCATTCAGCTCTTCTCAACCCACTGCCACTAAACTCACTTCTTTATTAGGTCTCTAGTAGGTTTTGCCAGTAGGTTTCAGTCCCAGGCCAGTTCACTATGGATTCAATGTGACCAAAGAAATGACAGTAGGACATTCTTGGGGTGAAAGGGTTATACCCAACTTTATTCTCACAGTGGCAGGTCAGTCACTAAAATCCCATTCACTCAGAGCGAGTCTGCGTGCAGCAAGCCGGTCTCTGCCTCTGGGCCTCTCTACCTGCACAGCTGTCCTCTGGGCCTCTGTCCTCGGTGCTGCCACCACTCCAGCCTCTGCTCTGCTCTCCTGCAACCCTGCAGCCATGCCACCATGTCACCCAGAACCCTGGGCAGAGGTCTTTATATAGAGTCAACAGCAATGTATTGCCCACGTGTGTAGTGAGCTAGCCAGTCAGGGCCAGGTGAGAATCCTGGCCACAGGAACTTTCATTTTATCCACACTCTACCCCTCCAGGATTCTCCCCTCTCAAACTATGTGCCCTCAGTCCTCTGCAATGGTCCCTGTTCAAGAAAGCTGGAGCATTGTAACCAAATTCCATAATAACAGAAGCTACGACAATATACAAATAACAAAAATTACAACAAATTATAATAACCCTCAAACCTGAGATCCATTGCTTCCTGGCTGTATTCAAACCAGTTCCGCTCAAAGGACTTAACCCAAGAGGACCATGGGTGGGGTTTACACTACCCACCTTCCCCAGCCTCTCCTGTAGGAAGTCTTGCAGACACACAGGCCGATCTTGTGGCTTTACCTCTGCCTTCTGCTTTGTCCTCAGCACCTGGAACCGCTGCTTCGGTCTCAACTGCCACAGCTCCAGTCCAATTTCTTTCTGTCTGCTCCTGCCTTTTCAAACCAACCCACATCTGGGTCCTCACGACCTTCACGGGGTCCTTTAAATCCTTCCTCCGAGAAGCCGACCGTATTTCCTTTGTGCTTGAGCCTGAGGATGGGAGCAGAGCGTGGATGCTCCACAGCCTGAGGAGGGGCTGTACCTCTCCTGGAGGAACTGGCAGCTGCAGAGTCCTTCTGGCTTTCCACCAGCTTTCAGCCAGGTGGGGTCTCAACCGAGGAGGGGCCGATGCCTCTGGCACCGTAGGGCCTCCACCCCCACCTGTTTATCAGACCTCTGCTCCCCCATTTCTGTGGCTGACAGCTCCACTACATCCTTCTCCTGCCCCATGGCACCTGGCAGCCTTCGTGCTGCTGCTTCTCGTGCTTTCTCAGGCCACAGCACTTCGTGGTGATGCCATTTCAGTCGGCTTTCCTCTGGTCCTCCACCCCTTCCCAGTACCACGTGTCCACAGGGGACACCCAGGTGTCTCCCCGTCCATAGGGGCAGCCGCTGAAACACTCCTCCCACGAGGGCAGCCTGTTCCATTCCTCGGTCACCAATGACCCCTGCCGACTGTCAATTGTCTTGCCAATGGGTTTCATCCCTAGGCAAGCTCACTGTGGATTCAATGTAACCAAAGAAATGACAGTAGAACATTCTTGGGGTGAAAGAGATATACCCAACTGTCTTGCCAATGGGTTTCAGCCCTGGGCAAGTCCACTATGGATTCAGTGTGACCAAAGAAAAAGACAGCAAAACGTTTTTGTGCTCAAAGGGTTATACCCAACTTTATTCTCACAGTGGCAGGTCAGTCACTAAAATCCCGTTCACTCAGAGAAAGTCTGCATGCAGCAAGCCAGTCTCTGCCTCTGGACCCCTCTGTCCGCACAGCCATCCTGTTCAGCTGTCTGCACAGCTGTCCCCTGGGCCTCTGTCCTCGGCACTGCCACCACTCCCGCCTCTGCTCTGCTCTCCTGCAGCCATGCAGCCGTGCCGCAATGCCCCCGTGTCGTGCAGATCATTGGGCAGAGCTCTTTATACAGGGTCAATAGCAGTGTATTGCCCACATGTGTAGAAAGCTAGCCAACCAGGAGCAGGTGAGAATCCTGGCCACAGGAACTTTTAATTTTTTTCACAGTCTCTCTCCCCAGAAACGTTTCAGCAGCTCCCCATGAACAACCCAAGTCTTCAAATTGTGTCCAAACAAAATATCTCCACTTTAACACAACAAAGAGCTCCATATGTTAAGACTAGTCCCTGAAGAAGTCTGCACTGCATACCCAATTACATCCTGTCTACTTAGCGTATTTCCCACCACAGGCCAATACAAACTGTCTACTCCTCCAGGCATCCTGCCTTCCATACAAAGGAAGTTGATTCCCAAGGCCACGCAGTTCCTCACATGCTCCAACACATGCTCTACTCATCTCCTGAAACCCTATGTTCTTTCTCTCCATCTTTCCAAAATCTATGCACTAGTCTAGACCTAGGCAACGAGGCCTTCCCACAGTACAACAACTACCCAGACTGTCCCACTTCTGGGCAACGTATCTGAGCCAGTTATTCTGAAACACACTGCTTTACACTACTACTTAACTCCCCATTTAAATAAAGCTCCTGAAGGCGGAAATCATGTTTCAGATTCTTGAGGTACACTGCATAAAGGTAGCTTTTCCAGTTCTTTATTAATTCTTCATTCTCTCCATTCAATGTACATACATACTGCATATAAAATGCTTCCCTATTATATCAATTTCTTCAGAGTAAATTTCATGGATTTGCTTATTTCGAGAAGTAGCCAGCCTAGTCTAACAATAACTCTGATTAATTCTGATTGAAAGGGAATATAATGGACCAAGCATCTGTGCCAATGTTTAAATGTGGCATAAAGCTTTAAAAAAATTTAAATGTCCTTAAAATCTGAGAAAAAGTCAAAGCATAATTATTCATTACACAAATATATTCTCTCTTTATAAAAGGGAAAATGGTATTTCAAGATTGAAGGCCTTCAGGGGATATACAGGTAATACAATGAGTGAAGTCATAGGAGGACAAGAGGAAATGCAGGGACATGTCGTGACCAACAGACCCCTGGCCCCCTCTCCAGAGGAATGTGGGCTCAGTGTTGACACTCTTCTCTTTTCAAGAGAAACCATTTTCATGAAAAACAAGTTTCCTTATTTTAAATTGGGAAAAATAATTGAACATTTCATAAATACTGTGTGAGCTAAATAAGATGTGTCAGGGGGCCATTACTTTTTTAACCTAATACAGAGGTTAATTTAATTTTAAACTAATACAGAGGCATGAGATTTAAATTAGAAAAGAAAAAACTTCTTTAAGGTTGAGCATATGTTTAAAGTAAACCACTACTTAGAAATGGTTTTACCTGTTCTGGTAGCTTTTAGAATCCATATGGTTGTCGTTTAGCAAAGCCCAGGAGTGCCACACTAAATGTAGAATACCTCCTAATTTCGCTGATTCCAAGGTAATATTTTAAAGTAAAATGAAAATGCAGGGCATCAACATGCCAGTCTCCTTGAACATAAGAACCACAGTTTTGTTTTGTTTTGTTTTGTTTTCAGAACAAGTTCAGATACAGGTTGTTTAATCACAACTGGTCATCTAAACATAATAAATATTTGTTTTTGAGATATCTGGATTTTATACACACACTGTGAAAAGAAAATACAGTCTCAAAACAGAACAGTTAAGTGCTTTAAAAGGAACTTACTAGAGCTCATAAATGTTGATGTCACCCTCTGATAACCCCACAGTTCAGCATGAAGGGCCCCTGAAATCTCAGATGTATACCAGCTACCTGAAGAACACAGATGCTGCTTTTCTGGTAACTTCCTCATAGTACTCACATCACAACGTGGAAGAAATAATGACAAAACCAGAGCCAAAGATTAAAACAGATTATTAGAAGAATCAGAAAGAGGAGAATTATGTCATTTGGAACAAACAGAATTATAAATTTAGAAAAATAATTAACTGAGAAACTAGAGGAAGAAGAAAAGACAAACTGGAAGAAATAAATAAAAGTCAAGTCCGTGACATACAGACCAAAAGTATCCTTGTATTTGTTTGTATACCTGAATACCAGGTTCCCCAGTAAGAAAGTCGACAGTTGATTCCTGCTTAGGTTACTCTTTAAGTACTAAGGAGGTGTAACACTAAAGGGCTGGGGGATCTTCATCAGGGTTAAGACTTTGGGCAGTATACAATCACACCTTAAGTGAAATTTTAAAGAAGTTTATTTAGCATAGTAGTTAAGAGGCTAAGTGGCTAAATTCTCATGCCACACACTGGCCGGAGCTGGGGGGGCCCTTCTTCGGGTACTCAATGCTCTGGGCCTGTTTTCTCCCGAAAAAGCAGTGATGATAACGTATCCACCTGGGGGAATATTCCTCGGATGAATGAGGATTACAAACATACATACATACACACACTGCTTACAACAGTGCCTAAAACACAGGAAACCTTAGGTCAGTATCAGACATCATAAGTATTCATTATTGTAAGGAGGATACAGGTGCAGAAACGTGGCCATGCTGAGCTGTGCTGAAGATAATGCATTAGCCAAAATTATAGCCTATTACTAGTTATTTCTTTCTCTTCACATTAATCTACTCCCCTCATACAAGGATACTTGCTTTGTAACACAACCCTTCTATACTTCTGTCCTAAGGAATAATTTCTATCAAATTTCTATACTTATGGTCTTCAACTATTTATCAGTTTCAAACTGAGAGCAGGGTACCATAGCTCACCACCCATTCCTGCCACTTCTGTTCCACATCCTCTCTCCCCCTCAACTCATTCTCGACTTCTCCTTCCCAACCTTCTCACGTATCCCTTACCTCATTATCACTGTCTAGCCAGCACACTCTCTCTCCTCCTCTCTTTTCACACCTTCCCTATCTCTTTCCCAGTTTTCTGTCAGGGTAAAAGTGGAGCTGGGTAACTGGTTAACAAAGGAAATCCAAGTAACAGAAGAAATATTTAATTAAAACATGACACCATGGCAGACTGAGCCTTAGAACATATACCACAGAGCACAATGTAAGCAGCTGTTCACCGGTTTTACACCTGATTATTTTCAGGAGTAAGTTATATACATTAGCACAGTCAGGCAAGGAGCCTAGATGCCTAAGACCATAATTATTATCCCAGATTGACATCTGCGTGACAGGAGAAGAGGAAGCCAATGGTCCAGGCTGGTAAATCCTAGAAGGCAGGTGACTCGATGATTAAATAACAATTTAACAATTTAACTTCCATCCGTTCCATGTGCATTATAGCTAAATTCCCTGTACTGATATTACTGGGAGACAGAAGTCTCAGATGCTTTTTACATGAGGATCTGGAGACTTCTCTGGAGACAACTTAGCTCTCCCCTGGAGTTGTGCAGGAATACTGGCCACCCAGAGACCTGTGTATTAACAAAATAGGCACAAAGTGCCACAGGTCAAATGGCAGGGAGCATTCATAGGTACCAGAGATGTGCACCATCCGACTTCTGTATGTCTGTAAAGATACATGTTCATATTAAACAAGGAAATGGAGGGAAAACAACCAAGAAAAAAGAATGGCAGGCTCTTATCCTCACAGAGCAAGAAAATAAATATTCAGAACTTGGCATAAGTTTGTAATGGAGTTTCCTAATTTAGGGAGAAAGAGTAAAAGAAAAATATTACACTTTCAGTGTTTCCTGCATTTATATTGTGATCCACAAGATTTAATCTTCAAATAAGAAATTAAAGACCTATGTTTCAGAACATTGTCACAAGACACATTTATAATATGCAGGTACTATTAGAGCCCAAGTATCCATCTCTGACAGTCATCTGCTTGACCTGTTTTACAAACAGCATACAGACTTCAATGAGTGTTTCTCCTCTATTCTGTTACCTTTACCCCACTCCCAATACTTTTTCCCCCTTACTGGCTTTTCATTTTATGGTCAGAGGTTAAAATGCTAACCCTTCACCTTCTAGGGAAGTTTTTTCCCTCTCTCATAAAGAGTTTTCACAGTGTGCAGTGGTTGGATTAGTTCCTCTTGAGAACAAAAGCTGTGCCTTTGTCCCCACGGTTTGGGCAGGGAGCCCGACATCAAGGAAGCTGCTCCCACTCAATGGGCACAGAAACAATATTGTGAGGCCCCAGAAAGCCTGGCCTCTGTGTCTAGACTCTCATACAACCAGCTAGCTGAGGAGAAAATCCTGTCAGGCACTCAGCTGAAAACTACTGCGGTGTCCCGTGGAGAACCTGATGAAGATGTCATTTGGCCATACGGTAAAACTTTGCATTGTTTCACATAAAGGTAAGAGAAGAACGGTTAGACTCAATGCTTTAACAGCCCTGGTCACCAATTCACACATGGGTCAGTCAGTGCATCTTACTAACACACCACCCCTTCCTCTATACAGTCTCTTACAATGATGTGCAGCTCATTTATGACATCCTAATCTCTGGCATTTAAAAATTTGCCTTACTAAAGAACACATCAAAAAAATTACAATAGATTATTTTTGTATTTGCAATTTTTGTGTTATTTCTCATTAGAAATTTTACTAATAAATATAACACTGAAGGAACTGTTCAAAATGCAGAAGTTAAAATGAAACATATCTTTTCACATTTCACATTTATTTCACTTTTTAAATGTTGAACAAACAAGAAATACTAAACCACAAAGTACTTGATTAAAATTTAGAAATGCAAGTATAACGGTACACAGACCAGCCATACTTAGAAAAACTATTTGCAGATTTTTTTAACCTGTAAATATTAAACATATCAGACAAGTTTATATGTGGTCCTACCATGGCAATAAAAGATTTCTCTCAAGCATATTAGCTTATGGCTGAGTTCACGAATATTTTACAATGGCTGTGGGAAGGAGTGCAGTTTTTTAAATATAATATTTAATTTCATATTTAATTTAACGTAATCTTATAATTCACATCCATGGCAGCAACCAATTTGAAAATTATTTAGTAAAAACTATTACATATGATTACAATCATGTTAAGTAAGGTCATATTGAAATCTGAAAGGGAATGCACAAAAATAGATATTTTTATGTTATTGGTATGAAAAGAATAATCTTTTTACTTTTTTAAAAATTATCAGTAATATAGTATATTATTTAAGAAATAGAAGAAACTGCAGAATAATAAGAATAGTTCAAAAGACTACAAATAGATAACAATTAATAACAGGTGTACAACGACTGTATAAAGTATTTAGAATTAAGGAACCAATCATTTCTGCTAGATAACCCACATAGGAATATAAATTATTTCACTGTTTTAGGAGAAATATAAATGTGCTTTCTTTTTAAGCCTATAAAGATGATTAACCTGACAACTTCAAGAAGTCATAACCAACATGCTTAACAAAAGAAATGTATTTATTCTTGGGTCATATTCTATGCTCAATTGACAATGAGTATTCAGACTTATTAATTTTAAAAAATATTAGAAAATATAGGTTGGAGTAACTGTAAAACAACTCACCCTCTAGAATTCATCAGCTACAGGTTAAAACTTTTATTGACTTTGAATAGCAAAAAATTTGAGTTAAAGGGAACTAATTATATTATCTAATCTAATCCACTCATTTTGAGACTCAAGAGATTAAATGTTTTGCCTAATTCTCATATTTTAAATCACAGTGATAGATTCTATATCTCATAGAAATTATCCCTGAGATTATTAGTGATAAATTTGTTACTGAAAATTTGTTATATTTTCTCTACAAATGCTCACACACTAGGCCTGTTGTACTAGAATGACTGATCATTAGCTTCAACAAACTGATCTTGAATAATTGTCTCTTCTACTGCTTTCCATATTTTTGTACCACTCATTCTGAAAACAACTTCCTCTTTTTTTGTAACTGCTGAGTATACACCCAAGCCTCTACCCCTCTCAATGTCTTTAAGACTTAATTCATAAATGAGATTTCTCAATACTCGCATTCACTTAAGACATCAAAAATCTGTTGCCATCTCTCTTGAAAATCACCCAAGACTGCCTAGTTACCCATTCACAGGCCTGTTATCACTCCAAACCATCCTAAATCCTTTGTTACATGATACTATTAGCCACTCTCAGCCCTTGCCAATCCCCAGCCACACCCCAGTTGTTTCAATTACACAGAGGGAACTGTAAGAGACACTGCCCTCTCCTGCAGCCAGATATCAGGCCACATACCAAGAGACATGCAACCCCTCCTACAGAGGAGTCTCCAAAATGCTTCTACCAATTTCTAAGAAATCAGACTTAATTTGTGAGAATGGGTAATGTGCTAAGCTACTGTTAGCAATTCCATTTAATTACCCTAAGTAATTTCCTACTATCAAATTTCTTTTTATATCAGCATCTCAATGAAGAATATGAATATATATGTAAATATGTATGTACATACAGCCCACTATGGCATTCATCAGGTAAACAGCATCTCAAATTTCTTATCAACTTTATGACTGAAAGAGCATTTCTTAACTGTCACATACATGTGGAGATGTGAAGACATCTATCGTTCTGTCACCAGAACCCCTAACGTCCTTTCCAAAGGCTCCTGATTTCCATTTGGGGAACCATGTGGTCACTACCAATTCCAGGGATGGAGTCCATTCCAATAGACCATACTGAGTCCACAAATGCTTCTACCAATGTCTAGGAAATCAGACCTCTACTTCTAAATTAGAATGTGCAATGTGCTAAGATATTGCTAATAGTTCCATTTAATCAGAGGGGAATTTTTTACTATCAAATTTCATTTTATATTAGAAAATCCAATTATCACAGCCCCAAACTTGTGTTTGATTCAGAACCGGGCACATAACTTAATCTTGAGTGCCAAAGAAGTGCTTAATTTCGATTAAGTTGGTCAAAGTAGGTCTCATGGAGAATGAGCAAAAAGATGGAGAAGCTACAGGAACTAGTGATGCAGGTATCTTGGGGCAGAGCATTAGAGGCAGAGTACACAGAAAGCACACAGGCTTGAAGGACATTTTTCACATGTTCCTGTGACTGCAAAGAGGCCAGTCTGGCTGTAGTTGGAGTAAGAAGAAAGAATGGTAGAGGGTAAGGTTAGAGATTAAAAAGAAGGAATTTGAACTAGATTATATAAAGCATTGGTAGGTTCCTCAAAGGTTTTTAGTTTTTATGTGAATGATCTGAAAAGCAGAGGGATGGAGAAAAGGGCACTAAGAGAAGGATCCCCTGTATGGGAGAGCCGATTCCTGGAAAAATGAGGTTTACAGGACAAGTTTCTGCTACTCTGTCCAATGTGCAAATTGCCAAAAGTAAGGTAAAAGCCACAGTGAGCTGATAATCTATTTGAAGAACTAAAACACAAATACCCTTAAAATAACAAAAGTTAAGGAGCTTTAGGTCCGTTAGTCTGTAGCTTTGTTTAACCAAAGGAAACTGAACCAAGAAAGGGAGAATGATTTATGCACAGTGTATAACTAGTTACTAGTTCAAGTAGAACTAGAAGTAAGTTTTCTTACATTCAGAGCCCAGCACAGCAATGGAAGGAAGGATGAGCTGAAGAAAAGGCCACCTTTATAAAGCACTCTTGCAAACCAGATAAACAACTTCACATTGACTTGCTGTTATGATTTCCAAAGAACCCAGCTGCTCACTTGCCCCAAAGATTTGCCCTATAATTCTGAGGGAGGGGTGAAAAGCAAAGCTGATACCTGTGTTGATAAGTAAATCCAGTAGATGGAAAGATAAAGAGCCTTCTGTATTCTGATTAGAAAAGCATTCAAAGCTTTTCAAATAAAGACTGTATTTTCTCCCTGACAAAGAGACTCTGTTTTCTAGAATTTCTCAGGGCTACAAAGAAAAAGGATAAGGCAAGTAAATCATTATCCTATATGCTGATAGAGCTAGTCTCTCTCAAATCAAGTACAAACACCACTGACTCGTAAAAAACAACATCTCATGCCAAAAAGTCCTCTCACTGAAGTAGTAGTACTTTTGACATACCCTGAGATAGAGTAATCAATATAATTCAAGTATATATTCCAAACAGTCAGCATTTCCAACTCAATCCAACTAAGGACACATTATCCAAGCAGGTATAAAAGGTGATTACAATGATGCCATCTTTATTTATACATATTAATAAAATGAATAATCATTAAAGCAGTCTTAAACTATTAACATGTTTTATAGTAGATTCCAATTTTGGAATACTAATATCTACAGTGGAATGAGCCAAAACATGTCAATATACAATCCTTAATATATTTTGTACCACAGTTTGAGCCTAATTATTAAGTTTACAATTTAAAATAATTATGGACTGAAATTGTGTTATTTAGGCATAACACAAAACATCTTTTGTGCCTTTACAAGAGTTTACTACTAATAAAAGCCTCTAAGAGTCATTTGAATGCTTAGCAATTACACAGAGAAAGCTGACATTAGAGCCTCACAATCTCACCAGATTAAGAATTTAAATTTTTAGTTCCATGACCCCATATACAGATCAGAGTACATAAAATAGACACAAACTGTACACACACAAAAAAATGAATAAATAAAACTCGTTGACCACAGTATGGCATGCAGAAGGAGCACTAAACTTCATCTAGAGACCCAATTTTCAGTCCTAGATATTCCACTTCACAGCTTTAAAACCTTAAGAATGAACAAGCTTGAACAATTTTTAATTCCTTCATCAGTAAAATGGGATAGCTGCTGAACCTACAAAGAGAGTTGTTGAGAAAGTCAAAAGTAACTTAAATGTATGTAAAATTCCTTTGTGACATGTAAATTACTATATTTACACTTGCAGAGAAATATTAAATATAATAAAAAGGCACTATTTCAAGTCTCAGTAAAATGAGGTCCAAAAGAGCGGCTAATAAACTAGCCTGTCACGTAACATCCTTGTTCTCACATTATAGTAACAATAATATCAAGGGACAGGTTTTTGTACGTTAGAACAAACTCTGTACTTCAGTCTCTATTTCTACCATATGTTTTGGGGAACATGACACAGGAGCACCTACTTATGTAATCGCCTGCAGAATGAAAACGCAGAAAAGGTAACATGCCTGCCTTTAGCAGTCTCACAGTCTGGATGCCACAATACTGTACACGCATAAGCTACCCAATTAAAATGATAGGGGACGTCCACCGCTGGCCATGAGGCAGGAACAGATGCAAACCAGCCAGCCCACCACAAACAATGTAAAATTAAAAAGAACTCTACAAAATGTCTGAAACAAATGTTTTTAGATGTTGGCAATAAGCAAAGCAGGATTTTCCCTGAGAAAAAGGGAAATATACACAAAGAGCTCTCCAATCTCCCTAGCTTTCTGTTTATAGTCATTTTCAAGACTGTAGCACATGAGCAAAGCACAGCAATCTTGCTGAGTAGAAAATAAAGTTGGAGGATACAGCAAAATTGGGGACAGGATACCAAATGCGTGGAGCTCCAGCCGTGTGCATAAGGTCGTATTAAGTCTTTAGCCAACATTAGGTTACAAGTGTGCCAAGTGACACTCCACAAAATCTGGCTGAATGGAGATTCGAGATCACGTAGTACGGAGAGATACAGCACACAGATAAAACACAGAGGACATAGGAAATTCAAGTGAGACTACCCCAAAAAGGGCACACCATTGGGAGACAATCCCAGGAGTCTCTCAAATTTTGTCATTTCTTGGAGCAGAGGCTTTTTTGTTTATTAGGTTTTATTACAGACCACCTTTCCAGGATGTTCAATTAGTAAAGCAAGTAATCATTGAAGAACCGTTAAACCATTAACCTTCCAAGCAAAAAGCCTTGGAAGACAGAGACTGAGCAAAGACCATGTTAACTCACAGCTTTGGAAGACAGAGAGTGTCTCCCTCCGGGAGCAAAGGACAGTTTACTGAATATTACATACTCTTTGTGTCTGACAGGCTCAGGGTTCCTCCCCCACGGTGCAAACTGCATTTGCAGATCATCCATATAGGCCATGCACACCACCCTCATGTAACTCAGAGGCAAGGAAAACGGATATAAACATGATGACGCTGAGGCTGCTTGATATTCCTCAGGTAGCACAGTCCTCTGTTTCTGACTCAGGAACTCATGTCATCTCAGAGTACCCAACAACTACAACAGGCTAACTAATCAGCATTTAAATAGGGTAAAATCTTAGACCCTGCACAGTTCTGGACATAAACCTTAGAAGTAAAATATTTCAGACGCACCCAAAGATTAAAAACAAATGCTGAATGGATCAAGCTGATTCATCACAAAATGGCTTACAAAACAAAACTCAGTATTTACTAAAAGAAGGTTTTTAACAAGTTTTCAAACCATCAATGATATAATATGCATAGCAGTATATAATCAAAAGCTATCAGATATGCATAAATGCAATAAAATGTAGCCCATGACCAGATGGGAGGGGACAGTATGTAGAAACAAATGCCAAAATGAACCAGATACTAGAATTAGCAGAAAATTTTAGAATAGCTATAGGGAAGACACACAACCCCTAAAAGATGTCTGTGTCCTAATCCCTAGAATCTGTCAATATGTCAAGTAACAAGACAAAGGGTAAGGTTGCAGATGGAATTAAAGTTGCTAATTAACTGACCTTAAAATAGGAGGGTATCCTAGATTATTTGGTGATCCCAATATAACAAAAGAGGCCATGAACCAACGAACGCAGGCAGCCCTCACATGCTAAAAAGGCAAAAAAACAGGTTGTCTGCCAGAGCCTCCAGGAAGAAACACAGTTCTGCTGATACTCTGGTGTTAGCGCAGAGACCCATTTCAGACCTCTGACCTCCAGAACTAAAAGATAATATATCTCTGATGTTTTACGCACTATATTTGTGGTAATCTGATACAGCAGCAAGAAATGAACACAGATTACTAAAAATATGTCTAAGGATTTACAGGAAAAGATAGAATGAGTAAAGAGAGAATCTCAGTAGAAAAACAGAAACTACTAAAAAGAACCAAATGGAAAAACCAATAACTGAAAAATACATGTTTTTGAAACAAAAAATTCACTGTACAGCTTAACAGCAGATTGGATACTACAAGAATAAAAGATTAGAGAACCTGAGTACAGAATTGTTCAAATTATACAAATTGAAGTACAGAGAGGGAAAAAACATTCAGAAATATAAAACAGTTTGTGATCAGTGAAACAATCTGACACACACATAAATTGTAGCCCCAAGGAAAAAAGGGTGTCCAATACGAGTAAATACGAAAGACTGTTTTTCATACTTTCTGATTTCTTTAAAGAGCAACTGACTAAACTACAATAATAACAATTTACTGTGGGATTTATAACCTATGTAGAAGTAAAAAGGAAGAGAGAAAGTGAACATCATTTTACTGTTAGAAGGTTCTTACACTCAGTGGTATAGCTTTAACCTGATTTATGATAGACTGATAATTTACTAATGTATAAAAATGATCCTTAGAGCCACTGAAAACAAAGCCAATAGAAGAGAAAGCTATAAAATACTTTTTAAAACCATTAAAGAAGGTAGGAAGGAAGAAAAAAAGGAAAGAAAAATTTTTTTTAAAAAAGTAGTACAAGAAAACAAGATGACAGTTTTAAACCTAAACATATCAACAATTACATGGAATATGCTACACACTCTAAAGGCAGGAATGATCAGACTGGGCACAAAAGGAAAACCTAAGGCTGTAGATATTAAATATAGATATAAATACAGACAATTTTAAAAAAGAGAAAAAGAATTTCAAGGAAACACTAATCATCAGAAAAGTAGAACAGTTCTACTCCTCAAAGTAAACTTAAAGACAAAAAGCATTACCAGAGACAAAGAAATCCTGTATGTTTAAAGGCTTTTTTCATAAAGAAGACATAATAAAAAATGTCTATGTATCTTACAATGGACCTTTAAAATACATAAAGCAAAAAACATGAAAAGAAGAAAAATCAACAAATCCATAATTACAGTTGAAGATGTTAACACTCCTGTTCCAGTAACTGAAAGAAAGAGACCACAGAAAATCAGTACAGACATAAGAAATTTAAAAAACATTATCGATCAACTTTACCTAACTGGCATTTACACAAGACATCCAGCAACTGCAGAATATACACTCTGTTTAAGCACACATTGAACATTTACCAAGACTGACCACATTACAGGCCGTAACCAAACCCTGCATTTTCAAGTATTGAAGTCATATGGAATATGTTCTCTGACCTAAACAGAGGTAACTTAAAAATAAGTGGAGTCTGCACTCGGGCTGCTGGGGGCAGCTCTGTGCTCAGTCCACGTCTGGCCTTGGACCCGCTGCGGTGGACTGACTCAGGGTCTGGAAGCAGAACTGGGCAGGGAGGCAGGCTGGGTGGCAACCAGCTGCAGGGCTAAGCAGAGGCCGACTACAAAGGGCACTAGTGCAAAGAGCATGGAGCCCTGCTCACATTTCCACTCAAGGGCTGCTTGCAAAGCAGCTCCTCAATCAACCTGGCCTTCACAAGGGCGCGACGTGACTGGGACTGTGACAGCTCCTTCTGCAGGTGTCTCATGTGGCTTTACCACGAACCTGAGAGAAAGTTTCTTCTCATTTTATAAAAGAGTCTAGCTTAAGTTACATAATTCATGCTGGAGTCAAAAATTCTGACTCCCAAGTCCAAAGGCGAATGGTTACCACACAGCTGTCCTGAATCACCTGAGACACACAGACCAGGACAAAGTGAACACAGTTGCTGTGGAGTATTACCGGAGATGGGGCTGGGATTTTTAAAATTATGGAAAAGTGATATACAGAGCAATGGCGATATAATGAAATTTAAAGTGCCTGTTTTGGATGAATTTACAAAGTAGCTGAGAATAAAAACAATAATTCTTAAAGGTGCTACTTTAAAAAAAATCAATAAACACAATATATCAGAAAGAATCCCAAGTTAGAAATTAAGCAACAATGTCTAAATAACCTGATGATCAAGACAGAAATCTGAGAGTAGAAAATACTTTCAACATAATAATGAAAACAAAGTATGCCAGAATTTGTGGGACAAAGCTAAAATGCGTAAAGTCAAATTTATACATTTATGATTATACAGGCATAACACAATTTATTGCTCTGTGCTCTACTGCACTCTGCAGGTATTATATTTTCTTACAAACTGAAAGTTTGCAACCCTGCACTGGGCAAGTCTGCTGGTGCCCATTTTCCAAGAGCATTTGCTCGCTTCATGTATCTGTGTGACATCTGGGTAATTCATGCAATATTTTAAACTTTTCGCTACTATTATATTTCTGATCACTGATTGTAATTGTTTTGGGGCACCCGTGTAAGATGGCAAACTTGGTAGATGTTGTGTGTTTCAACTGCTCCACCATCCCCCCATCTCTTTCTCCTCAGGCCTCCCTATCCCAAGACAAAATACTAAAATTAGGCCAATTAATGACCTTACAATGGACCCAAACTGTTCAAATAAAAGGAAAAGTCACACACCTCTCACTTTAAATCAAAAGCTAGAAATGATTCAGCTTAGTGAGGAAAGGTGTGTTGAGAGCCAAGACAGGTCAAAATCTAGGCCTCTTAGCCCAAACATTTTAGCAAAGTTGTGAACACAAAGGAGAAGTTGTTGAGGGAAATTACAATTGCTTCTCCAGTGCACACAAATGGTAAGAAAGTGAAACAGTTTTATTGCTGATACAGAGAAAGTTCTAGTGGTCTGGATAGAAGATTAAACCAGTCACAACACTGCCTTAAGACAAAGCCTAATCCAGAACAAGGCCCTAATTCTCTGCAATTCTGTGAAGGCTGAGAGAGGTGAGGAGGCTACAGAAGAAAAGTTGGAAGCCAGCAGAGGCTGGTTCATGAGGTTCAGGAAAGAAGCGTCTCCATAACATAAAAGCACAGGTGAAGCAGCAGGTGCTGATGGAGAGGCTGCAGCAAGTTACCCAGAAGATCCAGCTGAGATCGTTACTGAAGGTGGATACACTAAACAACAGATTTTCAATGTAATGAAACAGCCTTGTATTTGGATGAAGATGCCATCCAGAACTTTGATAGCTAGAGAGGAGAAGTCAATGCCTGGCTTCACAGCTTCAAGGACTGGCTGACTCTCTTGTCAGGGGCTAATGCAATGAGTGACTTGAAGTTGAAGCCAATGCTCACTGACCATTCTGAGAATCCCAGGGGCCTCAGGAATTATGCTGAATCTACAAGTGGAACTGCCTGTGCTCTGCAAGTGGAACAACAATGCCTGGCTGACAGCACATCTGCTTACAACATGGCTTACTGAATATTTTAAGCCCACATTTGAGCACTGCTGCTCAGAAAAAGATTCCTTTAAAAATATTCCCGCTCATTGTGGCTGCGTCCATCCCACCGTTTCCTGGACTTGCCACTGGAATGAGGAGGGAGATGTCTAGGCTGGCATGTGCATACAGTGAGACAACGAATTTGAGTGGATCTGTACTGTTGGAACTCAACCAGGGGTTGGGAGGGGTGCAAGTTGTAGCACTCCAAAATCTTACGACTATAGACTATCTACGGTTAAAAGAACATATGGGATGTGAACAGATCCCAGAAATGGGTTGCTTTAATTTGTCTGATTTCTCTCAGACTGTTCAAGTACAGTCGGACAATATCCATCATATCATAGACAAATTTTCACAAATGCCTAGGGTGCCTAACTGGTTTTCTTGGCTTCACTGGAGATGGCTGGTAATTATAGATTTGCTTAGTTTATGTCACCGTATTCCTATTATGTTAATACGTGTGCGCAAGTTAGTAGTTTAAAACCTATACATGCTTAAGGTACTCTACAAGAAGATATGTCAAAGAAATAATCAATCCTCCCATGTTTTCGTCCATATGCTACCTCTATAGCTTTTCTTCTTCCTTCCTAATTACAACCCTCATATCAAATTTACCGAGCATCATAATTCCTCCAGGTGGTAAAGATACCTCGAGACAAGTGCTGGGCATAGAAGCCACAGGGCATAAATCTGCAAAGAAGTAAAATGCTAACCTTTTCAAACAATATGGCCTCTCTCTCCCTTACCAACTTTACATTTCCCTGTATGGCCCCGGAAGATGACTGGTTAGCCAGAGACGGGTAACATTCCTCAAGGGAGGAACAACCTATGACAGGCACAGTTGCAGGGGGGCCATCAGGTGAGAAATCGGGGAACAACAGTGGTGAAGCTTAGAACCTCACCCCCCCTGTTTTGAGAGAAAGCTTCTGCATCCGTGGATGTTTTATTGCCCTTGTCTAGCTCGGATTAGCACATAGTCTACAGGCACACACCTGATCATCTACAATTGCTCTCTTACAACACTAAACTGTTTTCTACCTTTATCTTGCATCTACCTACCACTTCAGCATTTTATTAAAAATAAAAATAATAATAATAACAAAGGGAGAAATGTGGGATCCACGTATAAATCACATATAAAAATTAAACAAATATTCATATTTGACCTGATTGTTTATAATTCATAATGTGTGATCAAAACTGAAAGTTTCTGTGATGAATGCCCTTGTACTGTTCACCATGTAAGAACTTATTCACTATGTAAGAATTCGTTCACCATGTAAGAACTTGTTCGTTATGCTTCAGAAGATTGGAGACTGACGAGAATTAGGCTTGAGATGGATTAATGATTGTGCATTGAGCATTGACCCCCCTATACAGAATTTTATTGTTGTTAACAACCATTTGATCAATAAGTATGAGAGATGCCCTCTCAAAAAAAAACAAAAAAAAAATATTCCTGCTCATTGACCGTTCACCTGGTCCCCAAGAGCTCGGATGGAGATGGACAGTGAGGTTCCTGCTGTTTTCATGCTACAGACACAAGTCAGTTCTGCGGCCCATGGATCAAGGACTCATGTTGACTTTCAAGTGTTTTCCCTGAGGAAACCCATTTCGTAAGGCTACAGCTGCCATAGTGTGATTCCGCTGATGGATCTGGGCAAAGTACCTTGAAAACCTTCTGGAAAGGATTCGCCCCTCTAGATGCCACTGAGAACATCTGTGATTCTTGGGAAGAGTTTTGTGAAAGCACCAACATGAACAGGAGTTTGGAAGAAGCTGATTCCAACCCCATGGGTGACTTTGAGGGGGTTCAAGACTTCATGGAAGAAGTAACTGCAGATGTGGTGGAAACAGCCAGAGAACTAGAATTAGAAGTGGAGCCTGAAGATGGGACTGAATGGCTGCATCTCATGATAAACCTCTAATGGGTGAGGAGTTCTTATGGATGAGCAAGAAAAGTGGTTTCTTGAGATGAAATCTACTCCTGGTAAAAATGCTGTGAAAATGAACATCCAGCTTTCTAAAATTAGACATCTAAAATTGTTAAAATGACCACTAAGGACTTAGAATACTCCACAAACATAGCTGATAAAGCAGGGGCATCATTTGAGAGGATTTACTCTAATTCTACGTTCTACTATGGGTACACTGCTATCAGACAACATCACATGCCACATAATTCATTTTTGTGAGAGGAAGAGTCGATGAATGCAGCAAACTTTATTGTTGTCTTAGGATACTGCCACAGCCCCGCAGCCTTCAGCAATACCCTGATCAGTCAGCAGCCGTCAGCATTAAGGCAAGAGCCTCCCCCAGCAAAAAGTTTATGACTCGCTGAGAGTTCAGAAGGTGAGCAGCATTCTCTAGCATGTACACTGTTTTGTCTTGTTTTGTTTTAGACATAATGCTATTGCACACTTAATAGACTGCAGTGTGAACATAACTTCCATATGCACTGAGAAACCAAAAATTCATTTGAGTCACTTTATTGCAATACTCACTCTGTGGTAGTCTGGAATCAGACTCACAGCATCTCCAAGGTGTGCCTATTTTAGAAAAAATGAGATTCAAAAATCAATGCTCTAGCTTTCCACATTAAGAAGCCAGAGGAAATTAAATCCAAAATACGTAAGAGGAAAGCAATAAAGAGCAGAAATCAGTAAAATAAAATGAACAAATAATGGAGAAATCAACAACATCCAAAACTGGTTCTATGAAAGTATCACTGACACTGGTAAACTATTCGCGAGAATGAGCAAGAAAAACAAGAGAGAATATACAAATACCAACACTGATGAAAACAGAGGCTAATCACTATGGACTGTGCTGAAATTAAAAAGATAATGAGAAACATTAAGAACAGCTTTGTGCAAATACATTTTATAATTAGATGTAAAGAAAAATCCCCTGAAGGATGCAAGTTATCAAAACTAACAAGAACCAAAAAATCTGAATAGCCATTTATATTAAAAGACCTGAATCCATAATCATATCTTCCTACATAAAAACCCCAGGCTCATGTGCCTTTACTGGTGAATTCTTATCAAACACTTAAGGAAATAATATCAGCGTAATTCAATTAACTTGATTTTTCTCTGTGTCCTAATATGAATGTAATTGTAATAAAGCTGACCTATATCAGAAATGTACTGAAAATACTGACACCTTGCATTCAGTAAAAAATAATTTGACTAGAAAAATGCTAAATTTTTGAATAAAAGACTTCATAAACAAAATTAAAAGATAAACATTAAATTGGAAAAAAATATTTGGCGAATGACTGATATACGTGTAATGAAAGCCTTTATCAAATATGCAAAAAACAAGCACAGGAAATGCACCAAAGAAATATTAATGCCAAGAAACCAATAACAACTTTTCTAAACACCAAAAGAAATACAAATCTAGACAGGCAAAAAATGTTTTCAAAAATTTAAAAGAGTGGCCATATCTATGGAAAGAGCAAAATTGTGGAGACAGTAAAAGATCAGTGGTTGCTAGAGACTGGGGGGAAAGAGGGGTGAACAGGCAGAACACAGGATTTTTAGGGCAGTGAGACTACTATGTGTGCATTAGGGTGTAGACACATGTCATTAGACACCCCTACCAATCCACAGAATACACACCACCAAAGCGGACCATAACGTAAACTGTGGACTTTCGGCAATAATAGTTGTGTCCATGTGGGTTCACTTATGGGACAATAACAAATGTACCATCTGGTGGGGATGCTGATGTTGGGAAAGCTGAAGGAGGAAGCAGGGGAGTGGGGGACTATATTTTCCACTCAATTTTGCTATAAACCTAAAATTGCTCTAAAATAAAGCCTATTTTTTAAAAATACATATAGGATTTCAAAGATTAAATTGGAAAAAACAGTATAAATTATCTCAATAATGTTTTAATATTGACTGTATATTGTAATAAAGATGGTTTGGATATGTTTACATTACCAATAAAATACATTGTTAATTTTCTTAATAAGAGTAATACCTAGTATTTTTGAGAGCTGTGGTAGACAGACATTGTCTAACAGGAGTGATGAGAATATATATCTTTTTGTATGACAATCTGCCATACAAAGGCCCAAAAATGGTCTAAGAATTTGTTTGAAATAGATAATAACAGAAGTACAATGAGATGTATGCAGTTGACCACACAATGGAATTCTATGAAACTATTAAATCTGATGAAGTAGACTGCTATTTTTAGACACAGGAAGACATTCATGATAAACTGTCAATTGGTAAAGGTCAGACTATAGGCTACTTGAACAGATGAGCCAGCTCATGAGGAAGCACGTAATATTAATGCACACACAGCCACACAGAGATGTGTCGTGGGTGGACAGACACAGCATGAATCATGGCATTCTCTAGGGGATGAGAGGCAATGATTTTTTACAATTGGCCTGGATCTCCCTTCCTGAAACGTAAGGGAATTTACACCCTCAGCCCTACTGAGGCACACAGGCTGCCTCGGCTCCCCTCACTCCCATGCACCCTGCTAAGGACAAAGTCCGTTCTGCCTAAGAAACCATTCACGGCATTCTGTAATTTGGGGCAAGTTCCTCACTTTACCTCTCCTATACACAATCCAGGTGTACTGGGAACAGAGGGTTTTAGGGTCTAAGTCTTGTTCAGGTCTGCCAATCACCTGTGTGATCCTGGCAACTCACTTTTCTGTGCTCAGTTTCCTCAACAGTCAAGTGAGAATATTAGTATGCACCCTGCCACGAGATTATTTTATCTTGACAGTAATTATGTGGAAAATACTTTCTAAAATCTTTTCCAATGAATATATATTATAAAACAGAAAAAATACAATGTCACAGGATACCAAAATAATGAAAAGGGGAAGAAATCAGACTTTTAAAAATGGGAAGAAAATCAGTAACAGGGAAGTACATGAATAAATATATAGAGAAACTAAGGAAAGAAAATGAACTTAAACTAATATGAATTTCTATTTTAAAAAACTGATAGTTGATTGGATCGCCTCGAAGAAAAAATAACAACAACTTATAACTGGGCCAAATAGAGAATAAAAAGTTTGATACATCACATGTTGAGACCTAAAGTATTTCAAATTTAAGTTCCCTATAAAAAGCATCTTCTACATTTTTAATGAATAAGATGAATGTGATACTTGGCACTGGCCATCAAAGGAACTTACGGTTACTCTATAAAATATAAATAGACATTATCACCCTCTGTTAGTACGCATTCATTTCAATGCCTACTAAACACAAAGAACTATGCTAGGTATATGGAACTCAATGGTATATGTGACATTATTTCTTGCTTTTGAAAAACTCACAATTTATTTAAGGAAGGAACTAAAGTACCAACACAAACAAAAACCAATTGTAGAACTGGGGCACACATGGCAGAGAGCAGAAGAACGGAATTATAACCAAGGAATAAGAGATGCTGAGTCACCCATCTCTATCTGTGTTGTGCCAGCAGCAAGCATAACTAGATGCTGGAACACAGACTCTGAAAATGGGGCTAAGGACCTCCTGCCTCTGACCATGACAGGGCCAGGGTATTACTTCACTGGCAATAGTATATTAAACAATAAGTAAGCAGTCATTCAGTACACCACCTGGTCAATGTTGGACGCCTGCTGAAATGCTGCCAAAACTGACAGGAAAGGGAAGTCATCAGGAAATAATGGCTGTCTCTATCAGCCTGACACTGAGCTTACTCATGCATTCATTTAAAAAAAAAAAAGGTTGAAGGGGTAACTTTTTTTAACAACCTGGAGAACTTCCCAAAAATTCTCTCTCTGTATATATATTAAAACCAAAAAAAATACTTGGTAAAACCAAAGACCAGTTGTGACCCAATACTTTCCATTGACTGATTGAGAATAGCACTTCCTCAATACCTTCTTATTAATAAATGAATTCAAATTAGAAGTGATCACACTCAGAGCAGATATTAATCCAGGCACTTCCATAAATTAAAAACAGAATTAAAACTATCATATCTGGTTACCGGATTCTCAAGCATTCAATTTTTTACTGAGAGTGGCAGCTACAGATGGGGCTTAAAAAGAGTCCAAAATCTAAACAATTTAATAAATCCTATATATGTCTTATCTCACTAGATTGTAAATGCCTTGATGGCCGGAGCTGGTATCAACTCTACATTCCTTTTTACCATTCAGATGAATATATGTATAGATAGAGACAAATAAGCCATGGAACAAATAGATGTATGTCACAGAAATTAAGTTTAACAGGATACTTTGAATGTTTGGGAGACAAACCAACTGGTTATTAAAAACAGGTTCTGGGACTGTAGAAATTACATGGCATGTGTAGGACACCGGATGGGAGAAAGAGGTGATCACAACAACATAGCCTCTGCTCCAGAAAGGAGGTTGCTAGGAAGATACAAGAAACATGAACTAATGGAGGAAAAGAGGCAAAAAGACAAAACAAGTTGAGACATTAAAAGCAAACAGAGCAATATTGAGAAATCTAAACATAATCAGCAGTCTTACACATCTTCAGGGAAAAAGACATGGTTTTTTTTTAATATTATTAAGGATTTAATAATGGCTCTCTCAATAAAAATAGTATGCTGTGTTCACAAATGCAGAAGAGAATTGGCATTATTAAAAAATTAAACCCAGGATAACACAAACCATTTTACCAACTGACTTCCAGAACTGATGGAGAAGCATTAAAAGTTATGTTAGACATTAAGGTAAAAAATAAATAGTTGTACACTATTTGAAAATGATGAGAAAAAATTTGATGACAAATACTATTTTTGACCAGTCACATAAACAAGATGAAGCAAAAGGATTTAGAACCTAGATTTTCCAAATTTTATAATAAATTAATGCTATTAATGAAAGAATAATATTTTCAAAGTGTAATTTCAGCAGAAAATGGTCTTTACAATATATACATATACCGTGGAGAAAAGAAATAAGAGATAAGCAAGTGAAATTTTTCTACTCATCAAAGCAAGTGTAAGCATTTCCACTTTATAGAAGTAGAGGCATTAAGAACAAATGAGGGAAAAAGTGAAAATAAAAGTCTTCAAGAATTTTAACACATCACTTACATCAAAGTTAACCTAAAGATGGAAATGCTGTTGTATATACAGGGAAGAAATTGGAAAGTTGAAGCAGCTCACAGTACATCACAGCCCGAGTGTACTGTGTAGCACTGGCTGGAGCTCTGTGTGCTGAATTAGAAGAATCTGCAAGCTCAGTTAAATAAAGCAAAGAGAAAACAGTTTGCATGGAATGTATCCATATATGACTACAGGAACATTTATGTATCATGCTAGCAAATACCCTCAAGTTTTCTGAAGGGCTGTACAGGAAACAGCTATGTGTTCTCTAGGAAGGGGTTCACAGTACTTGGATCCGAGGTGCCAGGAGATTTGCTTTTTTTGTAATCCTCTTTGTATAATGGTAATAATTATTATTGTCATAAAAACAAATATAAATACCATTAAAACAAATGTATAGCCTGATTTTATTAGGTTTAATACACTAACACGCATTTAGAGATGCCTGATACAATCATCATGAAGGCAGACTTGTGAGCTGAGCTTTAATTACGAGCGCAAGAAGACTATAAAGAAGAGGAACACAGTGGCACTCTAGCAGAAAGCTCATGGTATAGAAACATCTAAGATTTGAGTGGTGAGTGATCTGGGGCGATCAAATCAGTCTGAAATGGTCATCTGAGTCCAGGTCATGGAGGATCTACATTAGACTTAAATGTAGACCTTATTCTGGGAATCAGGGTCTCTTAAACATAAAAACTTGCAGTCCCCAGTTTGAGAAAAACTACAGTTAGCGACAGAAATTAAAAGCTCCTTGGCTGGACAAAACTGCCACATGCACTGGGCACATGGTCAGAACGACCAGCCCCCTGCAACAAGAGTGTGAGGCTCCCTTCGGTCCCACAGGAACACTACAGAGGTACGGTAAAACCAAAAGCCTCATTTTCATCAACAGTATCAGACTAATTCTTCAATGAAAGTACTAGGAATTATCCTAAACCTAGAGTCTAACATGATAAAGGAGAGTATTTTGATCAGTCAGTTGTGATGGACAGAATTTACATATTCACCTGCTACTTTCTGGTTTTAGTCTGCAAGGCCAGCAGCTGTTTATTACTAAGTGTTTTTCCAGGATTTAAAATATGTCGCCATTAGACACTTAGCTTTATTATTGAGGGAAAAAATGGTATGAATATCCAGACTTTCAGTAAGTGTGAATTGCTAACAGTGAATTTTATTATCCTTTTTATTTAAAAAAATTCATTAAACTAGATAAATATGAAAATTGTTTATATTTAAACTCATAATTAAAATTAATTATTAAAAGAATATGTTAGGCCTTAGCCTGAAATGGAAAGCAATACTTGGATAAATGTTCTACATCCCTCATTAATCTTTGATTTTTAGAGTCATCCTTAAACCCTGCTGTCTACTCTCCAGCTCTAGAGACAAAGGCCCTCACTGACAGACACTCATCAAACAAAACCACTGGATTATTTCCTCTTGTGAGTTATTAAAGGCATATACCCACAGTTCGCTTAAACTATAAGAAAAATAACCATTGCTTAAAAGCATATTCATATTTTTATTATCTCCACTGATCATCACAGATTTATGGTAGAAAGAAAAGGATTGTTATTGTTCTCATTTTAAAGATGAAGAAACTGAGGCTCAGAGGTTGAGTTATACTACAAAGCTAGAACTCCAACCAGGTTCTTCTAAATCCAATATAATTTTAGAGTTCTGCCATCCAAGCTAGCATAAAACAGCAATGAAAAAAAGTGGTGAATAAAACAGCAGATTCTCTTCTCACCAAAACACCATAAAGTGAACATCCCAGCCTGAGTGCTTCTGATGGTCACGAATGAAAATATGATGATTCCCTCAGTCCTGGGAACTACCACACTGGTTACTTCCTTGCCCCTATATGAAGTCCATTTGGCCAGATGTCCATACAAATACTGTTATTTTCTTTGTGTGTCATAACATGAATAAAGTTGAGAAATATTACATCAACGATAACTCAATTTTTTTTTTTTAAGTTGAGAAATACTGCTACTGAGAGCTCAGGAATATATAGAATGGTCTTAGTTTGAAAATTATAACCTTCATAAACTTTATCAAATGACTTTTAAAAAGGGTATTTACATAAATGGAATAACAGAATTCCATTTCAAGGTTGGTGCTGGACTTAAATCTATAACAGTGATTCTCAAGTTGTATACATTGCTACTCATATAAAAGACAATGTTCATATTCACAATCCACTCTTATGCAGATAACCTAACTTATGCACAATGCCTAAATAACATTTTCAAGTAATTAAGCCTGGGGAAATTGTTAATCATCCTAAGAGCAGCTTACTCTACTCTGTCACACTGATAAGACAGCCTGTGGTATGCCCACCATTTCTAGTGGTAACCATAGCTACACTATTCCTTCAGCACTCACTCAAGAAAGTTATACAGGAATGCAAATAAGAAACAGAGACGTCATTACAGAACAGCTTGGATGTGCTGTAACTTTTAACCATTCGCACACTGTAATACTCAATATCAGTTCACAAGGAACTCATAACTAAGTGCACAATAGCCCTGTCCACCGGGAACCCTGCACTTGTACAATACAACCCTTAATCTCACCCCGTCATCATTCCCTGAGACGTTAACCCTTACTTTATTCCCATTCTAACAACCTTCTAGCTTGTCAACATTTACTCTTAGAGGTTTGAACATTCACACATATGCGGAATTCCAACTTCCCTGCTAAAGTTCATGCATGTGAAATGTGAAGGAAGGAGTGCAAAGTCAGGTCACATTGTAACTCTCTCCCCCGAGATGCCACCAGCCTAGCAATGAATACAGATCCAGGACTACAAATTTTTATTCTCCACCAAACCTTTCAAAGTGAAACTAACCCATCAGCCCAAAATACATCAGCATCTTCCACCCTCCTTGCTTCAGACTCTCTCAATCTGAATGGGGGACCTGGAGGTCACCAGGGACCTTCCCGTTCAGCAGTCCTTCTCCCAAACTGTTCACATGCATCACAGCAGCAGGAACGTTCATCATGGACACCTAACTTCTGTTGAAGAAATCATGCCTTTTCTTGAATACTTTGTGACCTCGATACAGAAACCAAATAAAATTTGAACAGCGTTACTATGCTGTTCACAAAGCACTTCCATGCCGTTTTGTATCTGACTGCAGCAGCAATTCTGCAGATACACAGTGCAAACTTTTTATAACTGCAAAAAGTTAAATGACATGGCCAAGTCACACAACTGGTTAAGTAGCAAAGCCTGGACAAAAAGCCATTGTTTCAACTCTTAGTCCAACATCCTTCCACTCTACCATGATGTCTATAAGGTAAGACATTCTGAAAGATTCCACACTCCAGGTTTTGAGAATATCACGTCACCAAACCCATCTACTTCTGTTCACTTAGAAACAAACTACCTTTTCACATTCAATCAAAAAGTAAGCATTAGTTCTGGACTATGTTGACTCTGAGAGTTTCCACAAGAATCACTTTTTGTGATATTCACCCTCCTCTACTAGCTTCCCTTGTCTCTTCATTAGAAAAAGAAAGGAGGTTCAACAGGCACAGAACAAGATAGAACATAGCTTTTTCCAGACAAAAGAATTTCTTTAAATGATTTTTTTAAACAATAAATACTTTTCAAAAACCAAATAAAATAATAAAAAAGCAAAGTACAAATCAACGATTAATGCATGTTTTACATATCCTTAGCTTTGATCTTTTAAAGGGTGTCAGATGATCAGCTATGGAAGTACATTTTTTTTCTGATAATATTCCTTTCTCTTCAAAAAAAAAAAAAGCAGTTCCTGTGTGGTGATCTCCAATAGGTTCTTCACAATGGTATAAAGGTCATATCAAAGTGTGGGCAAAGGGTTTGTTTGTGTTTATACAGAGGATCAAAGCCCAATTTGGCTACACAGAAAACGAATTAAGATATGATATGAAGAACTTCCAACATCAACATCCTCTGGAAGAGTCATTCCAGAAGATGATCATCAAAAAACTTCAACAAAGATCCTGGCGCTGCTGCAGTTGTAGCTGCATTCATCCCACTGGTTCCTGGACTTGACATTGGAATGAAGAAGGAGATATCTAAACTGGCCTGTGCATACAGTAAAACAACAAATTTGACTGGATCTATACTGTCAGAACTCAACCAAGAATTAGGAGAAGTACAAGTTGCAGCGCTCCAAAATCATGTGACTATAGACTATCTACTGTTAAAAGAACATATGGGATGTGAACAGTTCCCAGGAATGTGTTGTTTTAATTTGTCTGATTTTTCTCAAACTATTCAAATTCAGTTAGACAATATCCACCATATCATTGATAAGTTTTCACAAATGCCTAGGGTACCTAACTGGTTTTCTTGGTTTCACTGGATATGGCTGGTAATTGTAGGTCTGCTTTTTTTATGTAGCTGTATTCCTATTATGTTAATGTGTGCACGCAATTTAATTAGTAGTTTAAAACCTATACATGCTTATGTTACTCTACAAGAAGATATGTCAAAGAAATAATCAATCTTCCCATGTTTTCTTCCGTCTGCTACTTCTATAGCTTGTCTTCTTCCTTCCTAATTACAACCCTTTAGTAGAATTAGTGCCTCATATAGAAAATTACCTAGCATCATAATTCTTCAAAGTGGTAAAGTTACCTCGAGACAAGTGCTGGGCATAGAAGCCACAGGGCATAAATCTGCAAAGAAGTAAAAAGCTAACCTTTTCAAACAATATGGCCTCTCTCTCCCTTACCAACTTTACATCTCCCTGTATGGCCCCGGAAGATGACTGGTTAGCCAGAGACGGGTAACATTCCTCAAGGGAGGAACAACCTATGACAGGCACAGTTGCAGGGGGGTCATCAGGTGAGAAATCGGGGAACAACAGTGGTGAAGCTTAGAACCTCACCCCCCCTGTTTTGAGAGAAAGCTTCTGCATCCGTGGATGTTTTATTGCCCTTGTCTAGCTCGGATTAGCACATAGTCTACAGGCATACACATGATCATCTACAATTGCTCTCTTACAACACTAAACTATGTTTTCTACCTTTATCTTGCATCTACCTACCACTTTAGCATTTTATTAAAAATAAAAATAAAAATAATAATGATAAGGGAGAGATGTGGGATTCACATATAAATCAAGTATAAAAATCAAACGAATAATCATATCTGACTTGATTGTTTATAGTTCATGATGCATGATCAAAACCGAAAGTTTCTGTGATATGACTGCCCTTGCACTGTTGACCATGTAAGAACTTATTCACTATGTAAGAATTCGTTCACCATGTAAGAACTGGTTCGTTATGCTTCAGAAGATTGGAGACTGTTGAGAAATAGGCTTGGGGTTGATTAATGACTGTGCATTGAGTCCCCTATACAGAATTTTATTGTTGTTAACAACCATTTGATCAATAAATATGAGAGATGCCCTCTCAAAAAAACAATAATAATAATAATAAATAAAATACAATAAAGCAAAGTACAGTTAAAGGTAAAATTAAAAACTAAAGAAATCAGCTAAAACAGTTCAAAGGAAGATAAAAATACTAAATGACTAATGTATGAAAGAATAAACACCACATACACCAAAAAGTAAAAGTGAAACAAGGCAAAAACACAAATTCCAAAATTTAACACCTCCATGCAGTCAGCATGAGGGGCCAACAGCCCACAGACTCCCACTGAGCCAACAGATCCCAGAGGCAAAAAACAGGGCCTTTGGTCTGTCCTTGGTTTAAAGTGTCTGTGTGGGAGGAAGACGTCTCTGAAGAGAGCTCCAAGCTCCAGCTTAGTCATCTCCTCCAACCCACAGAGAACACCCATCATCCACTCACCTCAATGCTAGCTTTTAAATTAAAAGTTTTAACTCAGAATAACAATACATAATTTTTCTATTTTGACTTAATTAAATTTAGCTGTATCTAAAAAAGCTAAATTCTAGTCATATTTTAACTTATGTTGTAAATTAGATATAAATTATGTTAAATCTATCATATATACTAAACATACATAATACAAGCCATACATTTTCAAAGTATTTGAATACTATAAAAATGTAAATGGCAAACCATGCCAAATATAATTTAGTTTTACTATAATGATCTAGAAGTCAATTCAGAAGTGCTTAGCGACTTCATTTTTAATACTCTGACCAGCATTTCAAATATTTGCAGTTAAGAAAGTGGTAGTAAATGATACAAGGTTTCAGGTAGATAATCTGATATGAGGGCCATCTCCTCTCTTCTTTTCACATTCATCTATAAACAAAATGTTCATTGCTAATCTGAACAGTATTTGAGGGAAATGAGTGAAATTATCAAGAGATGTTATAAATCCCCAAATTGGATTTCAAAATGGATTTTGTAATGGCTTTATAAGAATTTTGTACAGCTACATTAGCCTAAAAGGTCAAATTAAGGACAGTAACATACACAAAGTATACTGTAGATTTATTTGTGCCTTCAATTATCAAACTAAAAATGAATATTTACAAATTAAAATTTTGGCTTTTAATTAGTATTCATTTTAATATTTCCACTTTTCAGAGCAACCACTGTCATTAACAAACAGAACAGTAACCATTAAAAACTTGGAAACTAGTACTTTTTTTAATATAACAATTCTCAGGTTACCATTTCTATGAACTGTCTAGACATGCACACAGTGAAAAAAAACTAACATGTAATCCTGATGAAACTGTGTTGCCCGTTATTGTCAATGATTATTATGGAGATACTCATCTCAAAAATCACACATTTCATAGCAAAACTACAACTCCCAAAATTTAGCTTAGGTTCTCATAGTAATAAAAATGAAATAAAACAAAATAATACATTATTTCATTAAAAAACAAATAAATTAACCTCATGGCTTATAAGTATTACACAGAAAATACTGTTTTAATTATACAAAAGAGCAACAATGATCAAGACCTTGAAAAAATATTCCCCAAATATTACACAACTTTCTCTTCCAAACATCATATTCAAAATACATAGGAATCTCAAAAAAAAAAAAAAAAACTGCTTAAGAATCCTTTCTGAAACACTTCCACAAAAGTTTATTTCAGAGCAACTGTACTTTTAGTGCCTATTAAACCTGAGGACATATGGTATCCATATTCAGTATATTAAAACATATCTGAATTTCTTTGAGTTTCATTTCAACCAATGTTTTCTGCACACAAATAATCTTTATCAAAATAAAAATTCTAAATTTTACAACTAGCCAGGTGACAAAATTTTAAAGGACTCCTTAATTTTAACCTGATGATACATTTGAATACTAAACACATCTTATGCTACTATCTGCTACCAAACCAAGACAAAATTACTTTTGAAATGACTGCTTTCTGGATGCTTATACATTTACGGAAGACCATCAGATGTACTGCACTGATAGTTCTATGCTTTATTTTCAGATGTAAGTGATAAATAAGAAGGAACTGAAAGAGGAAAAGGCCCTATCTGATCTTTACCAAGTCCGCCTATGAAGCTACAGTTTGTGGTTTATGAAGAGTTCTATTTTTAAAAAATCTTTTTAAAATAATTGCTTGTGACGATAAAAGCCTACAGCCTTTCAAAGTTCTTCACATTAAAGGTTTTTAAAAGATTCAAGAAATCTAAATCTGGTTTTGGAAATCAGCACAACTCTCTACTAATTCACTTTAATAACAGTATAACTTAACAAGTAATTATTGAATATCATCCACATAGAAGACACCTGAAAATGTATCTACAAGATTTGAAGAGATATTACTCCTCCAAAACCTAAAACCCAGCAACAAGTGTAAGTCAGGGTGATGAAAACCAAGTTTCACATAGAATATAACCCAGGCAGAAATCTAAAGGATTATTACTCAGCAAGTTCTTCATCTATTATTACTTCTTCATCTTCACTTTTACAAATTTCACCTGTTCCCTTAAAGAAGAAATGAATTGAAAACTCTCAAGACCCCTTACAATTTCCATTCCATTTCTTTAAAAGCCATATTGATACCTTTAAAATAGTGCTTCAACAATTCAATACTCACTGAACGCATACCCTGGGTCAGACACTGTTTCAGGCTCTGAGTAAACAGAACTAAACCCAACAGCCCCCTGCCACGCAGATTACACTGTAGCAGAGAGAATGCTTCTTGATCATCTTCATGAGATACAAATATTTATACCAAAAGCAATACACTTTTTTACACAAGATTTTGAGTATGAAATAAACCGTCAACTGACTTTAGAAAAAGATAACCACCTGGTGCCCAGCTGAGAGCAGACAGGTTATCTGTCTCTCCCTCCATCACCTCAGGACGACCCCCGACTCTACACACCTCTCCCCCTTTGCACCACCGTGCCCCACAGCAGAGCTGAGTTAGGGCCCTCTTCATGCTCAGGGCTGTCTACCGGGCAGCCTCTCTAACAACCCTCACTGCACTACCACGATTTTAGATTTGGAACTGAGAACATCATCTTGTTAACTGTTTTTCATCTGTGCCTGACATATAACTGACACTCAGGAAACTCAGTGAATGAATCAAAGAGGGCTGTATATTCTCTATGGTATTTACGTTCTTCTTCCCATTGTCATCTTCTGATGTCCATTAAGAATTAAAGAATTTCACAACTCTGGTCAAGCTCAGAATTAGCCAGGGGTTTTATAAAAGGGTGGCTATCTGAAACTGCTGCACAAAACTTCAGTGCTATTAGAAAAAAAATGTTTTAAAGGCAGCACAATGTAATGGTTGAGTTCAGCTCCAGAGGCAGAAAAGCAGGCTCAAATCCCAGTCTCATCTCTTACAGCTGTGTGGGTTAGACAAGTTATTTAACTTTAATTAATTTTAATTAATTCACTACACTTCAATTGCCTCATCTTTATGAAAAGAGCCTCTACTTCATATGGCTGTGAAGATAAACAGGAAATAGAGGTTCTTGGCACATTTACTGACATATTGTAAATAGTAAATAAATAGTAGTTCTTACTACTATTTCTGTAAAACATCTAGCTGGAAGCCTTATCAGAGACAATAAATAAATAAGTCTCTACAAAAATGATGCCATAGCTTTATTTCATTAACTGAGAACTTAACAGTAAACAGAAAGAAAGTCTTAATTAAATTCATCGAACAAATACCCTAAATATTCTCACGCACTTAGTAAAGCTGTTAATCACAAATTACAAAGATGGGGGAAAATGGTAAAACCCAACTAGAAAGTGGGAAGTACAACTGAGCTCTAGGCCCAGAGATCTTTCCACTACAGCGGTGAGAGGCCGGGTGTGCTTGGCATGGGACAGGCCTGGGGTGATTCTCCCTGGAGAGGCTGCTGCCCGCAGCAGGGCAGCAAGGCGCCTGCGGGTGGGAGCCGAGGGCTCAGGGAGGGCAGCAGATAGCAGAGCGATCCCCTCCAGTGCTCCACTACTCTGCTGCTCAGTTCTGCAACATGCCCCAGACCCCAGGGGACACTGACCTCTGAAATATCTGTAAGGATCGCTTCAGAACACCTGGGGGGAGGGTCCCCCACAAGGCCAGTGTCTGAACTGCCTCAGAAATGTGAAACAAAGCACCTTTTCCATAGATATTAAATCACTACCTGGAATAAATATAAACTAAGAGTCTAACTATGCCCAAATGAAATACAGTAACAGGAAAACCGTTCGACTTCAGAACACAGGAACAGCATGGTGTTTCAGGGGCTTTGCAAAGCTATCTTTAATGCTTTCTATAGCTCAAATAAAAACGTTGAAACAGAAACCTCTCCTAGTTCCCATAATGTCTCGTCAATATGAGCCTCAGAGTTCGAAAATGGGAAAAGGTTTTGACTGTTCATATTAAAACTTATTTCCAGGGAAGAAGGGTTGTTTTGGAATGGACTGAGGACATGCTTCCTACTTAACTCCCTTTCACTGTCATAATTATCTAAAATAATACTATGGTTACCTGCTCAAAGCACTCCAAAAATGCTTATTGCTAATATCTTATATATGCTTTAAAATGTATACTTTAAAAGATATATTTCTGCCCTCTAACTTGCAAACTGAAAATTAAAATTTGAAGGGAAACAAAGGGGGTTATTATTTGACCATAAATCCTCTGTATGAGAGATTGTCATCAAAAGAGTACCAGGACCATATTATCTTGAAAGTCAAGAAAACAAAAGTTCCAAAAGACTGAGGCAACACAGTGGTGGCCACACAACAGTCTGAGAGCACACCACCGCGAAGACCCAGAGTGGGCACCGCCTCTCACGTGGAGCAGTGGGAATTACTAACATCGAAAACCAGGAGGTCGCCTGGGTTAAGGAAGCAGACATAGCTAGAGAAGCTGTAAACACAAGCAACTGATCAGACAGGGCGGAGTGAAGTTACTAAGCTGCACAGTCCGCAGCATCCCTAGCAAAGTGACAGCAAACTGAGCTGGAATCTGACTAGCTCCCTACACAGCAGGCGGCGGCGCACGAAGGACAGGAGGCTCCAAAGCTCAGAACTATTCTCTGTGTCAAGCAAACAGCACATCTCAAAGACTGGGCACTACAGAGTCGTGCTGCTTTATCCCTGGTTAGCAACTAAGAAAATAAATGTTTCACTTTCTTCTGCAACCTAAGATATAATGTTGACAGTGTCAGTCAAGATTAATTTATTCTACTGCCTCTGGACTGAGAGGAGCTCAGAAAGAGTTCTTTAATGAACACAAAGCTAGAGTGAGAACATGGTAACCACATTTTACTCACAGATTTTTTTTCCATGCTGGGCAATATGTAAAATCTCCTAAACCACTTTATTGTAGGTGTGATTTGTCAAAGTTCCACTTTATACAATGCCAGGGTTTTATTGGGCCTATGGAATGTGTGAGCAGGTGTAAAAGTGGTAAGGCAGCCTCCACAAACATATATACATAGCAACTGTCACAACAGATCCTGTAATATGGGAAGAGAGGAGTGCTGACTGGATCCCAAATGGGAGGAGCATGACCACAGGGTATCCCAAAACAGCTCACCAGTCCAAAACATATATGGTCATGTATTTCTAATGCCCCTGCTACTGTCATAGTGGCACATGCTTCAGATCGCATCTGTAACAAGCAGATCTCTGAATCACTTTGACAAACATTCATTTGATCAATGGCCAGGCACTATGCTAGCCCGTTTCTTTTCTTCATGCTGTAAATATTCATCAGACATGCCAAACACTGTGTTCAGCTTTTCTTTAAAGATACAGGTTAATAAAGTATGGCCCAGTTTTCAAGGACTCACTCTGAGCAGGGCACACAGACACTCAGACGCCTCACACCACTATGTCAGACCTGTCTCCAAGAACACAGAGGCACTCAAATGCAGCAGAAGTGCTGCAAATTCTGTGTGAAGAGCATTGCTACAAATAAACAGTTATCAAATGAAAAGTGAGCATAGGAATAACTTTTTTGTGACAGTCATGGGGGATACTAAGTTAGGATTCTTTGGCCCAAGGTTCTGATTTAAGAAGAGTAAAGCAGTTAAACTATGAATATAAGCTAAAAATCAGGAAGACTGATAATTTGATACTGGCTCTGATGGGCTGATAAAAACAGAAAGTCAATAGCAAGGAGGGATTTGTTCCTATGAGAGATTATTCTAACTAAAGAAAAGGAATGAAGAAAAAAAGATTTGCTAAAGATGTATTAAAAACTACTAATAAATAGCTAAAACTGTAAGATCGAATATTCACTAAATACGGAGTTGTAAATCCTAGAAAGGATTGGGGGAGGGTGTGTCTCCTGAGTCAGCATCAGGGACCACAAGGAAAAGGCTAACTAATTATTTCATGTGGAATTATTCTCAATTCAGTAATTTCAGGGAAGACAGTGTATTCCTGTTTAAGGAAAACCACATACAGTTCACACTCCAGTATTTCCTCACATGATAATAGAACAGCCTACCCCTAGCTTGAGAGGGTGCTGAACAATGGGAGGCAACAGAACAGACTTTTTAAAAAACAGATTAATCTATAAAAGGCAATAAATTAAAACAAACACGAGAGACAGACCACCCTGTGGTTCAGTTTCTTTATGCACAAGATGAAGATAAACACTTCCTGTCCCACAGGATTTCTGTGAGACTCAAGTAGCTTGTACATGTAGAATACCCAGGACTGTGCGTGACACAAGGTACAACGGAAGTATTCACAGCTGCTGCTCCTCGGGGTGAGCTGCCCACAAAATACAAATGAGAAAGCTGGAGCCGCAAGGCCACTGCCTGAGAGAAAGGCCCTAAGAGGAGGCCTCCCAGTCCTGCGCCGAGGGAGTGCTTCTCATTTCCCGAGGTCCTGCATCACTAGGGGACAGCCGGTGGTAGTAACAGTAAGTTCTGCTGCCAGGACTGAGGAGAGGCCACCCCTGTTGCCCACAGAACAGCAGCAAAGACAACAGCCATGAGCCTGGGGCTCACCAGTGGGACGAGCACTAGGATCCAGACTGTGGGCACTTGAATCTTGGGTGTTCGCAGAAGTCACAGGGGAGGGGTCCTGCCAGGGAAACAGCCCCAAGCAGTCTGTGGGACACCACCAGAGCCAAGTCCAACACAAAGGGACCAGCAGGAAACACTATGAATCCCTCTCACCGCAATTCTGAAGTCTGTGGAGCCCTCCATGTGAAATTCAGCATCTTAAAATGTGTTGTGTTCAACAAATCAATGTAATGCCTTTGAAACAAGTCCAAATAACCTTCCCAGAGCTGTCAAGTTACATTTCAAAAACCAGCACCATTTCAAATCACTAACTAAAACTTAGTTAATAGTTTGTCTTTGAAGGTTGCTATGATCTAAATTATTCAGGATGAAGCAAAGTATTCAATACTTCCCTATTAAAAAGTGAACAAGAGAAACATCCCAAATATCTTAATGCAATGTTACCAAACTTAGCATAAACCAAGTTTGCCTAGAGCATTTATTTTCCACAAGATCAGACAGTTATCAACAAAGAAACCAATATGCTGAGAAACAGTCCATTCAGAAAGTCAGTCAATATTCTGAGAAACGCAAACTGCCCAGTATCTATTCCTTGCCAGTTCTTTAGTAATAATCAATCATGATAATCTTGCCACTCGCCCATCTACATCTACTGGTCCCCCACCAGTGACTTTTTACAAATGGTCAGGCCCGTGCCAACTCGAGCCACTGGGATCCAATGTCATGGGGGATTCTGGGAAAGAAACTTCCTGGTTCTGAAGGCAGCATCGTGGGAAGTCCTTCCCCGTCACCCCTCCTAGGCATACATGGAAAGCAGAGTTTCTCCTACGACAGCCATTCTCCAGCCACAAGCATCAAGCTTCCCCAGGATGCCAGTACTTGGGCAGCAGAGCCAAGACGTACCTACCTCTCGACTTCCTCTTATACGAACTATCAAGTTTCCTCATGACTTAAATTGGTTTTATATTTGTACCCTAATGCATCCTAATCCACATATTTTGTTTTTTCCAAGCCTATTTCCACATGAGAATGTCATCTATTTCACTTAAAGGTTAGCCACAAAAAAAAAGTGTCCCACTTTAAACAAACTGATGCACATATCAGGCTCATTAAAATAACAGGCTTATTTACAGTTAAGAATTTCCAATAACCTTCTTTAATAATTTCTGGACATGTTCCTTTTAATACTTATCAATGAAGTAGAAAATTAATAAAAACATTTAGAGACATCAAACTCAATTTGACATAAAATTTTAGGTATACAGTAGTATTATTTTTTAGAATATAAAAAAGTCAACTTGTTGGACCCTAAAATACTAGTCATACTACACTATTAAGCAACAATCAAAAGAACTTGTTAATACTTTTCACACAGTTGAGTTCAGCTTTTTAAAAAATCTTCAGAATGTGCTGCCAATGAGCCATACTATTCGGATACATGGAAAGAATGGATTGACTGTAACCTATAGGGGCAAAAGTGGTTATTTTAACCATTAAACATGTTTCTGATTTCACTATGCTAGACAAACTGTTACAATACAATGTTTCCAATGAGCAGTGACTTAAAGAATAACAGCGAAAGTCAAAGTAATAAAAGGTCAGGAGTAAAGGACACAAACTGGAATAACAAGTTCCTGAAAAATGGAAAAGGGCAGAGGGAGGAACAAAGTAGACTCAGAAGTCTAGATGGAAAGGCCTCAGTCTCTCTGACACTTGCACAGGTCAGGTGACACAGGAAGTCAACTGATCCTTTTCTCAAGATCATGTCAGCATGCATTTAAAGTTAGGGTGAAACCACGTTTTCCAGAGGTTTACAAACACAAACACATCAGGAGAGCATTACTTCACAAGCCTTAGCTAACATTATGGTAGGTGTTTTGAAGATTTATTCACATCATAAATACACTACAGAATAGATTTAATTAGAGCTGAAAAAGTAAGGTATCCATGTGAGTCTTCGAAGAGAACTTGGTTAGGCCTGGAAGAATGTGAACAGACTAATTTTAATACACATAGAACGAAAGAGAACCTTTGTAATTGGAAAGAGCTCCCTACAACCGAGGCTCTCCCTGCCCAGGGACAAAGCTGACCACAGCTGTAGCTCACACAGGCCAGAAGTACAAGAGACCAGGCTGGTAGAGCGGGAGTGTGTGACGTCCTACCTGGAATCAGACATGCCCGTCTCCCCACAGCCGGGCTGCGCTCCCTACTTTCAGGTGTGCAGCTCCAAACTGCTAAACTACCCTTGCTGGGAAATTTCTGGAGTGAAGCATGTCAGCAGACTTTCCAGCAAGCCTTTGGTGAGGACAACTTGCCTCTGACACCACACGATCCACACGTGTGCTCTCTAGGGTGTAAGTACGGCAAGTACAGTCATACACTGGGGGAGCCATGGAGACGTCACACCAGGACACAGTAACAAGGAAAAACGCAGGAGCAAACAGCCCTTAGTCTTTCCTACCACCTATCCCCACACCTACCCCACACATACATACATACATAGGACAAAAGTGAGGGGAAAACTGACAAAAATCACGATACTGAAGTGTTCTCGTCTTGAGGAAATTACATGGAACTGACAGTCAAGCACGTTCCAGTCACGTCACGCTCACTGTTCGCCTCCCTCTGGAAGCGCTATGCTTCTGGAGCAAATCCAAAAGAAGGGGCCACTCACTCTGCATTCGGGGAACATTCAAAGGGAACTGGTGTGGCTCCCACTTGTATTGGCAGGAAAATTTTCACTAATGTTTAGAAAAGGAGCTGAATTTTCAAAGACGAGTGGAAAGAAATGAAAAAGGTGTGCCCTTCCCCAAAAACTAGCTTTTAATTCTTAATGAAGGCAGAGCTGAGCTGTGAGCTTAATGGCCTTAACACATGCCTAAAACTTAAGCTGCACAGACAACATTTGTATTCCTCACGAATTAACGGAGAAGACCTAGCATCTATTTTATCACCCACAACATGAGATACAAGATGCAAAATAAATGCTCAGTATTATCATCCTGATACTACAGTGTTCCAGTAGTCTACAACACTAACATTTGTTTTGAAAGATTCTATCACTCTAAGAATCAATAAAACACATACCTTCATTTTCTGAGGCATGACATTTCACTTTCAATACCAAGTCAAAGGTTCTCTCTGGATTTTCCCTAAAAGAAAACAAACTTTGTTGTATTTATTTCTTATGACAAATAAATAAGCATCTTTTTAAAGTCTGTATTTTCTTAACTCTAAAAACTCATCTTATTCTTGTCTCAATTCCATGTAGATATATGAGCACAAGGCAGCAGAAAACCAAAGTTTTCTCAGCTCAGCAGTTTAAGAATGCCGAGGCTTATGAGTTCTGAGGCAAAACATTTAACCTCTAAGCCTGTTTTCTTACTTATAAAGTGTCTTGTTCACATCACAGAATAATTATGAGGATTATAAGTTAAGTAACATGTGTGGAAGTATTAAGTGTTGTAAAAATGTAAAGCATTGTCCTTATCGTACTGAATCAAAATTGGGAAGCCATCCATCCCCAACTGTTTCTAGCTTCCCTGCCAACAGAGCTGGTTCTCTGGTTTCTTCAGAGGACTTGCAATGTGAGGGTGAAGGATGAGTATGCGGTTCCACCTGCCATGTTCCAGGTCACCACAAAAGTCAACGCTCCTTCAATGTGATAATCCTGCATACATTTTTCTTCTGATGGTATCACCTACCAATTATGTTTAAAGTGGCAAACTATATACAGACTCCAAGGCTAAAAAAAAAGCCTTGTTTTATGTCAATTATGGTTAGGGAAACGGGACATCTATCTCAAAATTAGATTTTCCCACTAGGAACAAATAAGGCTGTCTTGAGTCATTCATTTAATTTCTTTATTAAGTTCTCACACATTCAACCCATTCATTGGCTTAAAATGCAAGTTGAAACGTGTTGAGACACATTTTTTTAAAAAACATAGTTGTTTTAATCTTTTTGCCTTAAGATAAAAGATGAAGCAAAGTCTTGGAACACAACGTCCGCGTGACCAAAGTGTTAACATATTTGTTATTCCTGCTAAGACGACCTTAGCGTCTCTGTATCTTGGCTATTTTTAGCATGTACTTCCTTCAAGAAACTAGTGTCATTTACGGCTTCTAAATATTAACCTTTTAAAAATTTATTATAAGAATCTAAAACTGTAAGAAGTGACAAGCCACATAAGCTAATTTGTAAGTATACATTTCCTCAGCCCTCCGACTATTAATCTTGTTTCTATGGAAATAATAAGGACTGAAGTGACCTTATCCCTCACAATCCAGTTTACGTTAAAAAAAAGTACGTCTTTTTTAAATCATTTACCTCACCCCAAAGCCTCAGAGCCCCACCCATGCATGATGCCTGACACCGGAGAAACTAATTCTGAATCACGTCATTTTCCTAATATTCTTCAGAATCTCTCTTAAGCTTAGATATGAAATGCCGATCCAATTACACTGTGAAATTCAAAACGCCTTTCACGCTAATACAAATCTACACGATATGCATCATTTTTAGTAGGGGGAGGCGCGAGGGCCGGCGGGGGCGGGGGGCTCTTTGCAGAGAAAGTTTCGGCAAGAAAACGTAGGGCTCGTGCCCCTGGGACCCCGAAACAAAACCAGCAGGCTCCTTGCAACCGCCTTTACCCCGCAGCCCCCGCAGAACGGCCATTGCTGCGGACGCCCGACACGCTCTCCGGGGACCCGGGCGGCTCGGCGCGCGCAGCCCGCAGCCCGGGCGGTCCCGAGGGGAGGCGGGGGGCGGCCTCCGCAGGCCGGCAGCGCCGGGACGGGGCGCGCAGCGCGGGCCGACGGCCCCGCCGCGCTCTGCGGCCTAGCGCCCGCTCACCTGGTCCTGCGGTCCATGGCTTCATGTCGGGCCGGTCCGTCCCGCGCCGCCCGCCGCCCGCCCGGCGGGAAGGCGGCTACGCGCGCGGCGGCTCCGTGTCGGCGGCGCCCGGCGCGTCCCCGCCCCTCGCGGCCTCTGCGACCGCGGCGCCCTCCGCCCTCCGCCGCCGGGCCGCGCCTCTGGGTTCCGGCGAGCGCGGCCGCCGCAGCCGCTCCGGCAGCGCCCGCGAACCAGGAAGTCGCCGGGGGGCGGGGCGCGCGCGGCCACCTCACCTGGGCCGCCGCCGCCGCCGGCCGCCTCGCCTGCGGAGGAGGCGCGCCGGGTCCCGCCCAGGCCGGGCGGGCCGCAGCCCCGCGACGCGGGCCCCGAAGCGCCGCCGCCCCCGCCCTGCGCACCTGCGGCCCCGGCTCCCGGCCGCGCTTCAGGGCTTTGGGGTGCGCGGCGCCGCCCGCACCTGCTCCCGCCGCCCTTCCGCGGCCTCCCGCGCGGGGCCGACTGCGGGCGGGGGCGGGGGTGGGGCCGACTGCGGGCGGGGCGGGCTGGGGGCGGGGGTGGGGCCGACTGCGGGCGGGGCGGGCTGGGGGCGGCGGCGCGCGTGCGTCCCGCGGAAGGCGAGGCGGCGGGAGCAGGTGAGGTGAGAGGAGAGGGTCCGCGCCCGAGTCGGACGGCGAGTCTCGGCCTTCGCGGACTCAGAGCCGGCCTGGAAGCGGCCCCAGGGCCGAGCCTGGACTCCCCTTCCTACCCCAGGTGTGTCACCCGGGGGCGAAAGACGCCTGCCACGGCCCCGACGGGCGGAAATGCGGGCGGCGCGGGAGGGGGAACGACGTCCTTGCGTCCCGGCACCGGGTGCTGCCCCGCTGCGCTCCGGATTCTCAGTTCCCACTTTAGTGAAACGGGTATTATTACCTGGACGGCACATGAATAATGTGACATGCACGTTGAAAAGTGCTATAAATTTGTGTGATCTTTGGAGAAATGACTGTGGATTTCAGTTTCACAATTAGGCACTCCACACCACTGAATTCTTCCCAAACAAGACTTTTTTCTGCTTAAAAAGTCACCATAGACCAACTCTTGAAAAAAAATTCTGTAAACTAAAAACCACTTCTGCTCCAAGTGTAACTAAATTTCTCAAACTTCTTCTTTCGTTATAATGAATAGTTCTGGGATTCCTACATCAGGAGCGGTTAAACTGTAGTGAGGAAACATTGACACAATGATTTTCCCTGTCCATTTGCTTGAAGTGAGGGTCATACCCCTGCATAATATAACATTGCTATTTTTTCATTTTGGTTTAGGCATGTGAGGAGAAAATACTCCACAGGCCCACACAAAACAAATCTTGTTAAAACAGCTATTAGGCTGACCATACTGGAGGGATTTATTTATTCTGATATTACTGAGGTAAAAGGGATAGAAGCACAGATGGGCAGTTTGCATGATTTGTTAAAAATCACTGAAAAAAGAATGGTCGTACACTTCTTGGTGATCGGCTTATTAAACCCATGATACAGTTTTAGCAACTCATTCCATACAGAACTTCTGACACGACTGATGGACATGTGTACAAAGGGCAAGCCTTCAAGTTGGTGTTAGATCTTCACAAGATCATATTTCAGCAATAATATTTCCTACCCGATAACTGACATTAACATTTTTCAGGATCACAATAGTCAAAGAACATAGTCTATAAGCTATTGATCTTTTGAAATGGTTTGAGCTTCTTTTAAAATTTTTCCATGTGTTTATAAAGAATACTGTGTATACTCTTCAGCTCTTGGGCAAGGTGTTCTAAAATATGTCCTTGATCAAATATTATGATTGTGTTATTATCTCCTATTACTGAATTTGCATCTTCTTGACACAATTCAACTAGTGGGAGAGATGAGGTAAAAATCTCCTAATGCAATGGTGGATTTGTCTATCTCAACCTGTATTTCTGTCTATTTTTAGTTTGTATAGTTTGGGGCTGTGTTATAATATGCATACCAGTTGATAATTGTTATATTGGCCTGGTGAATTTATCATTATGTTGTGACTTTAACTCTAGTAAGGCTTTTGCCTTAGCATCTGAATAGCTTTCTTCTCCTTAGTTTACCTAGCATTCATATATATATCTCTTTTCCTATTACATGAAAACTTTTTAAGTCATTATGTTTCAGATTTATCTAATGTTAATTTTGAGTTTTAATCTGGTCTCAATCATTGTTAGATCAAGCCTTTAGACTATTGCATGTATTATAATTGCTGATATATTTTAATTTATGTTTGCCATCTCTGTGTGTTACCCATTTGTTTTCTTCTGATCCTGTGGGGGGTTTTTTTTCTTTAACCTTTACTTTCTTAGGGACTGATTGATTGATATTTTTTTTAATCCTTTTACTTTTCCCCCACTCTGGTTTAGAAGTTATATAGTCTTCATTTAGTGGTTATCCCAGAGATTTCAACAGGCAAATTTTAACTGATTAAATCCAGAGTTTACCAGTCCATCAACGTACTTCACTCGGGCGAGGCCCTTCAGTTTCTCGGTTCCCACATTTGTAAAATGGAAATTATTACTTGTACACCACCTTCCTAGCTGTCAAAACTACAATACATCACTAATATAGTTTTATACAATCAGTTGTTGCTTAGGTTTACCCAGAAGTTTACAACCTATTTTACTCTTCTTTCATCTTTAATCTTCCATTTATGATTACTTTCCTTTGACCTAAAACATATGCTTACAGGGACCAACATATTCTCTCATTTTTTGTTTGAATGAGAATGTATGTATTTCACCCTCATTCATGAAAAATATTGTCACTGATAAAGAATTCTAAGTCAACAATTATTTCCTTCTGTATATTTTCAATATCATTGTACTGTCTTCTAGCTTCCCTAGTCAATATCAATTTTGAAAGTAATCTTGAAATGTAATGTTTTTACTCTCTGACTACTTTTAAGATTTCTCATTTGTCTTTAGTTTGTCACTGTGAAGTATCTAGGTAAAGATTTTTTTTAATCCATCCTTTTTGGTTTCTTTGGTTTCCTTGACTCTGTACTGGTGACTTACATTAGTTACGGAAAATTCTGAACTCCATTCTTCCTCCCCTTTCCTTCTATAACTCTGATTATACATATATTCTTGTTCTACCCACCATGTCTCTTAACATTTTTTCATAGTTTCTTTTTCTTTATCTGTCTAGGCTTAATTCTGGATAATTCCATATGTATCTTCCTGTTCATTAATTCTTTCTCTGGCTTTGTCTTCTCTTTGGTTAAAGCAATTCATTTAGTCTTTGATTTGTATTATTTTTATTTATGAAGTTCTGTTTTGTTATTTTTAAATCTGCTTTCCCTTAATTCACATTTTAAGCCTCCTATTTTAATTTCTTAAGATATATTTAGCATATATATTACATTCTATTTTCAATAATTCCCATGTCTGAAGCATTTGTGGGTCTGATTCTACTATCTGATTTTTTTTCTGCTGGCTCTTACTTATGGTTCCTTGTGTTCTCCTACATTTGGCAATTTCTTTTTGTTACCTGATCCTTAGAGCTTTATATGTGGAAGTTCAGTGAGATCTGAAAGGAAGGTGAGCTCCGGGGAGAGAATATTCATTCACTGCTGGTAGATTGATGTCCGGGGGCACTACCAGCTTAAGATCCTTCCATACTAAATTCTCAGCCAGAAATCATTCAGCCCACGCCTGTGAAACCTGGCTCGTATTATGATGCTCCAGGAGGAATTTCCCCCCTTAACTCTGTTCCAGGACTTGAGACAATTTCCCCTGGATCCCTTTGGAGTGCCACATTGCAAGGGATATCCTATTAGACTTCTCACATTTGGAAGGGCCTCAAGCCCCATAAGGCTGTAATAGAAGCTCTGGTTCATCCAGCTTAAATTACCCTCAAGATGAAAGGCAGCTCTGGGGGCTACAACTTCCCTCACCTCCACTAAGTATTCCTTACTTCCCTGACTACTCTTGGACTAATAGATCTTTAATTTCAATTAATTTCAATAGAAGTTTGACTAGACAATCATGATAGCCTCATTTTGACTGTATATTGTCATGTAAAATGAACTGGTAACAACTTTTTATCCACCTAACATCCACCTTCCTCAAGCCATACTCAAATAGTCCCTGCTTATGTATCCTTATGTATCAATGATGAGGGAAACCCAAGGACCTTCAGTGAGCCAACTGTCCAGCACGCCGACATTCTGTGATGGCCACGAAGGTGAACCCTGGTCCCCAACCCTCGTCCATGCAGTGTATCCATGTGGAGATATGCCTTAGACAGAAATGAAGAGTTACCTACCCACAAGTACCTGACCTGGCAGCTCCTTCCATGTTAAGTGTGGGAAGAGGAACAATATAGTAAGTGCTAGAATGGTTTTTTTTAAATAATACCATTAATAATGCTGCAAGCTCAATATAACTTAGCTAGACTTATATGGGCTCTGAGAGTCACCAGTCTATATCAAGGTTTTGAGTTCCAAACCAATAACTTAGAAACAAACTTTCAGACAACCCACTTGTGAGTTAGAGTCGGCAAGTATCCAAGTCAGGCACCCCTAGAATCTAAATCTGTGGTGCCTCCTACTATTGTTCTCGGGTGAAATTATCAGTAGCATCCCTGCCTTCATTTATTATGGAAGGATAATCCTTTATGGAGAGTATTTAACAAGTCAAATTTCTTGAAATCCTTAAAAAACCACCTTGAAAATGTTTTAGCAGAATCTGCCTTTTAGTATCGTCTGAGATAGTATTGTTAAAAGAACATTCTCCAAGTATATTATTTTACATTTAGCAGCAATATGATGAATTTTAATCTAAAGGTAAAATTCTTCAAAATGACATATGAAACGCATTTAACGTAGACGTTAGAGGAGATTTGGGAGCAGTGTCTTTCCCGGAAAGCATCTCGGGTATCCCGGAAAGCATGCTCCCGGCCGCCCCCACACCTTGTGGCCTCTGGAGTCGGCAGCCTGTGTTTAACGGGAGAGCCAGCCCGAGGGAAAAGCCGTCTTCCAGTTTGGAGGCTGAAAGTTTCATATCATTCTTAACATCATTTTACCTCCTCTGAAAATATCCAGATATTTATAAAATTCAACTGGGAAGTGATGATATTTGTTTCTTTTGCTGCTAAGCTTTTTAAGATAGTAAAATAGTAAAATTCTCAAAAATACAACAGCAAAGAGATTCTCATTCACCCCTATACCCCCATTTTAGGTGACTTGCCCAAAACTGTAGAATCAAATTGTCTTACCTCCAACCAGCTTCTCCTAGTTCACCTTTATTTTTGGTCCTCAATCTGCCAGACATTGAGAACCTTCAGAGTCCTTGGAGTTAAGAAAATAGTATTTCAAGCAGAGTATCACCAGCAGACTAATCAGAGAAGAAAGATTTTCTTCATGGGCCCTTTGGAGAGCCTCGCTGGGTCAAGAAACAGGGCAGTGGCTGTGTAGCCCTGCGGCTCTGCATGGGCAAGAATCTAACTCCGCCCTCCAGACACCCCACATAAATGAAAACATTACCACTGCATGGCAGCTCTGCTCACACCCACCTAAGACTCTCAGGAGAGTGAGTAGTTACATCCAGTGAGCAATGACATTAGAATTCACTGTAAGGAAATATAAGAAGACAGCGTGATGTTAATAATTAGACCAAGTCAGTAACCCCAATAGGCAGTGTTAATCCTGATGTAAACAGAGAGATAACCAAAATAAATCCATTCCAAGTTCTACTTTCCTAAAATTGAAGAGAATGACTAGGCAAACACCCCATGCACTTACAACTGATCAATTCTAGGGGGAAAAGGAAAAAACACTACATGCCAGTTAATAGAACTCAGTTAAATACCAGATTAAAAAGTATAATTCCACAGCAAAATTCCTTGGAGTGATAAACAGAGATTTAAAATTCCAAAATAAAGAAAAGTTCCCCTTTCTTTATTATTGCAAACAAGGACAAGAGAAAACTAAACAATGACTTAGAGGACTCCTAGGCTTAGGGTATGGACATCATGTTATCTCTCCGCTGTTGTTTTTGATATCACAGACCCAAAACATAGGCAAGTGTCTGGAAAGACAACCTCTGCTTATCATCTGGAGCAGCAGAATGAAACTGATCAAAGTGGTTGGGTGGAAATTTGCTTCCTCTGTAAAAAGGACTGTCTTGCCTGCCTTTCTTCATTCACTGTGCACGGTTCCAGGAGTCTTCTGTCCTCTCCAGACTACTAATCAGAATACTGAATTTGGTGTGTGTGGGACGGGGCATCTGCACCATGACTTGGCCTGGCAGATTGTGACTTGGAATCCCTGCATCAGTGCACTGACTGCCCTCCTGTCTGCTGCCCAGCACTACCTGGGTCCTGCCCTTCCCTTCCTTTTGGGTTGAATTTGGATCAGACTTTAGTATGCACTGTGCACAGTAATTATACTGTGTTCTCAGTATGGTTGCTTAAGAAAACTGCCAGACAGGTGCTACTCATTCCCACTGTGATGACATAAGCCATTGATCACACCACCCATTTATTTCCTTCTATGATTTTTAACACAAACATGTTGCTCCTCCTCTTTAAATAAGCAGGCATGAATTCTTAAGTAATGTGTGCATGAATTTATGAAGAGAGGCCTAATATTAGAAGGAAGGTTTTAAATCAATTGGCCTAATATTGAGTTAGAAACAACTCACTCCAGCAAACCAGCTGGGCAAAACTACTTCCAATTTGTGAAAGTGAAAAAAACTCGACATTTGAATCACTGTGTCATTCATACATAAGGACTTCACATACTTACCAGAAAAACAAGCCTTACCACATTTGCCTGTACCCTTTTTTATAGTTGTTGTGATTTTGCCACGTGCTTTATGATCATTTTTTATTAACCAATTCTCCATAATCCAGTGATGTATATATAGATCAGTAGGTAAAACAGGTACTATGTATGATGAAGCAGGAAATGAACTCTTTAGGGACATTTTATTTCAAGAATGCCTCTGTGGAAGAATGTACTTTCCCCTGTTTGCCAGAGGCACCAGGAAATAGCCTGCAGAATAGTACTGAGCCATTTTTAGAAGTCCTTTTCTTCATAAAACACAGACGTGTCTTATCTCTCTCACTCACTTGCTCAACAAAAGTGAGTGAGCCTCAAGCAGGTCTTTAGATCAATTCAAAAGTATCATATGGCATCTCCCTTGATATGTCTAAATACCCAAATTACAAGCAGAATTAAATATTTTTGTAGTCTTTGTAGACTTTCTTTAAAGTCCTTTTTACAAATTGTAGAATAAACAAAAATATTTATACAACAAAGAATTTCTTATTTGAAACTAAAAGACTTGTTATTATTCTCTCATTTTACAGATAATAAAAACTAAGTTGAAATAAACTTTCCTAACGTAATTAGTCAACAGACAAATGGCATCTTTAGGGAAAGCCTTGGTCTGGAAATTGGATTTTATGATTCCCAAAGATGAAGAAACAAAGCTAATGTATAATTCTCCAAGAACATTCATAAAAATTGACATCAACCTTACATTATGATTCTTAATTATTTTATATTATATATATGCATGGTAGGAGTTTCCATTTAATGTATAGTTTTTAACCCATTACATTAAAACTACATTTCGGAAAAAAATTATGTGGTAGGACTTTTTCACACAAGGTGGGGGCCTAGAGAAAGATAAAACAATGCTGATGAAGATAAGGTGTCTGCAGTCAGGCTACACACATAAGGAATAAATGTGAGAAACAGCTTCCTGGATAGATTTGACTTGGCAATTGTTTTGTTATGGGCTCCGTCCCTTGCCCCCTGAACCTACATTCACATCGTATCTTCTCGTCTGCACATGTGCTTTCTACTCCAGGTTGCTGCCTCCGACTCCAGGCTATGCTGTCTCCTGCTGTACAGTCACCATTTTCCTGTGCAGACCTACCCTCTTCCTTTGAATGAGCAAACCCTTCAAAGATGCGTCCTATTGTTTTAAAGTATCTTGCACGTTTCCTGCATGCCTCCACGTTGAGAACTCGATGTCTTGGCTTCCATACTGACTTAGGTGGAATACCTGGCGCATGTTCTCTAGCTGGTTGTAAAGGCTAGTACGACTGTTTAGTGAAGATCAGTTTCTTTGACTAATATTTTTTCACTAGAGACCACATACCATTCCTGCCCTCATAGGGCCTAAGTCTTGTTAATAGAGAATAAACATATAAGTATGTAAATACTAATATCTTTAATAATGAGTGTTAAAAAGAAAATAAACACAGTGAGATAGAGTGATGGGTGGAGTTTAGCTAGGATCCACAAGGCAGTCCAGGGTGGGGACGTTTGAACTGTAGCTACAGTGGGAAGTCCACAGCTGTATGGAGAGCCAGGGAGTCTTCCTAAACAGGAGAATAAGTCATGCAAAGTCCCTGAGGCTGGAAGAAGCTTGGCACATTTAAGGAAAGCTAAGGTGGCTGGCAGAAGTGTAGGAGGTAAACTTAGAAAGATAGGCAGGGGCCAGATTGAGGGTGTTTGCAAACCATAGCAAAGACTATGTATTTTATTCTCCTTGCTGTGGGAAAATAAGCATGGGAGCAAAGAAGGGACTTAAGGAAGGTGTTCATAAGGCAGCTGCTGTGACCCAGGAGACAAATGGTGGCAGTGCAGAAGCATCACAGTTGTGGAAACAATAAGAAATTGTCAGGTTTCAAATGCATGTGGCCATTAGCTTTATGGTCATTTGGTGAGGGACAGAGGGAAGGACAAATGTTAGGGTGAAGAGGGAGCTGATCTGCATTGACCATTAAAGGGTGCATGGAGGTGGCCATCAGACTCCCAGGTGGAGATGGCACCTCGGCAGTTGAGGCCTGGAGGAGCGAGTCTATCAGCTGTACCCTGTGAACCTTACCATCACCATCACGACACCCAGGCAGCAACGAAGGCTGTGGCAGCATGCTCTCAGCCCACCTGTGAGTAGACATGACTGGCATGCCGGGAGCCCCATGATGAACTTCAGGCCCAGGTCGTCAGCTTCATAATCTTCGGCCTTTAATAACTCATTGCCCTGGAAGACTCTACGCAGAAGTGAAAAATAGAGTCCTGTTATTTTGGTAATGTGTACCAAAAAGTCTAAACCATGAGAAAAGCGTGCATAAATGGAACCAGAGGAGAGCTGTATCCTTACACTCACCAGGGAGGCATTAAGTTGTCACATTCTGTGTCACTGGTTCAGGAGCCCTGCAGGAGGAGCCTGGGAGCTCAGTGAGGCCAGGACAGCATCTGCAGAACTGCTGTAATGACGAGTAAGAGCAACTCACCACTAACTCAGCTGAAGGCCCATGAGCACTCCGGTGGGCATCTCTGTCTCACCTGAGGGTTTCAGCCCCAGGCAAGTTCACTCTGGATTCGGTGGGACCAAGAAGTGACAACGGAATGGTTTTGGGGTGAAAGGTCTTGTACCAAGCTTCATTCTCGTGATGACAGGTTGCATGTTAGAATCCTGTCTCCTCCAGGGAATTCTGAATGCAGCAAGCCAAGTGCCACCTCTGAGCCTCTCCACAGCCTTACAATCCCAGAACCCCAAGCAGAGCTCTTTATACAGAGTCAGTAATAGCTCACTGCCCACATGTGTGCAATTCTGCTCCTGCGAGCACTGCACACGCTCAGTGGACAAGCAGACCAGGGCCAGGTGAGGATCCTGGCCGTGGAATGTCCATTTTCCCTGCAGTGCCCCACTGTAATGGATGTCCCTGTTTACAAATAATTCCTGCAGAAAGCCTACAGTAGATTAGAACTCAAGCTCTGTTGATTCAATTTGCCCTCGGCTATCCAATCAGACTGGGATATGTGTGAATTAATGTGTTAGGACTGAAACTTCTTGGGCTGAGGTTCTCCATTTAGTTTGCAAGCCTAGAATCAAGTTTAAAGGGTAAGTTGCAAACAGTATTAATTGTTACCAAATATTAAGGCTTACATAGATGAGGCTCAAGTCACCTATGAAAGAGGGTAGTGATATTTCAATGCCAACATCACCTTTTACTGAAGGAATTCAAAGTGTTAAAATAAAGTAATTTAAAATGATGAAGTGTCAAAAACTCTCCACTGACAAGTCCAACTATTTCCATGATTATCACACACATTGTGCCACAGTGCCGGCCCTGGGACCACCTCTCAACAAATGCCATCACATGAATTCAGTTTTATCCCCACTGGAACTTACTCACTCTGGAATCTAGGTATACATAAACCTGGCCCTTTTAGGCCCAATCACTGGTCTCCTGAATTTCCCTGAACAGCCAGAATGCATCAGCCAGGAAGTTTGTAAAGGAAGATTATGATAAAGATGTGACTGTCATGAGAGAGCAGGAGTGGCTGTTTGCATATCTAATATCATGTGCATCACTGTCCTACTGACACCATCAAGTACACTGCAAGAAGATTGTGAGTTTGAGACACATGTAGAGAAAATCCAAGAACACCTCTTGTGATCCAAGCTCCATTTTCAATGATTTATCGGATTTTTTTTCTTTTCATAGAGAAATCTAGTAAGAGTTGGTGTCCATTTACTGCTGTGCCCAGTGTAATTTTCAGTAATGCTTCCTTTTGCTCCAAAAAGCCACAAGTTATGGCAGCCTATTACTTGAACTGAGAAAGGGAAAGAAGGAAAGAGGAAAAATATGTGCCAAGGAATCACGACATACGTTGGATATGCTTTTTCACTTCATCTTCATAGTCACTGAGGCCATTTTCCTCCCTCTCTTACAGACTGGATTCAGAAAGATAAGTTTCCCACAGCCACACAAATGGGCTTCAAACTCACATCTTTCTGGATGCTAAGCTATCAAAGGACAGGATTTTACTAGGTGCGGCACAGCTAGACTAAATAAGTCAAATTTGTAGCAAAAATTAAGAAATAGATTCCCTAAATTCCTAAAAACTTGCCAGCACTCTAACTATCCTAACCATTTTTTAAACAGGAATCCCCAGCAGCTCAGCTCCTTCCTCTGAGGTCCTTTAATCATCCAGTTAAAGTCTCTGCAGCAGCCCTGGCAGGCACAAAACATTAGGACGCAAACCCGACAATAGTGCCGCTGTCCGTGTCCCGAGGCAGCCCTTCTCCTCAAGAAACGCTGGCCTGGTACCTACAACCTGGTACTCACTTGAGTCCCACCTTTGGCTTAACTTGGGATGTAAGCAGGTGTCAGCCTCATTTTCCCTCCAGCTTTTATGGCCGTGTTCCTGCTTCTCTGTCCCATCTGGAAGACTCCATCTCCCTCCTACCTGTCCTTCAAGGTCAAGTCCAGCTCAAGTCCTGCCTCCTCAGAAAATCCCCCCCACTGGGTTTGGTCCACAATAATGTCTTTCCTTGGTGTTTCCACGGCACTTTGAGCCAATATCCAGCTGTTTACTATTTAACTGCTTTTTGCTTTTTTTACATATAGTAATTTAAGCTCTTCCAACTATAAATACCTTAAGGGCAGGAAGTATGGGTTCTACTTTGTGTGTGTGTGTGTGTGTCCCCTCTGTAATACCCCCATGTAATTTGGGGGCCATTTAGTATTCAATAAGTATTTACTGATTAGTAGATGATGGCATGACCACAGGTAAAAAAGGGAAGAATGATAAACTGCATATTATTGTCAGTCTAGAAGTCTTAAGCTCTGGATTTTACTACTTTCAGGGTGGGTTCATCTATAAAACTTTGTTTCTGTAAGATCCTCATAGAGAAAAGATATTTGGCTCAATATATAAAATTATGCTAGAAAGAATAAAAAGCTAAAGGAGGAAATGAAAAATAATTTAACATTAATATTAACTGAATAATAATTTTCCTATGAAAAGAAAGTTTAAACAGCTGAGAATATGAGTGCTTGATGAGTCACTTTATTACTCCAGTATTCTGAGGAAGGAAAGGGGAGAAGGGCTCCCCTCAGCAGGTAATAGATTTTCCCCCAGGGGTGTCAGATGAACCAGCCTCATCTAATGGAAGATCCTGTGCTTCCCAGACTCTCCTGTTTCTGTTCTCCCCCAGATTTTACCAAACCTGTTTGCTGATTTCTTCACTCATCTGTTCAACAAATATTTTGAGTGCTTATTCTAGCTTCTCGTATGTAAAGGCCACGGTGACCAGACTGCCCAGAGGTAGTGTTTGGTCGTAGAGAACAGTCACGTTTATTTGAAAAGTAGCTTGTCTGCATTGCCATAAGCAGCGGGTGCACCGTGAGCCTCTCGGGCAGGGCGTGGGGCGGAGGCAGAGCTGTCCGAGGCCTCCTCCCGTCCCGCGGGCATTACCCCACCGCGCCCTGCGGCCCACTGGCCCCTCACAAGGCGTTCATGAAGTTCGGTGTCAGAACTCACAGCAGCTTTTCCTTCATGGTTTCCTGTGGACAATCATGAGTTTAGGATCGAGTAGTTTAGCCCTGATGTTTAAGATTTCACTAAAGTGGCACATTTCTGCACATAACTTTGACCAATATGACCAACAGCAGTTTGGGCCTTGACATAGACGTGATTTGTTCTTAAGGCACAAAAACGCCAGTCCTCCTGGTGCCAACTAGTGTGCTACCGAAGCACCTCCTCGTCAGCATTTCACTATGTAGGGCCTTCTTTTGCAGCTACATCTGAGTCTGTGCTGCCCCTGTGGCCCAACAAGAAGGCCCAGGAGCCCCCACCTCTTGCCAGGCCAGCCCCGCTGCTGACACACTTCCAGCGCCCCTGCGGCCTGCAGAGCTTCACACCAACGCTCAAAGCCCTTGTGCACCGACAGCTCCTGTGTAAGGTCAGTGGAGTATCTGCTCACAAATGGGCAGGATGAATACAGTCTCTTAACCCATCACCCATCAGGTTACCATGCAAAAACTGTGTATCAGACATCTGGTGTTTTCCTGTCAATGTTTCTTTAATAAACCACCACCTGAAAAGCTGAAAAGCAGTATTTCTATTGGGGCCTGAACTCACCATTTTCAGACTGAAAATTACCAATTTTAATGCTACCCTTTTTGCTCTTAGATGATTTGTTAGGGCTTAATAATCACCAGATATTTTTGAGGAAATTTTTTGAAATTAACACTTAAAAAAAAACTGTGATACTGAATTGAGCCTAGAAAAATAACATGAAATAGTTTTTAAGGCACAGGCATTTTAAGGCATATTTTAAATACAGAAATAGTATTTAATGATTTAAATAACTTGTAAGCTCACAGCAATTTTACCATTGTTTTATTTTAAGCTGCCCAACCTTACCTTCCCATGACCCTGTGTTACATGCTCACAATCCATAAATATGTTTGCTTCATTATCATCATGGTAAAACCTCAAGCTACACCACATGATTGATGTGGGTCAGTGAGTGTCCAGCCTCCCCTCTGAGCCTCTAAGCAGACAGTGAACATGGAAATAGGGGGAAAACTTCCTCATTGGAATAGGACACATTCTCAAGAAGAGAGACATCTCGGCCTTGTAGTCCTGCCACGTCAGTGAGTCTCACGCTGCCAAGTGGCCGGAGATTCACACGCCAGCAGGTAGAACCCCTCACCCATGAACCCAGCAGCACAAACAGGGAAGGAAACAAAACCACTCCCCTTAGCACCTTGGCCCCAAAGGCACACGGCTCAGGTTGTTTTAAAACTTGTGTTTTTATGTTTTGACATTATACATCCTGTCTGGAAGGTTAGGTGTAATCATAGCTGTACCAAAATCACAGAACAACAGGGGACCCCTGCTGCATGATAAGGGAAAGGGGAGTAGCCAGCAAGGAGGGAGTCATATAGGTTCAGTGGTTGGAGAAGGGCCAGTTTGGTGAGAAAGATGAAGATCATCACAAGGGGGGACACAGGGGAAGAGGGGCCCTGAGCTCATCCTACTCCCGTCCTTAGTCCTTACGTCTCCCACTGCAGCTTCCTTGGCTCGGAGCCAACAGAAGCCAGCCGGCCTGAGAGCTGGGCTGGGGCAGCCTGTCCGCGCCCGTCTCCCAAGGCCGATAGCAGAGCAAACTGTGGAGGAGGGATCTGGAGGGACCGGCGGAAGGCACGCAGCCCTTCCACCCATTTGTTATCAGTCATACCCAACTGTCTCTCATCCTTTTGAAGAAGACAAGCTATAAATCCTAAAATCTAAACTGAGTAGGAGCCACGCACTTACTCATTTACCTTCATCCTTTCCACTCATCACCAAGGCAGCCCCCAGGGAAAGCATTTAGAGGCAAAAAGGCTTGTTGGCATGCGTGATCATATGTCTCTTCAGGCCCGACCTGCCCTTCCCATTTCTGTGTCCTCATGCCCCATACACTGCATTTGAATCAAAGAATATCAAACATGCCATCCTCCGCTGATGCTTAATTTCCCCACCTCTGGGCCTTCTTGGGTAACAGTTAACTAACACTGGGTCATACTGTGTCACCAGGCTGGTCACCAGCTCTTAGTGTCCATGTCATTTCAATGGAAATGATACCATAATGTCTGTGTGCATGTAGCTGAAAGAATGAGAGTCCCTCGTGCTCCCTCAGGCTGTCATTTAAATATGGAAGGAAAGGGGGACTAAGGAAAACTCATGTAGTCATAGAAGAAAGATTAAAAACATATTTCTATTCCCTCCCCAAACCCTACACCAGTGATTGCAAAGAAGAAACAGCACTCACACACTCACACACACACTCACACACACACTCACACACACATTGACCTAGGAAGGTGCGTGCCAGCATACAAAAGAAGAACTCTTCCTGGAAACAGAAAAGGGAGGTGACTTTGCAGTCTAGAGAGAGCCGAAGTCTAAGCAGCTGAGTCCGACTGATGCACACCGCCTGCTGCGGCCCATCTGTGGAGGGACAAAGGGATCAGTGGCCATGGGACTGCCGGAAACAGCATCATGGGTGAGACTGAAAAGAGCACTCTTTGAAAGTCTTTTACAAATGGGGTTCTAACCCTTCTCCACCTCAGGCGACAAAGCAAATACACCTCCTCAAACATCTCATCTCCGGAGCGTGACCCACGGGGAGCCGAGGCAAGGCCAGCTTGGGGAGAGGGGAGAGGGGGGAGGCTTCAGGCTCGACAGGACCCGACGAAGTCGCGTGTTGAGCACTGTGTCGCCAGCCCCCTTACCCCGGCTCTAGCAGCCAAGATATATAAACCTCCAGGCAGAAAAAGGGAAGATTATTCTCCAGGAAAACTGACTAGCCCAAGGAGGAAGGACTGCAGGTGCTCTACCGAGCCCCACAAAACGCCAGGTGGTGAGGCTCACCAGTGGACAAGCTCCACTTGAGCTGATCAGTTTTAACTGTCTCGCTCTTAAAGATAAAAAAGTAATCATAATTGGATAGCCAAGTTTCACCGGTGTTTGCCGAAGGTCTCTAACATAAAAGGCAGAGGCGACATAAGCAAAAGAAAGAAACAAGGAAAAAAAACTAAGAAAAACCCTGTAATGATTATACTCAGACAAGTTACAAGTCTTTGAAATAAAAACTAGGTACTGTTTGAAAAAAAAAAAAAGGAACATTCAGAGAATAAGAAAGAATACTAGGAAATAAGAGTGAAAGTGAAGTGAAAAAGTTACCGGCAAAGAGATTAGAACAAAAAGTTGAAAAAATATCCCTAATTAGCAAAAAAAGTCAGAAATGGAAAGAGAAAGAGAACAGACAAGAACACCAGACTAGCAAATCAGAAGTCCAACATCTGACAGAGAACAAAGAGATGGAAAGAAGAACTATCAAAGGAATAGTGAGAGAAAATTTCCTAGAACTAAAGGACATGAGGTTTAAAACTGGAGGCTCATTCCCAGTTCAGACTAGAGACTCGTGTCACATTACCAGGAAGATTCAGAACACCAGCGCCACTGTGAAGATCCTAAAAGCTTTCAGGGATCAGAACACAAACAAATGAAATGCAAACCACACAGAAAGAACAGGATCCTCCCACCAGCATCCCCAGAAACTGGAAGACAAAAGAAGAATGCCTTCAAAACACTGAGGAAATGATTCCTGGTCTAATATTCTAAATTCAGCCTATCAGCCACATATGAGGAGAAAACGCATTTTCAGAACTGCAAAGTCTTAAAAAGTTTACGTCCATACATCCTTTCTAGAAAGCTGCTAGAGCATGTGCCCCCACTGGACTGCAGGAGGAAAGCAAGAAAGAGGAAGATACCGGGTCCAGGAAACGGGTAGCAGCCCGGGGAAAAGGCGTTCCCAGAATGACAGTGATCAGAAACACCAAGATACCGGCCATCATCAGGCACAGGAAACAGCCAGGTCAGAGCAGAGAGGCCCCCAAGGGCAGGAAGAGTGGTGGAAGACTGTTGGAGCGTTTTCTAAAAACAGTATAAGACTGGTTGTGACCATGTTCAAAGGAGAATTAGTCTTCAGACTGAAATGAGAGGATAGAAGAAACCAAGGAAATAAAAATGCGAGGCAGCTATTGGCATCAGGAGAAAGAAAAGGTTGATGAGACAAATACAGTAAATGATGTGCCTTAGCTGTGAGTAATGGCTATGTTGTCACTGTTCTGCCCGTTGATTTATCTAAAAGTAGTGACGTAACCAGGGGGAAGGTGAAGTGGGGGTGGCTGTGACAGGGACAGGGTGGAGCTGTGCAGGGGGAGAAGTCCTCAGTGGACTCACAGCCAGAAGAATGGGCAGTGCTCTGGGTGGGTTCCCCAGAAGCTGCCTCCGGGATGGGGTGAGCTGCTGGAAGTGTATTAGGGACTATTCTTCGGAAAAGGAGGAAAGGAAGGAGGATGGGGCAGAAGAGGTCAGGCTGTAATGGAGTCTCACAGAAGGCCTGAGCCAACCCTTCGGGGAGCTGTGACACTGGACAACTCTTCAAAGGTGTGTGTGAGCCATGTCGGGACAAGGGGGCTGACGGTTCGTACCCTGTGTACAGAGCTCACTGGATGGGGCCTCCTTGGGAAGAGGCTGTGTCCTCGGCAGGGAGGCGTTTCTCTCATCAGAGACAATTCCCCACGATACTGGCTGCCGAGGGCCGTCTGCCAGCAGCACTTGGGGGCTAAGTCCTTCGTTCCGAGAGGAGCAGATCATCAGGGTGTCCGCGACCAGCGACGCTGGATAAAGGAGAATCCAGAAATTTCAGACCAAGTTAGGTACATGCACAAGATAAGGCAGCTAGAAAAGAGGTGCTGAGGGGATGGGAATAGCGGGTGGAGTAATGGCGCAGGCACTGCAGTTTTTCATGGTAAGTTTGGAAGTACATAGGACTTTGAGATTAGAAGCTTTGCGATCAGAGCTTAGAGGGGTGTGTGTGTGTGTGTGTGTGTGTGTGTGTGTGTTTGGCTTATAAAATAGCCGATACGAGTACATCACTCTGTAAAAAGTGTGGTCCTCATCCTGGTAGGACAGAGGTCAGTGTGGAAAGGACAGAGGTGTAGTTTGGGAAGGAGGAAGTGAGTCACTTAAGCCTTCTGCACGCCCATGGGGAAGGCCCACTGAGCAAGGCAGAGTAGAGAGCTTCGCAAAGGAAGAGGCGGTTTGTAAGGTGATCCTCCTCTCGCTGAGGGTTCAAGAAGCTATACTCCATCAGACTCACATTCGCCTTGCCTCAGCCATCACCCTCGGGCCTGCACCGCACTCATACTTGTGGTGAGCGTGGCCTGCTGAGATTCTAGAACTGGACACCAGGTTTGGGGGGCTGACTACGAGGCCAAAGAGGCCAGATCCTGGGGTGATGACGAGCTGGTGAGCGTGAGATCAAGAGTTCTCAAAAGGTAGGTAAAGTTTTAGTACAGAATTTAAAAGAAAGAAACCCTCTGGCAGGGGACAAGGACAGAAAACACTCGAGTTAGGAGCTGAGGGCACCCTCAAGGTGCTCTAGATAAACTGGTCAGCTCTTCAGTGTTTGAACGTAGGAAATGGTGTTTGGTCCCTTGAACATGGGAAGAAGTTTTAGGTAAGGAATAGTTTTAAATTGTTTCCTTCCTACACTGTTACACATTTTATTTTCCCTCGTCTTCAATGGAGTTTGACCTACCTGTCCCTTTGAGGCTTTTCCAAGGCTCTCTGTCCGTTCTGTGGTCTCACCATCACCGCAGAGTCTGCTTTGACTCTCAAGAGTACTTTGCAGCTTACCCAGCCCGGCAAGACTTCGAGAATATCCAAGTCTTCCAGGGTGACATGATTCTTACTCTTGTTTCATTCTGGGGTAGCAGGGGATTACTCCCAAAGAGCAATGCAGATGGCCAGACCAGGCCAGTATATGCATATTGAACCAAAAGATTTGTTATTAATACTCCTTAGCCAAAGTCTGAAGTATCCCAGAGGCCCTGAGTATGCAGGCCTCATTTTACCTCTTTATCTGTAACCTGAATTCTTTGCTTCATGATCTGATATTCTGTCTACAGCACCCAGCACCACCCTCTCTCAGACTCACTCTGCCACCAAGACTCTCCCAGGATGGAGCTAACTAACTAAGTAAACCATACATTGCTTTGCTTCTAGTTACTACTTACTTAATTTACATATATCTTTTTGAGGTGAGAACATTCAAGATCTACTCTTGGCAGCTCTCAAGTGTATAATGCAGTATTATTAACTGTAGTCACCATGCTGTGCATTAGATCCATAGAACTTATTGGTATTATAAATGGAATGTACCCTTCGACATCTCCCCATTTCCCCACCCTCACCCCAGCTCCTGGTTAGCACTATTTTACTCTCTGTTTCTATAAGTTCCTCTTGTTTAGATTCCACATAGAAGTAATATTATACAGTATTTTTCTGTCTCTGTCTGACTTACCTCACTTGTGTAACACCCTCAAGTTCTGTCCATGTTGTGGCAAACATTCTTTTTCATGACTGAATAATATTCCATGGCTTATACAGACCACATCCTCTTCATCCATTCATCTGTTGACACAGGTTATTTCCGTATCTTGGCTGTTGTGAATAATGTTGCAATTTTATTTTTTGTCATTTTTGTGTCATTAACACAGGGACAGGGCCTCTACCAAGGCAACTGGGAACAGAGGATTCCTGATTCAACCTTTACTGAAACCTTAACCTCCTTTTATATTTGGCTCACTTTATCTCTGTGGTTCAGAGAAAGTAGATGTTCTAGAGTTTCTCCTAATTTTGTCTGTTTCTCCCCCAACTTGGTAACTCATTTATATTCCTTTGAATTTACACAGTTTCTTTCTAGTAATTAACCCTGATACACTGTCCTCCTGTTACTTCTCCTTTTGACCAAGACTATATATCCAGCAAGATGCTTCTGGAGTAGGGGGAGGTCTCAGGGCTATGACTTGGAGCTAATGTGCCGTAGCGGGTCGCACGCTCACCCCAGCCAGCCCGCAGTGGGAGACGAGACTGCAAGCCCAGGAGTGGGAAAGACAGGGAAGGGGAGTTTCAGATGCTGTTTTCCAGTTAAGCAAGAATCACATTTCAAACATATCAGTGACTTTCTATGAATCCTTTTACAAAACAAAAGTATATATATATATATATATATATATATATATATATATATATAATATGCACACAAATAATCACTCCCTGATATATCTCTTTCATAAATTGTTATACATAGTGTTTTATAATTTTATGACTCATCTGTACAACTGATACATTAGATCTAGAACTAGCAATATTGTAATGGTCAAAGTATTCACATGCTTTCTACTTTAAGACAGAGCTTAAATATTTCCTATCTATACAAAAATAGTACAATATTTGTAGTTTTTTAAGTCTTGCTATTGGAGTCTTCATTACAGTTTACACATGGCCTCAGAGTCCCTGAAGTGGATCTGATCTCCCTGGGGCAGATTTCCACATAAACCCCAGGATTCGGATAATCCCCACCCAGTTGCTACTACCTGCTGCTCTGGGAGTTCAGATTTAACAGTGGGGCTGTGGCCATATTCTAATGTAAGGAAGCGCTTGCTGGTAGTCAAAATTCCTGGACTTTCAGTTGATTCTCAGGCTTTTTTATATTTCTGGTCCTAATCCACGTGTTAAATGTTTCTTTGCTAGGCTAACAGGGAGCTATGTTCTAGTGAAAAAGGAAGATCATAGAACATAGATGAAAACGTTTAGGAACATCAGGGAAAGATGGAATCTGGAGAACATTAATAGGTTTTATATTTGTTTGTTCTTGTACTTTTCTTCTATCTACTTAGCTGATCAAATGGATCTTGTCCAAATTTAGATAAAAAAACAAGTTTAATTAAAATAGATCAAGGAGGTTAATGAAATAATTTTTGTCATCTAAAATTCTCTACATTATATATGTCTACTAATTAATTTACTAAGCCACATTTTTCAAATGTAAGCAAAAGAGACCCATGAATTACTGGTTTCCTGAATTTCAGCACAAATTTGGCCTCTTCCAAGAAAAAGATGATGTGGTCTTGAAATATAGAGTGAACTAGATGGAAAGAGCTTAAAAAATGATGGGTACCAGGACAAAATAAAGAAAAAAGAGCAAATGGGAAATAAATCTGGTAAGAAAGACAAGCTAAACAATAAATGAGCTATCACTAAAATAGTGACATTTATAAAGTTTGTATAAGTACTTAGTTGAAATTAACCTGTTTATTCTCATGCAGTAGAATTAAAATGCAAAAGATAAGTCATCTTTAGTGTTAAAATGAAACTATGTACTAAAATTAAGTAGATTTTATTTTAAATAAATATATAAGTAGAACTTACAATAGCTCATTTTTAGAAGACCATACTTGATATTGTATCAGTTTCCTATTGTTGCTGTAACAAATTAGAAATTCAGTGGCTCAGAGCAACCTAAGTTTGTTATCTTATAGTTCTGGGCATCCGAGGTCTGAAATGGGTCATATAGAGCTAAAATCAGTGTTGACAGGTTTGCTCGCCCCTTGGGTGCTCCAGGGAGAGTCTGTTCTCTTGCCGATGGTCCTTCTGGGGAGAATGTGTCCCTTTCCTTTCCAGCTTGCAGAGCCCCCTCGGCTCATGACCCCGTTCTTCCATCTTCAAAGCCAGCAGTGTAATATCTTTGAATCTACCCCTCTCTGACGTCTTCTCTGCCATCACGTCTCCTTCTCTGACTCTGACCTTCCTGCTTCCTCTAGGAAAGGCCCTGGTGATCACATGGGGCCACCTGGACAACCCAGGACCATCTCCCCATCTCCACATCCTTGGCTTGATAATACCTGTCAAGTCCCTTCTGCTCTGTAAGGCAACATATTAAACAGATCCTGGGGATTACAATGCGGAATCTTTGTGGAGGGGTGGTCATTATTCTGCCCACCACAGGTATATTCATATTCTTATATGAAATACAATATGATTTTATTAAATACTATGAATTTTGAACATTCAACTCGAGCTTTGAAGGACAATCAGTAAAGTCCTGATAGTTTGAAAACAGATTATATCACAACATTACACATACTCTATGGCCCCACCTTCCCACTCTTAGGATATGCTTAAAACATCATGTATGTTATGTTCATCAAAACTATATACTTAAGTGTTTACAGCAGCCCTGTAAATAATAGCCCCAAACTAGAAACTACCTAAATTCCCACAAAAAATTGAATGAATAAGTAGCAGTATAATCACACAAGGGATTATTATCTAACAATGAAAAATATCTGAACGTATGCACCTTGACATGGACGAATCTCATAAGTTCATGTTGAGCAAAATAAGTCAAAAACAGAAACAATATGTAATGTATGATTCCATTTATATGAAGTTTAAAAACAGGTAAAATCAGTCAGAATGATGATTAACCTTAATAGGTAGTGAAGCGACAGGAACTTCTGATGTTCTAGCTATAATACACTATTTCTTGATCTAGGGAAGGCTACCTGAATATGTTCAGTTTGGGAAATCCATCGAGATGTATAGTTATGATTTATGCATTATTCTGTGTATACTTATTATTTTGATAAAGAGTTTACATAATTTAAAACTAATGTTCTCATTTTTCTTCAAATATAAGTAAATACAAAGAAAGACTTCTCTCAGGTTGTAAAAATTAATGCCAAAGGTTATTACTTAGACTTTTTAAATGCTGTTTTTATATATTCAAATTATACCAAGAGAAGTAAACAAATTAACTATTGCAGTTTCATTCTAATCACAAATAAGGTTACAGAGAAATATGACTTTAAATATGAAATGTAAGGAAATTCTAAGAAATTTTTAAGAACTAGGAAATAAATTGGACAACAAATTCTATTGTTCTAATCCAGATATAAACAATTATGGTATTAATATTCATGCAGTAGATCAGAGCAAAATGCTTTAACACAACAATGTCCAAGAGGACTTGATTGGGTTCATTCATTCAGCAAATAGCTACTGATCCTTTTTTGAATCTACTAGGCACTGTGCTGGGCACTGGGGATAAAATGAGGAACAAGAAAGACAGTCTTTGTCCTCTCACCGTGTTGTGGGCAAGACTGAAACATGAATGAGCAAGCGATGCCCAGGAAGTGCTGACTAGTCCTGTCGCCAGACGATAGGCCTGCCTCTGAGATGCATGTTGCTGAGGGAGAGAAGCCAGTCCGAAAAGGCTCCCCAGTTTGATACCATCTATATGACATTCTGGAAAAGGCACAGCTGTAGAGAAGGCAGATAGAGCAGTGGTGGTCAGGGGCTCGTGGGGGTGTGGGGTCAGTAGGTGAAGCACGGGAATTTTTTGAGGGTAGGGAAACCGATCTGTATGATACTGTAACGGTGAGTGCATGACTCTCTGCATTTGTCCAAACCCATAGAACTTTACAGCACAAACAGTGAACCTTCGCAGATGTCAAATTTTAAAAACCTTTTGCAGAATGTGACTGAAAGAGACTGAGTGTGAATGTGTGGAACAGCCTCACTGAAAGGGCTGGGGAGAAAGGTGCTGCTCTAACCATTTCTGGGCATGACAAGTCTGTAGGATTAGAGTCAAGAGGAGCTATGAGCTATATATGCTCTCACTGATCAAATTGTTTGCCAGGAGGAGGGGGCAGGTCCAGGCTGACAATTCTGAACAGGTGCTCATGTGCACTGCAGCTGAAGACTTGAAGATGTCTGTGTAGGGACCCAGGCCTCTCACTGCTCAAGTGGGAGTTTACAGAGGAGCCAGGGACAGAGGCTGGAATGAGCTATATGGCAATGGGATTGAGTTGGAAAGAACAGTATGAGCTCAGTGTCCCACGGAAATCTGTCTGCAGGGGTGTGGGGCCCACCCATGGTTGGAGGACCCTGAGATTAGCATCTGGAACTGGGATAAGGGAAAGTGAGATCCTGGCCAAACAGAGAGAGCAAGAACTGAGCTTCACAGCAAGGCTGATGGACAGAAGACATCTGAATTTAAATCAGAAATAAGTGTTTGGAATTTGCCATGTAGTCATTAGATAGGGAGACTTTGGGTCACTGCTCCCACTAGTGCTCAAGGAGGTGACACAAGTTGTGGGAATAATAATATTAAAAATGAAGACACATGATAGGAGCTAATTTTATACATAATTACATAATAGTAATATTTCTCACCAGATGCTTTCTGTATACCAGGCACTGTTCTAAGTACTTGTGTTCATTTATTTACCACTTACAGTGTATAAGGTAGACAATATACATCACCCCTATATTGCATATGAAA